>NC_081416.1:59415317-59715317 GCF_949786415.1 Peromyscus eremicus
TTTCAGGCTTATGCTACTGGAAGAACTTTCATTAGAGGAGGAACAGTAAGTTGCAGGGAATGAGATATGAAGTAGATAGATATAGGGGGTCCATCCACTGAAAAGATGGTAGTCAGTCCAGGAGTTCCTGGTACTGAGGGGACCATCTTAGTGGGCAGCAATACTTAGTGGGCAGTGAAACTGGGGACAGAGCCATCAGGGTGGCAAGACAACCAGCATGGGACAAATAGAAAAGAGGAGCCCATTCTTGCAGAGGTCACGTGGAGTCAGTGTTCTAGTCTTCTGAGGGTTGGCAGTAGACAGCAACTAGCCTGGAATGTGCCTCCTGCCAGGATGACTACTATGTCATCTGCCTTTCTCCAGGACAGCTAGAGAGAAGTCCATATTCCTCAGTGGTTCTGTTTGCTCTCTCTGTTCCTCGAATTAGGGTAGCAAAGAGAACTTTTCCACAGAATGTGCAGGGAGGGTCACCTCCCTCAGGAGGCCTCGTCCTTCCTGAAGTATTTCACAATCTTGGAAGGATGGAAAATCCTTCTACCCATTTTAATGCAAAGCTGGGAAAGCTTTAAAAAATGGCCTTGAATAGGCGGAGATGAAAAACAAAGAGGCTGCCAACACTGGAGGCTGGGGGGAAGGGGATATGGGGTAAGGAGATTTTGGTAGGCTCCAAAGTTAGCTGTTTCGGAGCTTTATTGCTCAGACCCGGAGGCCCAAGCCAAACAGGGCAGGACCAGGGTTCAAGGTGCAAGGGACAACAGTCCTTTGGCGGAAGAGGTCTCTTTCTTGTTTTTTATTCCAATTAACTGTTCAAACAGCCTTCAGAGATTCTTCAAAAAGCTGTTAACTGTAGATCCTCCACTTCTTCTACTAGCTAATTTTTAAACACAGCTGAGCCCTGAGTGTCCCTTCCAAAGGCTCAGAGGTCAGAGGCCAGCACAAACTCTATGCCAGCTCTGTGCAGGCTTCACCTCATATGTCTAGGAACGATGTACATTAGAGTAGAGGCTCTGATCCCTCCCTCGTCCATGTGCCAGATCAAGGTTTCATCCTCTGCCCTTTGCCCAGGGTTTAGTGGGTTTTGCTAATATTACTGTAATTCCCAAATGAACCTTCCAGGTCATTGTAAAAGAGCAGGGACTGTATGGCAAAACTTGGGTAGGAAAAGTGGCTCAGACTGTTAAAAATAAGCTCCTAACAGTGGAAGGGAAGCACTCCCTCCTTGAGGCCTGAGGTCAGTGTTCCTGCTAATCTTCCTGCCAAGTTATATCTACCCTAAGGGTTTCAGGGTCATACCCTATCCTTAACCACTCAGAACTTTTGAGAGATGGCATTTCATACCTAGAGGTACTGTCACAAATATATACAATCAATGTGCACACACATCTATTCCCAGTCAGGGCCCAATGTTTCTCCTTGTCCTTCACTTAGCCTCTGTGGCATCTACCTTGTAATAGATGCTGAGACCTACTTAGATCCATGGCTATTCCTGAAGTCCAAGGACTCAGCCTTCTGGTGTCACCCACCTCATCCTAGCTCTCTGGGATCCCAGCTTTTCTAAGGGAGCCAGTAGCCCTCTCAGCCAGCCACATGTTCCATACCAGACAGCCGTGTCAGCAGTTCTAGTGCTCTTTAACTCCTGTTAGGCATTGTGGACCTCAGGTTCTGTGGATGGGATTTAAGACTTGTAAGAGCACGAGAAAGAGTATAGCAAAAGAAAGCATGCTACACAGAAAGACTTGTCTGAGGCCAGCGGGTTCCTGACATGACAGAACTGCCTGACATGAGTCCTGCCTCTGGGGACTCCATGTCTGGAGAAGGGCACATCCTGTCTTAACCTTGGCAGAGAGACTGCTCTTGGGTTCATGCTTCCATAGAAGCAGTCTCATTAGGAGTAGAGAGACAGGTCCTGTTCTCCCAGCCCTCTGCTTGGGCAAGAGTCTTCTAAGAAGTCACATTCTAAAGCAAGTCACAGGTATCACAGGTTGGGAAAGGCAGGCTAGGAGTGCCAGGGTCTGGAGCAGTTGGAGGCCATCCCTGAGAATAAGCTGGACATATAGGTGTGGGTGCTTAATACCATGGTAGGTATGTAGAAAGGCCCCAGGACACCATGATAAGGTACCGCTTCCCTTCCTGCCTGGGTTGCCTTAGCACCAAATACCCTACCACTAACTTGCTGTAAAAAGATGGAGCTGGTCCATATGCAAAGACAGATGCCTCTACCAGCCATTCATCCTGCCCTGGCTTGCTCCAGTAGACTACATATCTCCTCTTGATTCTGTTTTTTAAAATTCCTAAGTCTCAATAATCCAGAAAATAGCCACTACAACAAATGTTTATGTTCTTCATCCTGTCCTTCCCACGGAGGCCTAAATGCTAAGAACAGTACTGCCTGGAGTTCTCCAGAGGCTGCCAAGGGGGCCATCACCCTACACAGTACTGTCCTCCTCTTCATTCCCTTCTTAAGGGTGGGCTTCTTCTCCTCCCATAGGCACTTCTTCCCAAAGCCACTTGAAAGGCCTTAAGTTTTAGAGGGATAACCTGAGGGTGGCACTGAGTCTCAGGGTGCAGATGAGAGATTATCTACGCAGAGCTGGTGGAACCCTCAGTCTGCAGGGCTGACTTCAAAGCTGCTGCTGGGCTTAACCCACTGCATCAAAGTCAGCCAGTTAAACAGTTTGCACATAAAAGGGAGAGTGGAGGGCTTAAAGGCCTTCCTGTGAAGGCAGGCAGGCAGGCATTCCACCCTCTTCTTAGGCACAAGAGCCACTGGAGGAGGAAGTAACTGCTTCTCAAAGACTTGCAGAAATTACAGTATAACCTGGTTTAGGATTTGAAGACTCTACAAGCCTTAGGTCTTATGAGGCACCTGTGTGGAGAGGCCCTTCATATCTGTTCAGCTACCTGCTTTATATCCGATCTTGTACTATGCTTCCCTGCCTCCAGCACCTATGTTTTGGGTGGCAGACTATTTGGCTGTTGGGAATGAGGATGTATGGTGTGGACAGTACAGAAGGAACTCAGAGTCAGGCTGCTCAGATTGGATCCCAGCTTTTAGGTATGTTTGAACAAAGGCTTGTTACAGTACCTTCCTTCCAGCTCTAGCAGCATTGTGTGAGCAGGTTTAGAGGAGAGACCCCCCCCCCCCCCCCAGAACTCTCTGCAAAGGCCCAGGGGAATCTACCTTACTCTCTGTCTCCCCACTTCTGCCTCCCTTCCCACCCCTGCTGGGTCCCTTGCTTGACTCTAGTATGCTGTGGTCCCAGAAGCACCAACTTCTCAAGCAGAGCCTAACCTTTCAGAGCACAGAGGGGTGCTGACCCTGCCCTCATTCGGGGAGACATCAAAGGAAAACTAGAAGCATTCCTCACTGACCCCCAGTGAGTGGGAAAAAAGCAGCAGCTCTGCTCAGCTGCCTGGGCTGGATTTTCCATCCTACCAAGGATATCCACATGTTATCCCACTCTGGCCTTTGAGGAACCAGGAACCTCAGGGACCAGGGTTTGATTTTCAACTTGTTAATGCCATGAAGGGCTAGGCTTGTTGGCTTCAGGGCATGTCCAGCCATCAGAGGGGCTCCCTATCCTCAGTTTCCTCACGACAGGCTTACGCTAGTTTAAAATCTTAGCATTTCTCACCCCAGCAGAACACTACCTTGGGTTCCCCTGAGACCTGACTAGTTTGGGGGGGGCAAGAAAAGTAAAGATAAGATGCCTATCCCCTCATTCCCCATCAGCTGTTTACCCACCAGGCCTTTTGTGGAGTGCACACTGAAGCCTAAGTAGCAGCCCAATGTAGATCAAGCTATCCTAGACTGTTCCAAGCCCTCAAGCAAAGCACTGTGAAGGCCTGAGGATTCAGCACCTCCCAAGCTGAGGAGTCAGGAAACCCAGAAATGGAAGTCACATTTATGCTAGCACCAGCGTACCCCCTGACTAACATGGGCTTTTGGTAGCTTCTGCCTCTCAGATCCCCATGTGCAATTTGTAGGCTAAAGATACCCTACCCTACTCAGGGTTTCTAATCCCATCCTTAAGAGTTGGACTGTCAGGTTTTGCACTGAGTCTCAGCAACCCCAGGCTTGATTTTTTTTTTTTTTTTTTTGTTGTTGTTGCCTTGATTTACCAGGATGATGTGATGGACCAGGCATGCTATGAGACCCTTATGGACCTGGACTGGGCTACCTCTACCCTTTAGGGTAGTCAGTCACCAGTTATACATACATGAGGGCCTCTCCAGAGCATGTAGTATCTCTGAGTCCCTTTTCATACTTTTTGGGGATGTGCAGAGCTGCTTACTTTACAGTGGTTGGGGTACAGGTTTATAGTTGGCAATTACTGGTCCTGGGCTGGAAATGAGGCTGATGACATAGGATTTTTTTTTAAAGCTTACAGCATGTGTTTGCCATCCAGTGGGGTCCCATATGTAGCATAACATGTATGTTCTATGTAGCCTCAAACTGGGCCTGAGAACAGATGTGTTGATGAGGAAAGTGCTAGCACCTACAGCCGTCTCTGCAGCAACAGTACTAAGTTGTACTCTAATACTACTAAGTACTCCAGTATTACTAAGAGGTGGGAGCTACTCTGGGGCTCTATGTGAGATGACTGTGGGGGAGTGTAGGGGTTATTTAGAAACAAGAGAGAAAATCTGACAGTCTAGAGTCTCTGGGCATAGGCATCAACATTTGTCAGCTGCGTTGGGATGTCCTGGCATTGTTGGTAAGCCCTAGTGAGCGTGTTCATCCCTCATCCTAGAGCTCACAGGACTGGCCAAAGAGAATGCAGTGTGGTCTCAGGGATATCTTCCTGGGCCAGCAGCACTACTGAGATGGGATGTTTGCCTCATGTTTCCAGGACATGGTCACATAACCAGGCTGGAACAGGCTCAGAGGGAAAGATTAGATAATTGAGAGGCATAGAAAATACCAGAAGGCTCATGCTTCATGCTTTACTGTCAACACTGGCCGTTTTTATGATTATAGAGAAAGTAGAAAAAAATCTTTAGAGAAACCTATCTGAGTACCAAAGTGCTCTTGGTAGCAGGCTGAATCATGGGAGGCCCTGGTGGAGACATATTGAGTCCTGACATGTGACTGTGCCCTAGTTGAGGCCTTCCCTCCCAACATTTCTCAGTCAAAGCAAGTACTCACTTGGCTTCCAGCTTCAACAAGGCTAGCTTCAAGTATTGTTCTACAGATGTGGGGGTTAGTCATTTTTGCCAAAGTCATGTAAAGGACACAGAAGGTCGATCTGTTGCTTTTCCACCGCCCATAAGTGAAAAGGTGGAAGAGAAGGGGGAGCTTGGTCAGAAAGTCATGAACACTGTTTGCTATTCATCCTCACAAGAGAAAGGATGCTGCTGGGGCTTGACCTCTGTATCTTGTCTGTGGCTGGCCTATGCCTTCATCTCATCATGGGCCATTTAAGAAGAGAGACTGCAATGACAGAAGTGGGGTGAATTGCTTGGACTGGATAAAGTCAATAATAGACAGTGCCTGACCAAAAACTAGTGGGTACTTGTCTTCTCAAGTTCTGTGATGTGCCCCAATCTTCAATGGAAGCCATTCCCTTAAGAGCTGGTGTGAAGGACTGAACATGGCTGTGCCTGTTAGTGAGCCTTTTGAGCTGGTACTTCCTAAGGAAAGACAGGTTGACAAGGAAGTTGTTCTTAATGCACAGAGGCAAAGGCAATTGTCAAGGTTTGTCTTACCATGGAAATGCCAATATATATCTTTGGCCATCTTCTGTGCACATGGCCTAGAAGAAGCAACTCTTCACCTAACACAACCGGCTATGATCATATCTGCATCATGGAGCAAGAGTAGCTAGCTCTAGAGGCTTCATGCACCCAGAAAAACCCAGAGAAAGAACAAGGAAGCTCAGGGGCTTAGGCCAGGAGAGAGAGAGAGAGAGAGAGAGAGAGAGAGAGAGAGAGAGGAGAGAGAGAAGAGAGAGGAGAGAGAGAGGAGAGAGGGGAGAGAGGAGAGAGGAGAGAGAGAGAGAGAGGGGAGAGAGAGAGGAGAGAGGAGAGAGAGAGAAGAGAGAGAGGAGAGAGAGAGGAGAGAGAGAGAGGAGAGAGAGAGAACAGGGGAGGGGAAGGGAGGAGAGGAGAAGAGAAGAGGAGAGGAGAGGAGAGGAGAGGAGAGGAGAGGAGAGGAGGAGAGGAGAGGAGAGGAGAGGAAGAGAAGAGAAGAGAAGAGAAGAGAAGAGAAGAGAAGAGAAGAGAAGAGAAGAGAAGAGAAGAGAAGAGAAGAGAAGAGAAGAGAGGAGAGGAGAGGAGAGGACAGGAGAGAGGAGAAATGTTCCCTGCAGCAAGAAGAAGGGCTAGCCATGAGAACAGCATTTGAAATGCTAGTACTTGAGGACAGTGTGTGTGGTGCTGGCTAGCAGGAAGGTTTCTACTGATGCCTGAGGCTTGCTCTAGCTCATAAATCTCCACTTCTCCTTAGCAGTGTGAAATGTTTACTCTGAACTAAGCCTCTGCTTTAACAAGTCGTGTTTCAATAGGAAAACTGTCGTTGATGGGATCAAATGCAATTCCTCCCTTTTTCCAGTTAGCCATTCCTAAGAAAAGCACAGCCAGTTGGCAAGCAGCAGAGCCACAGGAACCAGCATTTGCAGATAGTAGTGGCAGATATGATGGCCTAGTGTGCATATGGGAGAACCTGGCCCCTGTGTGCCTGATCTTGCCAGTTCTTCAGGCTGACGGTTCTAGAGGCTTGGGGACCTGTGCTCCACCCTTCCCTTCCAGCCCCGTTACCCATTGTGTGGAAGCCCTCAGTGGGAACCTTTAGTCTTGATGCTGGTTCATTCTTAAGACTGGCCTGTTGCTGTGCTTCTGTGTTAGTGGGAACTAGGGCATCCCAAGGCCCCTGGGCTTTGACTAATAAGAGTCTTATTGCTAAGCAGCAACAAAAGTCCTGTTTCCTCAGGAGAGAGAGCCTAGCTAGTTCTACCCAGTGCTGAGAGTATAAACACACAAACATGTGGCAGGCGATCTACCAGCCCTAAGGCACCAGTGTGTTTTCTTTACCTAAACTGTAGAGTGGGTTTCCTGTGTGTATTTAGATGCCAGGGGTTGCTGATATGACTTAGAAACATCTGCCTCCAAGCTTTGATCTATAAAACCCACGATGGTTCCTTCCATGTGAAATCCTCCCAGGAAAATCACCAAAAATCACTGTACTTCTGGTGCCTACATTTCCAGAGTGGCAAACAGAAAGGAGCAGGCTGTAAGAGTAGAGAATTGTGATGAGATAGCTTCTGGGAGACTTTGGGACCCCAGGTCCCATGGATAGAACCCTGGTGGGGAGCTTTGAAGCCTTGGTGCTCCTTCAAGATGTTTCTGGTACTAGCAGGGCCTAAAACAGCTTTTCCAGCCTCAGCCTGGGTCCTAGAACTTGACTGATTAGGTGTGAGATCTCAGTCATTTATATGTTCATTTATTTCTTCATCAAACATTCACTGAAGGTCCACAATGGGCTCCAAGTAGATTAAACACTGAAGATAAAACACTGAATGGAGGTGGTCAGTGTCTGCCCTCATGGACCTTGAATGGGATCGACAGAGTTGGTAAACTCTACAACAAACATGCAGTTATACATTAAAAATGAGGGCTGGAGGTGCAGTTCTCCATGGCTCAGCCAGAAGCTTAGAAATAGCTTAGGCACAGTTCAGCCTAAGAAATCAGCCCTGGCTTGTGAAGGTGAGAGAGGGTCAGAAGAGAGCTTGGAATGTTTAAAGACAATGTCAAGAGAATGTTATGGGTGCTAGGGGCGCCTTCAGCAGATCAACTGCTCCCTGGCTTTGTGACTTGGGCCCTTGATAACTCTAGTTTCAGTCTGATTATCTCTAAATCAGAAATGATAGATAGTATTCATATGTCAGAAACTGCTTTGAGGATTAGTGAAGTGATGTGTATAAAGCACTCAGCATAATGCCTGAAAACTCTAAGTAGTATTAGCTCAGGATTATTCTTTAGACTGACAGTATGCTCAGAGTGAGCATGTTTTCTCCTTAAAGAATAGAGTGGCAGTTCTTTTAGAATACCCAGATGTCAATGGTAAAACCAGAACTGTCCTGTTACTCTTGTCCCTAGGGCCCCTTCTAGATGAATGTGATGGGGTCTAGTGGAGGTCTGGTACTCAAAAGAAAAGAGCAAGTTTTCCTTTACTTGTGTGCAAGGTATTGCACTGTGTTTTCTAGCTTTTTCCAGCTCCCAAGAGCCTGTATCTGTCACACATCAGCTTTTCTCAGCCTTGAACCAGCTTTTAGAGCCATGGGATTTGAAAGCCATCCTTTTTGAGCTGAGTACACTGTATGTGTGTGCCAATCATTTGTGTGTACATTTATTTGTAGGGCACAGCTAAAAAAAACCCAGAAACGTTGTCCTAAGGAAAACCATATTATTTCTAGGCTTCATAGTGGCCTAGTAGGAACCACTTTGGTTTAACCAAAGCCTCATTTCCTCCCATAGAGTCTGTGGACATTATTTAAGTCACCTGTTTCCATTGTCCCCAGATCACCAATCTTTTTCATTTATCCAAGCTCTAAGAACCTACCTCTACATGGGGGTGAACAGTGACTTATAAGACTAGGGGGTCCCAGAGTTGGAAAGATAGATAAAGCAGAGTAGAATGGTTGGCCTAGACCTCTCAGAAGAGATCTTCCTGTTTCTGCCTCCTGAGTGCTAGATCTGCATCTATCCTCTATGAAAGCTTATGGGCCTCTTTCTAGCCACTCTACCCCCATAAGATAATATAAAAATATTTTCCTAGGAGTTCTTATAGCATTAGAAAATGGAATTGTAGAAGAATTTTCTCTTTGGATCTTTTTTCTTTTATTTTTGATCAGTTTAATAAAATGATTATATTCTCAATGACATCTTCTAAAATCTCTTTGGAGTAAAAATTCCACTGGAGTAAAAATTCCACTGATATGTTAATCTGACAATGCTAACATGATAAAAGAACATATACCTATCAAACCTATGATGGCCAGTGCAAAACTCTTAAATATTAGCAAAGAAAGTCTGGCAGTTAAAAAACAAATATAGACCCAAATTAAGGTCATAGCAAGATGCAAAGACATAGACAACCTGGGTGAATCTCAGAGGTGGGGAGAGGAAGGGCTTCATCTTCATCCAAACATGGCATGCATGCTACTTGGCTCAATTCAAGGAACATTTCCATAATGCCATTTGTGGTGTACATGCCTTTAATCAAAGCACTCAAGGGGTAGAGGCAGGTGAATCTCTGAGTTCTAGTCTAGCTAAGGGTATATAATGAAACCCTGACTCAAAATAAATAAATATAGAAATATGTAAATGAAGTACAGTTGCCAGGGGCTCAGGGCAGTTAGGCTGGAGGTCATGGGGTGCCATGAAGTGGCTATCTATATGGGCCCTTGAGGCCGCAGAAACGTTCTGCAGTAGCACTGTACCCTAAGCTTGATAGGCTCCTGTAGTTCTAAAGATGTCACTGGGGAAAGTGGCCATGGGGTATAGGGAATCTCTTTGCTATTTCTTACAGGTATATGTCAATGTATAGTTACCTAAAACTAGACTGTTAAAAAAAAGTCATCTCTCACCTAAATCAGTAGTGAGTGCCCTTAAAAACACCAAGAAGTTAATTTAAAAATGTAAGAGAAAGATGGGTGAGTAGGCAAAGAGCTAGACAATATAGAGGCTTTATAGTTCACTTGAGCATTTGGAGTAACTACTTTTACTTGTGAATAGTAGTTTTCTATTTACAAAGGTGATTCTTCCTTAACCTAAACCAACAAAGAGTCAGTAGAAAATATCAGCAGCATGAGGAAGGTTACACATAAATTTTAACTAGGTGAGTTGATTCTAAGGTTTGTGAAAATAGTAGCTTGTCTCATGATGCTGAAGCAGCTGCAGCCACCCCTGTACCTCTCTAGCCTGGTCTGACATCTTACCCTGTCATCATGGCTGGGATGATTCTTCATTCAAGGTGAGAAAGGCAGTGGTTTCTAAGATTGTGCTCCCATTCTCAATAACCTTAAGGGGCTGCTTCTGACACTGATGCTACTCAGCCAGACTTCCCTCTCCACTGGCCTTGCTAAGCATGGAGAATTTGGGTTGCAGGTGATAAAAGATGAGCTGACACCTTATGATGCACAATGCATTTAAGGAGCGCAGCAGCCAACTCATGTCCAGTATTTTGCTACATGGCTCCGCATTAATATATCTCACCCCTGAACAGCTCAGGAAAGAAGGTGCTTTTATTATAATTTTATAGACTGAAGGTCTATAGAAAGTGGTAGAGCCTGGATTTAAACTTGGTCTGTGGCTCCAGAACCTGCTTTTAACCATGTAATATTTTCAGGAAATAGGACCACCAATCAAGTAGCAGGTGTGGCATTCCTCCCAAACAGTTTCACATGGACAAGATTGGAAAAGCATAAATGGTGGCCCAGCTGAGAAAGAAACCGAGTCCTTGCTTTGGAACTCATGCTGTGGAACCATTTTGATGTGTATAGATCATAACAGAACTGGACTAATCCTTTCTAGTGTCTCCTTACCCGATTTTGGTGACTGGTGCAGGGGAGGGGCTGGGCTACATGTTAGGATTATGGTACTTTTAAAGTTTTTTTTTTCCCCCCAGTTTCTGGGGACTGAATCCAGGGCTTTCCACATGCTAGCAAGTTGTTCTGCTACTAAACTATACTCAAAGCTCTTTTGTAGTTCTTTTAAACAAATAAATAAAAAACAAAAAATCCCTTGCCTTGAGTTACACATTGTTCTCTTGTTCTCTCCTAATGTGATAAATTTGGTTTTCTTAAGATGCCCCTAAAGCATGATTAGACATGTACCCAGATGGCTTCTGTGTCTGGCCATAACATCCCATTTGGATGTTGCCTTATGAGTGAGCCTATAAGAATCAAGTTCTCATGGCCCCTGATGCGATTAGCTGATGAAGACTTAAGTCAGGAGTTAAGGCTATGTGTCAGTCATAGCCATAGCCATAGCCATGCTTAGATAATAATAATGTGAGCCACTCACATTATTACACTTCATGCCATTGTGTCTTAGATGATATACGAAGAAGTCCTGCTATACAGAAATACACATCATAAAGCTCTATAATAAAATAAACATAGTACAGTAGTCCTAAGGAGAGCCTGGAAACAGACAGAAACAAGACTGTGAAATACAATCAAGATAGCAATTAATATCAGTAGAAAAAAGGTGGTAAATTTAGTGTTGGAACATTCACATGCCTGTGAGAAGTAAGTTGGCTTACTGACTATTCCAAGTCCAGACCAATAAATATAATGTGAATGTAAAGCATGAAATAAATGATGATAGAAAATATGGGAGACTTGATTGAAATGGTCTCACAATGAAGTTCTTTCCAGGTGTGATACAAAACCCCTAAATCACAAAAGACTGAAAGAGCTGACTTTGTAAAAAATCTTAACAATTCTTCAGCAGTTACTGAAAAAGCTAAAATACCCAAGAAACAGTGGGAAAAGTGTTTTTTAATGTATGTACCATAGGCATTTTATATTCAATAATTTAAGATGTCCAAAGGCTATGAAGAGACAGCCTTAAAAGGGGGGGGGCTTTCAAATATTTGAAATATTTAAAAAGATAGAACCTTCACAGGAGAGAGATGACTCAGTGGATAAGAGGGCTTGGTATACAGGCATGAGGACCTGAGTTAGGATCTCAGCACCTATGTCAAAAGGTGGGTGCGACTGCATGCGTTCCTGTAACCTCAGTTCCTGTTGAGGTCTAGGAGGATTGCTAGGGCTTGCTGGCTGCCAGCCTAGGTCCAGTCCAATGAGAGACCCTGTCTCAAGGGAATAAAGTGGAGAGTGATAGAGCAGGGCACCTGTTATCCTCCTCTGGCCTCTATATGTGCATAGGCACATACATCTCTCTCTCTCTCTCTCTCTCTCTCTCTCTCTCTCTCTCTCTCTCTCTCTCTCTCTCACACACACACACACACACACACACACACACACCCCCTGTAGAACCCTCAATAAAAGAAAAGAAAACCAAAGCTGTAGCATATCTTTTAAATCTTTCAGTATATACTCTTGTTGATGAGATCTGGGGAAACAGACACATTAGTGCAGCATTTACAGTAGTATGGATGGGCACAGTGCCTGTTTGGCGTTGCCTATTAAAAGGTGAGGAAATATTTTAATGCTATTTGAAGTAGGCTGAAGAGACATGTTAAAGTGAATTCATTAAAAATGAAGACTAATACATTGTAATAAGATGATTGGAAGGTTGTCTTAAAAAACTAGTAAGTTATAAAAAGGTTAATTTAGATCATTTAGAGAATATGTAATAATAGTAATGTTTGCAGATATGTACTTATTTTAGAAAAATAACAAATTGAGATTTTATTTTGTAAAGCATTGTGTAGTACCATCTTCCATAGAGAGGATGTTTTTGCAGAAATATGGCAGGGCCTGGCCAATTTTCAGAGGGGCTGCCCTACATCTTCCATAATCTCATTGACTTGCCCTTGAAATGCTTATCTAGAATCAGCTTGGGTCTTCTTTTCAGTAGATAACTGGTCTAACTGTCTGATTTCCATGGGAGAAATTCATTAGAAAATCCCTTTCCAACTTGATGAATTCTCCTATAAGATTTATAGTTACTCTTCATAAGTGATTTGCTTTGTGTATGCTTAATATTGTTTGGTGGACAAGAGCAGCCTAGAAGGAGCTCAGTCAACAGAGATGCCAGCAGGGATAACATGTGTGGGGAGGAACAACTATGTTCAATGGGGAGAGCAATTTCAGAGGGAACTAATTTCATAAGTGGTCAGTTCATAAGTGAATACACTTGAATGGATAATTACTATTTTTAGCTGCTCTATACATTCATCAATAGGGGACTTGTTCCATAAATCATGGCACAATCAGAGACTCTGCAGCTGTTAGTAGAAAGGATGTTTGCTGCTTGTCTGAGTAAAGCTCTATCTTTTCATTCATGTCCATTGGTGCTGAGCGCCCATGCTAAACCTGCAAGGTTTTATTTGGCATGGCCTCTGGGACATAGGTCTCAGCCCAGTATACTGGCTGGCACTCTGCTCTCTTCATGCACTCTGGGATTGCTTCATGATAGACCATCTACCCCTGGCCACTGTGTGCTGTCGACCTCCTGATCTCTGCATTGTGTCAGCAGCACCCTTGGGAATGTTCAAACACTATGAAGTACTCTTTGGAAGAGAGTCTGAGTCCTACCCATTTCTTAAAGGTACCTTTAGGAAGGTGGCTTTGTAACACCTAGTGTGATATTCTTGATCCTGCATCACCATCTACATGGCTTTGCCAGGCACTGTTGAGTCCACATGTTGACTCGAAATGGGGCTGGGTTCCAGGAACACACCAGCTAACAACCTGAGCAGAACAGTGAGCACGTTCTGTCTGGGAAAAGCCTGGCCCAGAGCAAAGGCCACATCCCCTTACAACACACTGGAATCCTAGTCACGAGAAAGCAGCACTGTCCCCTGCTCACTTGAATATGCATCTGTAAGTAAAACTGCCACTCAGATGCAACACACCATAACAAGCCAGTCCTGTGCAGACAGCTGCAGGGCTATGGCACCTACCTGTGCACAAGGCACATCTGCAAGTGTACAGGAATGTGTGTCACCTGTGTCAAAAGGAGGCACAGAGACAGGTATCTTTGTTTATATAAAGTCTCTGGAAAAACCTAGCAGGGCTGAAAATACTAGTAACATTTAGGGAAGGAAATTTAGGAATTAGGGTTGGGTTAGGAGAGCCTAAGATTTTACCATATTCCCTTCTGTACCCTGATTTATTTATCACTGTTAATTTGTGTGTGTGTGTGTGTGTGTGTGTGTGTGCAAGTATGTGTGGTCCATTTTATTGTGACTTAAAAAAATAATAGTATATTATTAAAGGTTTGCTCTGATGTGCATTGTATTTTACTGTGATTTTTGTTTTTTAGCATCACATTTATACTTTACAAAAGTCTTACTTTGAATATGGCAGGTGTCATTCCAGATTGGGAGTGGATGTGGGCAGCTACAGTGTGCATGCTGTATGGACAGCATGCCTGTGAGCAGCCGCTCTCCAGGCATGGAGCTGGAAGTCTCTGGTTCATGTCACTCTGGAGCAGGGGCTGCTCTAGCACAAAGAAGGTTTTGAAAGCGAAAGGCAGAGCCAGAGTCAGGGCAGGCTCTGGGCAGGCTCCCAGAGAGCCCAGCAACCCTCTGCTGAAGGGTGCCCTGCACCCCATCACACAGGCGGGCACTTCCTATGAAGTGAGATTGCTACATGAGTCTTGTCATTACAGAATTTTGAGTTAGAGTGATTCTAAAAGAAAAGAATGAGACCAGCATGTTCTATTGTGCCTCATTAAATATTGAAGATTTTATGTAACTTTCCTCCATTTCAGGTAATTTTTGATTTGATGAATGAAGAGTGACAACAGTTCATCTTTCAGTTCATTTGTGTCTCTGTTGGTCTAAATGTTTTCTAATGCATATCTGCCTTTTAAACTAATTTACTTTTAAATTTAACTTAGATCCCATTCTGCGATCACATTTCATATTGCCAAAACTCTGCATTGGGGAAGGCTGAGTTATCTTGCTCTGCTCCAGAGCTGGTTTGGCTCTGTCTGTTCTCTGGGAAATGACACAATGTTGACCTAAGAGGGGCCCTCACCTCTCCCTACTGAGTCCCAATGGTTGCGGAAGAAGAAGCTGTAAGCCCACTCCCAGACCTGCCCATGCCCACTCTGGACATACCCATGCTATGATTGTCTATGGACTCTGCCCTTGGCATCCCTGTTGCCCACCTGGGCTCTGGCAGAGAAGTTAGGCGGGAAGAGGCCAGCCGAGTACCCGCCAGTATAAGAGGAAACGGAGAGAAACAGCTCCAGTCAGCCCCAGAAGGGAGGCCTGGAAAAACTCTGCAGCTGGAGCTAACACAAAGGACTTTTCAGATCCTGCAGCCAAGGTGCCCAGTGCTTTTTTTTTTTTTTTTTTTTCTTTCTTTTTTTTTTTTTTTAAATACAGCTATTAGGGTGACAAGCCTTTCCAAAGGCTAGCAGTTGGCGAGAGTTTCCAGGAAGCTGGTCTGGCATGGGGCTGGGATCATAGCAACTTTTAACGAGTGAAGTTCAGAAGGAAGGAGTCATCAGGAAAGGTTTAAGGTTCAACAAACTTTTTGAATTATTTTGCAAAAAGTTCTGGCTTTCCAATTCAAAGGCATGTTTCCCTGTGATGGTTTTAAGCCAGAGCTTATTTCAAAGGCAACACAGACTGCACGTTTCTGATTCATTCCCTGAAGATATTTGCCTAATCCTAGAGACAGACTTTGGAAGTGCCATCCAGTACCTGGAGACACTGGAGCCATCTTACTATCTCTTCAAACAGCAATCCACCCACGTGTCTCCCCCCCCCCCTCTACCAGTTTCTGTGGTTGTGAATACACACATGCGCACACCTTCCCTAAGCAGGAAGCTAGTCTTTGCCAAAAGTGAATGGAATTCAGATTTCCAGAGGGTATTCTTGGTCTCCAGCTCCAATAGCTATCCGACGAAGAAAGATACTAGTGTGTGTATGCTGGGGCTGGGAGAGAGGGGCTTCCGTAACCATTCACATCTTTCTGGGCCCCAAGAAAAACCCACAACTGGCTGTACTCTCCTTAGCCCCACCCAACCTCAGTACATTCCTTCCCTTCCTGAGCCCACCCTGGGTGGCCCCAGCAAACCAGCTTCCACTCCTCCCTTCCCACCAGTGGGGAGACCTAACCCATGTCCTTATTGAACAGCCAACAGTAAAAATGAAGGTCACACTACAAGTCCCAAACAGCTGAAAAGCATCCCCCCTCCCTCTTTGCCTGTTCTCACCCCAGTAGGAGAATATACCTTTTTTCTCTGTCTAGCAGCCCAAAGGACTAAGCTTTCGCACCTTCCTGTGATTGCTTCCAGGAAATCCTTCTAGCCTACTTCTGCCTGTAACAAACATTCTTGGGCCTGGAAATGAAGATGCTGCTGTTTGGGCTGTTGCAGCCCTTCACCACTAGAACTTTCCAACATAGCAGGGATCTGTATCCCCACCTAAGCCTTCCAAGTCCTGGGATCTAGCATCCCTAGGAGTTGTACATTTATAAATGTTGACATGGTTATTTGATTTGAGTGATCGGCAATGGCAAGACAGACTGGCTGGCTGGTCATGCTAAATTTCTCCTTAGCCTAAGTTATTGAGTTCTTTATTTGTTTAGCCAGGTAGGGTACGGGTACAAGACCCTTCTGTAGCCATCAGAATGAATGAGTGACTATGATGGACATTTTAGTTTTATGCTCAGCTCAAAGGCCATGCCGAACTCCAATCCAACTGCTCCCTTTGTTTGCTAATGAGACTATTTTCAATGCCATAGCCTCCTGGTAGGCAGGGTTATTTCTCCTGAGTTTAATTCTGGGCCAGATGCCACAAGGTGCTCAGCTTGCCTAGTCACAGTTGGCTGTATCATCTGTCTCTGTCTCTAAGGCCCAGTCTGATCCTCTTGCTTGGTCAAAAATAGTGTTGTCCACTAGGATCTTTTGGTTGTTCTGTGAAGTGTTAATTATGGCTTTCCTGGCCAGTCCCAGATCTCATCTTTAAGTATCTATATCATACCTCCACTTTACCAATTTCTCCTTCCAGGCAGAGCCTGCAGTGGACTTGTCTTCATCACCTTGGAAGGATCTTCTTATCCTAGTCCTTGTCTTTGAGTGTCCATTCAGATAGCTGGGATGTGGTACTTAAGGAAGTGCATCAGGCAGCTAGCAGTAATGTAGTCATTTGATCCATCCCTACTGTAGGTGATTGACAGAACCAGAATCAGAGAAGAGATAGGTCCCACCAGAAAAACAAAAGAACATAGGGGTAGGAGTTGGGGC
The DNA here is from genome assembly GCF_949786415.1 of Peromyscus eremicus. Taxonomy (NCBI): domain Eukaryota; kingdom Metazoa; phylum Chordata; class Mammalia; order Rodentia; family Cricetidae; genus Peromyscus; species Peromyscus eremicus. The sequence goes on from NC_081416.1 coordinate 59,432,217, forward strand.
TTGCCTTCTAGCTCTGGTCCTGACATTAGGTGGCCATATACTCTCTCATCTCTCCTATTCTCTTGTCTTTCCATTGCATGATACCTCCAGAGATGTTGCAACCCAAACCCAGACTGCATGGTCTGCTGAGGTACTGTGATAGGGCCATTGCCTAGTGATGACAGTCTGATGAAGAAAAGCCTGGTAGCAAGGAGAACCTAAGGGAAGAATCTCTTAGTGAAGCCCTTAGTCTCTGGGGTAGACCGTTCTATCCCTACCCCTCTGGACACTGCATACTGAGTTCAGTCAAGCCTGGAGCCTTTTGCTAAGCATCACTCCACTGAAGGTCACCCATGCCCTCCCCTAGGCTCCTACTTCTGGCTGCACTTGAAGCCTGGCCTATCATTGCCAGGTCCTTGAGCCTGTACCTGGAGCCCACATCCAGCTGGTAGAATTCATAGGGCAGGTTTTTTGTTTGTTTTTCTGAAAAAGAACATTTCAGTGTTTCAGACTAGTAAGAGTTTCAATTTAATTTAACAAATCCAAGCTGAGTGGTGGTGGTGGTACACACCTTTAATCCCAGCACTTAGGAGGCAGAAGCAAGAGGATCTCTGAGGCCAGCCTGATCTACAGAGTGAGTTCCAGGACAGCCATGGCTATACAGAGAAACCCTGTCTCAAAAAAGTAAAAATCCATATACAAACCAGAGGAAAACAAAAGCAAGCCTATCTCCAAAAGGTGCAAGAGGGAGAATTAGGCAAGAGAAGAAAGATCTCTTTGGAGCAGAGAACAGCTATTCAGTTTAACACAGGGAGTTGGCTCACACATATGGCCTAAGTGTAGATAAGGCCAGGGTAAGGGGACAGGCCCAGAACACATGAGCACTTTAAGACCCGATCAGACCCTTACCCTAACTTTTCCACCTCAGGTAGAGGCCAGCTATCAAGGAATAATAGTGGGGTCCAGAGGATGGCTGCCTAGGGCTACCTACTCAATGGACCTTTTTCTTTTGGGGTAGCAAGTTTAGGCCCTAATGCAGGATATGTGGACACCCACTTCTCAAATACCTTTTATTACCTTGCAAATTCAGCTTTGTTTCTGCTTCGGTTCTCCAATAGGCACCACAAGCCACTGTTAGGGCAGAGTTATACTTTGAGTACAGTGCAGTTTGATCTTATATGAGGGCTTAGAGCCAGAGTCCTCAAAGAAAAACCAGGTAGAGTAAAAATTATCTGTTAAGACATCTTGAATTGCACCCCTCCCCAATAATCCCTCTCAGAGCCTTTTGTATTACTCCCTTCTGAGTTGTTCTCATGTCACCCTGGTCTCTCATGGAGTCAGCTAGACCTGTCAGATCTCTGCTAGCCAGTCATTGCTAAGGACATGTATTTCAGGTGTGGCTTCTGCCCAGGACTTCTGAACTATCCTAAAAGGGATATACAAATAGGCATACATGCTGAGTGGGTAGGTTTGGGACCCCATGAGAAGCCTGGGAGGAAAGGTCTACCTAGTCTATGAAATCTAGAGATGTTCAGAGTGGCCTGTAGGCCAGTGAAGGCTCCTGGCTTCTTTATGTGGTAATGCCAGGTCATGATATACTTAAGAGGCTGAATTCACAGAATTCTCGTGACAGAAGGTCATCAGATGACCAGTGCCCAAAACCACATGGACTGCTCAAATCTACACAGTAGGTCACAGAATCTCACGTATTACTGGTCCAGTGCCAGCTCATTACTTCAACCTGACCTTTACAAAAGGAGACTTAGGCTCTCTCAGGGACAGAGTGTCTCAGAATGAGCCTGGTTCTGCCAGTATTTCTTGTGTGATAGTAGCAAGTTTTTGTCCTTCGTGAATCTTTAACTTCTTCTGTGAAGCTGAGGACTGACTCATTAAGTGTTCTTCAACCTACCAGGATGTAAGTTAAATGTGTCGGCCAACTGTAGCATCTACCACCAACCCTAGCACCAGAAGTTCAGCACAGGCTAGCTTGTTCTTAGCACTGAAAGCCGCAGTTTGTGAGTACTGTGGTTACATTTGGGTTTATCTTTCCAACAGAGAGGTTGCTATAGTTTTCCTATGACTTGCAGGGCCAATGGAAGGTAGGATATACAACTTATCCCTCTCTGTAGTCTGTTTGAGGGTAGGTGTTTGAGTTGTCAAGTCAGCCCAGTGATGATGGAATCAAATGACAGAAGCACACAGGGGCATCTATAACTGCCAGAAGTATGGGGGCCAGGCCCCTGCCTATATGTCTTTTACCAGGAGTCAAAACGGCCCATGAGCCCCTTTCCCAGCTACTTAAGGCTTTAGTCAGGATCTGTAGACTTGCCCTGTTGTCATCTTACTCCAGATCATCCTGGAGCCCGATACTCTTAAGTCTTCAAGTTCATCTTGTTTAGGACAGCACTTGGGATATAGCCTCACCCATTTTGTTCTGTGGAAAATCATTACTTGGCAGTTTTTAAAGCTTTTGGGTCAAACAAGCAATAACCTCATGGGGTCTCTTGTCACAAAGGGACACTTGATACTGTCTAACATTTATCCCAAAATCAGGTATATGGCTGGATATCTGACCCCATTGCTGAAATTTATATACCAATAAAGGAAGTTACATTCTCAATGTGTTAATTAATACACAAGGGGAACTGTAGCTCATAGATGTTAAGAAACTACTGCAGGGTCCTGTGAGCAGGATTGAATGACCCAAGCTTGCTAGGGTTTCCTGGAAGATACTGCTTAGTCATTGTGAGCCCACATCAAACCTAAGCTTCCCAGGGTTTCTTGGAAGACACTGTCCTTAGCCATTGTGAGCCTCACCAAACCCAACTGATAAGTTTGAAAAGCTGTGATATACAGAAAACTACAGGACATAGTAAAAAAAAGAAAGATGACATAACTAACTGAAGGACAAATCAGGCCATGATTCCCAGAGCCTGGATAGGGTAGATACCTTTTTTTTTTTTTCCGTGCCCATCTAGAGGACCATTGCAGAGGGCATTTTTTCATAGACATTGATATGTATAATGTTGAAGCAAAGGCCTTAGAGAGACAGCAGAGCTAGTCACAAGGAAGAACTATGGGGCTCTGCATACCCCAGCTCTCAAGTTCTATTGGTAAACTTCAATGCTAATGAAAGGGTAACACTGGCCAAAGAACAACCTGAATCTGATGAGTGGAACTGAGGAGAGTCCAGGAATAGAACTCACAGTGAGCTGATTTGTAGTGATATGCCAATAGGGCAGAATAGTGGGAAAAGGATGGTGCTGCATCAGACTGGATGTCCAAGTGGAGGAAAAAGCTTATCTTGACCTTGACTTCACATAGGACACAAAAATTGATTCCAGATGGACTGCAGATCTACATGTGAAAGGTGAGCTTTTAAAGCTTTAGAACAAACCAGAATATCTTTATGACCTTGGAGTAGTCAAAGTTTCTTAAGTAGGACATAAACAATACTATCCAGAGAGGAAATGTTTGATTAACTGGACCACATTAAAATTAAGACCTTCTGTTCATCAAAAGACACCAAGAGAGGGAGCAAGACAGCCTGCAAGGGAGGCAGTATTTAGAATACATGTGTGTATCTGTGTATCTGACAAATGACTCCTACTCAGAACACCCAGAACATAGACAAAATTGCAACTGAAGAACAGCTCTCAGTGTAAGATGTGGACACTCTGCAGAGAATGTAGAATGGGACTCAGCTTACTGCAAATTACAATTACCATTTGATGCCGCCAGATACCCATCAGGAAGACTAAAAAGGAAACAGTGAAAATTCGTGTGTGTGAAGATGTAGAGAAACCAGAATATTCACATGCTTCTAAGCAAGAGTAAAAATTGGGGTGGCTGCTATGGGAAACATCCACTCAGTGACCCAGCACTTCTACCCTAGGCATGCAATTAGAAGAGACAGCCATAACTTCCACCAGACACATGCATAGAATATTCTTAGTAACTCACTATCAAAACCTGTCCAGTGGTTATGGGTAGTAAAATGAATAAGTGAAACACAGAGTGGAGTGCCAGAGAGCACCAGGGTCTTGGGACCACTGTTTTCTTCAGCCCTACAAGGGGGTTCTCAGACATCAGTGAATGCAAGTGCCAGAGACAAGGGTGTATGTGCTGTGTGATCCATCTATGTAGATTTCAAACACAGGTAAAGCTGGCTATTGTTGCTGGAAGGTGAGCTTATGGTTGTTCGTGGCATGTCAGTGAAAGAAAGTGAGATCCAGAGGGCTTCCTGGAGATTCTGCTGCTTTCTCTGGATGCTTGGGTCTCAAGTAGGGAAAATGCATCATCAAACACATCAACTAAGATCTGTGTGCATTACTCTTTTGGTGTGTTCACTTTCTACTATAAGTTTATAGCACAATGCCCTGTAGAAGACTATTTTCTGAGCTTTACTAGAGACACAACCTAGGGAGACAGAGGAACTGGGCTTGCCTCCTGGCTACCACCTTGCTTGAAAGGGTATGTTACTCCAGTGCTCTGACCAGACCACCTTGGAGCTCTGTCTTTAGCAGGCTCTATAGTTCACTTTCCACTTCTAGCTCTAGGTAAAGCACACAGGAGATATGTTTGGGGGCTCTCTCTTGTTATTTGGTATCGCCAGTGTAGTATGTGATTGTACATACTACTGCTCTCCACTGGCATCCATTAAGCCAGTGGTGCTTAATGGTGGTGCTCTCTCAGAACAGTTCTAGGAGGTTTCTGCATCCCTTTCCTGTGCTTGTATGGAGGAAGTGAAACTAGGGAAGGTTAGGGGGCACTGGGGGCTGCCTGCAGCTGGGCCAGTGTAGGCTGAGAGCCAGATTGAGGGCATCCGATTCCCAGTCCCGTCTCTTTCCCACTGAGCCACTCCGCCTCGCTTTTAATTTAATTAGAAGAACATTTAATCCCCCGTGCATTTCAGAGACGGGTTTGAGCCTGGCCAGGGCCGTGTGGGGCTCTGACAGGGATCCTGTGACTCATACAGCCTTGCACAGCCCTCCCGGGCGGGCTCCCATGAGGCTTCTTTGGCACCTTGTGCAGACAGAGGTGGTCTGGAGATTCACAGAAGACAGGACACTAGTCTGGAAAGACAAACTGGTCTCATCTGTTCTTGACAAGCCCCCTTCTCTATTCTCCTGGACACTGCCCCCAACACGGCCTCTCAATCTTCTCTCATCAACATTTGCAGGCTGAGAAGCCAAGTAAGAGAAATGGGTGCTTGCTGAGGTGCCACAGCAGGCTCTGATTGTCTCCAGGCCCTGAACATCCCAGGCAAAACTGTCCCATCAGAAGAGCTAGCCTCCTGATCCACTAATGCCCCCCTCTCCAGAAAGCATAGGCTGGCCCCAGCCTCGCTGACAAACGCAGAATTCAGGAGACATTAGTAGTGATGTGGATGAAAGCCAGGCCACAGCGGGCCTCCCTGGAAAAGAGAAACTCAAACGTCTTGGCGTGAGATTCTGCAGGGTCCAGGAGAAAGTTGAAGACATGGAAATTCTAATTAACGTACGTGGGGCTGGTTTTGCTCAAGGATTTTTGAAGCTGTCATGTCACAAGAGGCCCGGCAAGCACATGCTCGCCCGGGAGGTTCTTATGGGCACCTGGTGGGATTCTTGCAATGCCCTAGCCTGAGTTCTTACTTTGCTCTGTCCTCTAGACTTTCCTCCAACCACCTTGGTGAACTAGGTGGCCCCTGAATGCTCCCAACCTCCCCTCCCCCACCAGAGTGGGATGACAGGCTGGTTGGTAAGTAAAAGTTGAGGTTCCTAGTTGAAAATGTCACAACAGAAAATTCAGAGGGGGTCAGAAACCAACTTCTTAGAACCTTCAGGGAAACTGCATGACAGAGCCAGGCTGGGCTAGGCTGCTGTGTTTATGGTAGGCTTGGCCTTTGAGGGTATCCTTGTATACTGATAGGGCAAAGGTGTATACTCATCTTGGGTATCCTTGTATGACTGATAGGGCAAAGGTGTGGGTTCCAGGCAAGTTCTGATTGGTTCATTATCTGGAGGGCAGAGGTGAAGTGGCAGTAGGAAAAGCTTACTGAGGCCACACCCAGGCACTATCCTTTAGCTTTAAGCTTTGGGCTCATGTCCTGGGCCCCATGTCTCAACATCCGTGGGAGCTACCTGGAGACCTTATTTCATTTCAAGCAAGGCTAAGGGTGTACTTTCTGTGTCAGAGTAGAAGTGGCAGTCTTGGGGTTCTCTCATCCTGGAATTTGGGGAGTGTTGGAAAAGGAGTGACAAGAGGAGCCATGGACACTCTGCTCCCTACCAGCCCCAGGCTAAGTGTCAGGGAGCTGTTACTTGGGGGCTTGAGGATAGTCTCAAGAGGATGTGAGAGGTGTTCCTGAGGAGACAGAAGACTGAGTAAACACTGAAAGATTCTGTGATTCTGATGGCTACAGGAGTGATGAAGGCATTCCATCTGGTGTAATACCACACAGGGCAATGGATGCATACAAGCCCTTGCCAGTTACCCACAGTAAGCAGGGTCCTAGGGACTTAACCTAACTATTGGGTATAAGGCTACCCCCATATCTATGGTAGTCCTTCCACATGTTGGCAAAGGTCTCTGTTCTCTATTTCATAGTTGGCCCTTAGAAACCTGGAGTAAGACTTTGGGTAGAGGACTCGTGTTGAGGGAGCTTGGAGAGTACAGGGCTCCCTTCCAATGATGTTAGAATCAGGAAGACAGCATCTGACTGAAATATGTATGCAAGTCTGAGGCTCAGCTGCACAGAGTTGGATAAGGCCTGGGAGGTACTCAGGGAGCTGCTGGTGCTTGCCTATTGAGCTGGGGTCAGAGAAGCTGCCTTGTCTTCTCAGCACCCTTCCCTGTTTACCAGCAGCTCTCTATATTTTTCAGTAGGCCAGCATGTTGGCCTCTCTGTCTCCAAACTATCAGTGGCCAATAGGCTCTGAAAAAGAGGAGCTTCACCCAGCCCCAGGGACCTTCCCATAATCAAGGCTACAGTGACCTCACCTCCCTGGGGCCCCTGGGTGGGGAGAGCTTGAGATGGAAACAAAATGTGTCTTTATTTATGCTTTTAATTTGAATTCTGGAACTGACCCAGCATAGTAATACATTTAACATCAGTAAAATGCACAAGAAAAATGGATCTGTTTTTTCTGCAACTGCCTCCCACCCACTCTGCCCCCTGCAAGACCCTGGTACACATCTCTGTCCCTGGTAGACACGTACCAGGGTGTGTGCCTCTTTTTTCTGTGTGTGTTCATAGGGCCAGTTGCCCACAGGAGCCATGCTGCATCGCTGAGCTGCTGGAGCCTAGCTTAATTACAGACATCAATCAACAAGCTGACTGTGCAAGAGGCAAAGGAATGCAGTCCTGGTGTGGGCACATGGACCCCATACACAGTGCCCACGATGGCCTATCTGTTCCCCCAGGATGGGGAGGGGTCTTGGAAAGGCCAGTAGTCCTGGGGAGCACATAGAGTTCTAGGAGCCAGACATACACCATGCCTGTGGTCATCCTCTTTGCTAGGACTTTCAGCAAGGATGGCGCTTGACTTCTGAGGATGTGGGTGTCCAGATTCTTTGATGCCTCAGCCCTGACCCCCAACTCTGCTTGACCAGATTGTATCTCTTTTCTGAAGCCTGTGATCTCTCTCAGTTCCTACCTTAGGTCTTTTTACTCAGTACCACCATGGGCTCCTTCTTTCATACCCTCCCACCTTCTCAGGTTGGCTCACTTCCAGCTGTTACATTTGGAAGAAATTGCCCTAGAAATGGCCTTAGTGTGTTCCTGGGTGGGGACTTGACTGGGTAAAGACTGTCTACCTCCTACTCAGAGAGACTCCAGGAGTGCTGGCCTGAGAAGAGCTGTGGTATCTGGATAGATGGTAACACACTAACTAAGCATCATTTGTATCTCTGAGGCTCTGTTACCTCAGAGGGGAGATCAGAATTGGACTAGTACTCAGCAATGTTGTCTTACTGGCTTAGGGCCGCTTCTAGAACAGATGGGCAGTGTTTGACTCCAGGAGCTTTGAGTGTACTAATACCAGCACTAATACCCCAAAGGGATGATTGATTGTAGGGCAGCAATAGGTTGAACTATGGGCTTGTATCTCTAGTTTTCCACTCTACTCTGGGACCCCATTGGGGCTTTCCTTCAGGGGCTTTACTGTGAGACATGTTTGTCCATCTGGATGGATGATTTGTTGAGAGCCCTGCCCTCTTTTGATGAAACTGCTTTTGTGTCTGGAGGCTACTCCATGGCCACAAGAATAAAATGGAGTGGTCACCAGCAAGAGGTGAGTGATCAAGAGGACAAGAAGGCTGAGTGGCCTCTCTAGGCTTAGGCAATTCTCTAGGGCCTGTTATGGTTGCCACGGTGCTACTTACCATCCCTACTCCTAAGTAGGCACTGTCATACTGCATATAACACCAACCACAAGACACCAGTATTTATCCTTTGAGTCCTCTCATGTCCTAGACTTAATCAATTGAGAGCCTTAACCATGTTGTTTGCTATTGTTCTACCCATTGACACCAGTCTATACCTGCCCAGCCTGTCTGGACTCCTGGTCACACCTCTGTTCCTACCTATTAATATAGCCAGCAGGTAAGGCTGCCTTAGGAGGGAGAATGACCCCTGCTCCTCAATAACTTACTGTCTCTCTCTTACAAACTACGAGACATTGGTAACCTCCCTTTGAGTTTTGGTGGCCTGGGAAGATAGAGGGCATGGCTTGTTTGAACATAATCATCCCTTCTGACAATCCTGCCTTCCCCTAAGGTGGCTTCAACTTGGTTATCTGGTTACTTCAAAAGCCCTCAGCACCAGTTTCTTCAGTCACTGCAAAGTCAAGCCCACACCAGGCAGATAGTAAAGACAAGAAATCCAGGCACAGGCTAGAAGCATAGGCTAGAAGCGTTATGACCAAGTACACAAGGCTAAGGACATGAATTTTAGTAGAAAGAATGAAAGCGTCCTAGTATGTAAATCCCAGGAGGACTAAGAGTGTGGCACTAACACCCTGACACAAAGACACTTTTCCAGGGGAGTACCCAGTGATGCAGTGGCCAGAAGGATTCTGAATGGCCTGCTTCTACCACATGGCTGCCTCTATACTGGGCTTTGGTGGGAACATTTGAGTCACATGTTGCAGAGAAATCATACCATGGCTGGGTACTGGGGATTGGCCTAGTGATGCTGTGATGGGGGCCCCAACAGGAAAGAGGATGGGCATGTGTCCCAGGCCAGCTGTGTCTCAGGGGAAGGCCAACTGGAAGGCGTGGAAAATCAGCCATTTCCTCCACCTGAAGGAGCCCCTGAGGACAGTAGTGGCAACTGGCAGACAACACCCGGCATCTGCCCCGTGGCTTTGGCCAAAGTTCCATGGGGAAATGCTAAAAAACAAAGTTGACTCTTTTAAAGGAGTGGTGGAGGGGAGTAGGGGGGAGAAAAACTATTTTCTCAGACGCTCAAAGCATGAAAACAAGTGGAAAATGATCAGCTTAGTTTTACATAAGTCAAAACAAGAGGATCATATTTCCAGATTTGGTGGGAAAGCCCCTGCTCTCCTCTCCTGCCCAAGCCCTGAGGCCAAACCCAGCAGCCAGTGGCCCCAGGTTCTTAAGGGTAGGCAGTGAGTTCTGGGTACTGAGTGAATAGACTGCATCCCAGCAAGAGAATGAGCTTTGCTCTATGCCAGGGCAGTTCCCTTGAGCCCCAGCCTCTGTGGGCAGATGGACACTCACTGTGACACATGGGTGATGGGGGTCAGCAGTGTCTCCCCTTCCAGGTCCAGGTCCTCAGCAAAGCTGTTTGTTCTCAAGAAATGGGGTGTGCTTACTTCCAGCAGTGTAGGGCTCTTCCTTACTGTGGAGAAGGTGTGGGGACAGCTCATTAGGCTTCAGTAGAAACTCGATCCTGAAGGGGCTCCAGAGCTGGACAGAACTAGACTCAAATGCCCTCCTCAACTTGCTATTGCTATGGGATAAAGCTGTGAGCTCCCATGGTCAGGTGAAGAATGGAGACATAGCTTAGAAAATTCAGCCTCACCCATCAGGTTTACATTGAGTGGAGTGGAATAGGTGAATGGGTATTCAGATTGGTCCCCAAGTACCTGGGGCCTCAACATCCCAGACTGAGTGATAAAGGCTGGTACATTCTTCTCAGTGTGCTAACTGCCCTGGGGTTGAGCTCCAGAATTGAGGATCTGACCTATCTCAGGTTCTGGGCCTCTCACTAGCTTCACACAAAACATTTGTGTCAAGAACAAATAGAGGCACTGACTCCTAGTATTGTGCTGACAGATCAATGAGCCGGGCAATAAAGGGTGCTAGTACCTCTACTTATCATGAAATACAAACTGAATTCCTTGCTTTGGCCATGATGCTGTATTAACCAGGTGCTCTTTGAGGGAGGCCACCCAATTGTCCCAGTAGATGACTTCATATAGCTCAGGAGACTGATCCAGATCAGTCTTCACAGGGTGTTCCAGTTTAGTAGTGTTTGCTCTCAACTCACTTTTCATTTAAAGTGTTTGATGTAGAGCAATTGAGTACTTCTAACAAGTAGAATAATGCAAAATTCACAGTGGTCCTCAATTATCGTAAGAGTCACCTGCCAGGCAGATCCCTGGCTCCTGGTTTTTATTCATCTCGATAGCTCATATGATGTTATACACTTGAATGAACCTCTATTCTTGTCAGTTTTTTCTTATTGTTCTGCGACATGCTTTTCTCCAGGTATGCAGTTATGCATCTAGTGATCATTTTAGCAGCATAATAGCCCATAATTTAGATTTACTACAATTTACTTACTCATCCTATATTTTATGGACACTGAGTCTCATAGTTCTATGCCAATCAGGCAGTGATTCAATATCCATCTTTACTGTTAAAAGCTGTTGACACACTGGGTCAAGTGAGATGGTGTGCCTTTGGTAATATTAGTACGTATTTTGGATTGTTCTTCTATTAAGTTGTAGCAATTTTCTCCTCCTCCAACTTTCCCACTCTTTGCATGGCCCATTAAGCATGGATAAAAACAGGTTTTCTCATTTTAAAAATTGTTACTAATTCTTTGAGAATTTCATATAATGTATTTTGAGCATATTCACCCTATCTCCTCCCAGATCCATCCTCATCTGCCTCCTCTTGTTTTAAAATTTAATAACCCATCAACTTCAATTTGTGCTCTCCATATATTTCTAGGTGTGGGGGCCATCCCCTGGAGTGTGGTTGGCCTGCCAGGAGTCAGACTGTTAAAAAAAAACTGACTCTTCTTCCCCAGAAGGCCATAAACTGTCCATAGCTTATCAAGAACCTTTTGGAGTTCATGAACCTCTTCCCACTCAATAATAGAATGTTGACTAGCTTGGACCTGTGTAGACATTCATGCAGCTGTCCTGTCATGTCCAGAAGTCAGTTTTAGTCTTCTTCTATAGTCTTTCCATCCCCTCTTCTACAATGGTCCTGGGCCTTGGGGAGGGGATGAATTTCTCATTTTTCACCTTCACTGACTGCTTTCTGGTGTGTTTGGGAGTCTTCTTGAAGAATTGCCTGCTCATATTATTTGCTTGGCATTTAAAGGAGCTTTTAATTCATTAGAGATAACCTTGTGTTACATAAAGCATAAATACCTTTAGTCTATTTTTGGCCTTTTAATACTATGTTGCTTTATCATAGAGACTATCTTGTTTTTTACAGTGATACTTCTTTTACTTTACGAAATGAGTTCCCCACATCTAATACAGCAATATTTTACACTTATTTCCAATACAAACATACACATGTGGGCATACATCTGTATGTGTGTACACATTTTAACACAGTTAGCATTTATGCCTAATGCAAGGGATGTTTAGTGGTCATAAAATGGAAATTCAAGACATACTATGCATAGTCTTACTTTTTTAAAAATCTGAAACATAACATAAAACTAAAAAAAAATTTAAGAAAACATAAAATTGTCTAGGCCTTTAGGTTTGAAAGTGGATTGAGGTACAACACCAAAAACTTAATCCAAAAGAGGGAAAAATTAACTTTATCATAATTAGAAACAAATGAATTATTGTTGCAACAAGTACATTTTGCCAAGCAGTAAAAGAAGTAAGGAATAACAACAGGCTTCATTACCGTTAAAATTCTTTGCATTGTGAAGACAAGGAGACCAATCACAGATTTGCTGCACATCATTTACTCAATCAAGGACTTGTACCCAGAACATTAGAAAGAAGAATGCTCATAATTTGACAACAATGAAACAAACAATCCATTTTAAAAAGTGGATTACAAGGACTGGAGAGATGGCTCAGCAGTGAAGAGTACTGACTGTTTTTCCAGAGGACCCAGGTTCAATTCCCAGCACCCACATGGCAGCTCACAAATGTCTGCAACTCCAAGATCTGACACCCTCACACAGACATGCATGCAGGCAAAACACCAATGCACATAAAATAATAAATAATTTTTTAAAATGGATTATAAATTAACATGTACTCAGCCAAAGCCCATTGTCTTTATGGAAATCCTATTCACATTGGAATTCACCTATTCCATTCTAATTAAAGCCACAATGAGATAACACTGAAAGTTATCATAAACATGGAAAAAGAATAAAACCAAAAACATAACAGCAAGCAGTCAAAGGAAGAAAAATGACTACAACCCTAGTGTGCTGCTGGCGGGAATGCAAAGTGGCACAGCTGCTCTGAAGAACAAACTTTACAGTCTTTTATAAACATGTATACAGCTTATGACCAAAGTGTATGGAACACTTATGTTCACAAAAACTTGCACATGAATATATATATATATATATATATATATATATATATATATATATATATATATCAATTTCACCTCTAATTGCAGAAAACAAGTAACAACCAAAGGTGTCTTTTCAACAGCGAAATGGATAAAGAAATCGTGATGTATCTGTTCCGCCTATGCAATGGGATAATATTCAGCAATACAACAAGATGAAGTGAGGGGTCCTACAACAGCATAGATGAATCTCAAGTGCATTTTGCTGAGCATTAAAAGAAGCAAGGTGTAACAGGATGTATACGGCATGATTCAGTTTGTAGGACATTCTTGAAAAAGTAAAACTATTTGGGCTGTGAAACAGTTCAGTTTCTGTTAATGTTTTGGGGAAAAGGAGTACTTTAAAAGGCTCCAATCAAAACATTTTTAGGTGAAGAAACCTCTTTGTATGCTATTTAAAGCATTTGTCAAAATCCATAGGAGTATACAAATTCCAAGTGAATGTTCCTGTATACAAATGGGGAAAAAAATCAACCAGAATATTGGAGGTCCCTGGGACAGAAGGTGCACCACGATGAGTAGATTCTGTGTTGTAAATATATGACACAGCACTGAAAAGAGACAGAGGAAAGGAATTGGCCCATTGCTTTTAAAAAGAATGTTTGGATTGGATACTAAACAACTAAAAGAAATACTGTCATAAACACAATATTCATGTAGGTAAGTTTGTTTCATACAGGTGTACTACATATCCAGCGTTATACAAATAGTAACTGCACTAGAAAATGGGAGCTGGGGACAAAGTAAGAATGAATTATTTGATCAGAAACAGTATAAACTCCGGGTTAGTTCATTTAGATATATACAACAAAACATGGATGTGTACAGACTTCAATTATGGACATACAATTTCTCATTTCTACCTGCTGAAAGGAGATGTAAATGGCAACCCTTTTATGCCAGGGAGCACATTCAATGTCCAGATCACATTTTCTAACAGTTAGTTCTCCAGTAAAGGCAAATATGGCTCTTTAGAAGAATGGACACTTCTGAGACTAGCACAGGGAAACTACAAGATGAACCTGAAAGGAAGTAAATGGAAGGCATGTCAAAGGGGCTCATGTTCCACCAAAGCTAGAAAAAGTTGAGCAACAAAACAATACTTGATTATACCTGAAAAATACAAATTGCCAAGTCCATATTTATAAACAAGTAATTGAAAAAGAAATGAAGGGCTTTCTTACAGAATGATTCCTATAAGTATAGAAGGAATGAGTTAATTAGGAGTATGCCATAGAAATGCTTGCTTCAAGAAAGATCCATGGGTGAATGCTAAAATTAGTAGGTGAAATCTTAAGTAGAAACTTCAAAGTCTCCCCTCCCCATATTTTTTTCCCAGTGACATTGATTGAATCCAGGGCTTCGTGAATGCTAGACAAGCATTCTGCCACTAAGCTACATCCTCAGTCCCAAAATAAATTTTAATTGCTTGTGATTTTAACACATTCACAGAGTCTCTGATACTCTCCTGCAAGAGATAGAGTAAAATTCCTCATTCCCTGAATGTTGGCTAGACCCGGTGACTTGTTCTTAAGGACTAGGTATAATAAAGAAGAAACAGTAGGTCAGTTACAGTGAGCTATTTACCCATGTAGTCAAGGTTAACACTATTAGCAATAGATCATGCTGATGGAAGAAAAGAAAAGCACCTTGCCTTAATGACATCCACAAAACCTATAAACCTATTCTAATTTTGGGAAAACATTAGACAAACACAGAGTAGCAATGATACAGGATGAGTATTCTTCAAAAGCATCAAGGCCAATAAGTTGCAGGCCATAGGATACTAAGGACCTGATGAATGAATGTAATGGTTAGACAGGCTCTTAGAGCATGAAGTAGTTAAACTGGGAAAATGACTAAATTATAGCTTAACAGTGTTGTATCAATGTTAATTGTTTTTAGTTTTCATCAATGTAAAATGGTTATTATAAGACACTGCAGTGAAAGTTACATGGTAAAACTATTGCTTTTCTTCTACAATTATATGTAATATATATGCAAATAAAACATACACAAAGTAAAAGTGAAAAGAAGCAGAATGGTAGAAAAGAATCTTAAGTATATAAAGATAGATTAAAAACTATGGAGAAAAGCACAAAACCTTAAACAGAGACAATGACAAAAGCAAACAGAAAACTGCCTTTATTCTATTGACACATATATTCAATACAGAAAAATTCTTCCTAAATCTTAATGAAAACCAAGGTTTATGTGTGAACACCTTGACAAGCTGGTTCTAAAATTTGTTTGGAAATGTAAAAGACCAGGAAAAAGTAATAATTCTTCAAGAATAGGGTAGCTAATTTGCTTATCAAACACAAGTACTTCTACACAGTGATTATTAATATAGTGTGGTTCAAGGGCAGACTAACAGGTTAGTAGGACAGAGCTAGTTGTCAGAAAATAGCCTGTACACGTGGGCACTTGCAGTGTATTAAAGACGTATCTTGAGATGGCCTTTTCTATAAAACATTCAAGAGCAATTGAAAATGCACTTGGGGAAAACACTAAATTGGACCTGTAATTTTCTCACACCATATATCAAAAATTCATTCTTGGCATTCCAGGGGATTATGATAAGCAAAGCTAGAAGGTCCATATGACTGAATATAGAAGAATATCTTCATGACCTTAGGGTAAGAATAATTAAGAAGCAACAATCAAAAAGGAAAATACCAATTTTATTACAGTCAGAGTCAAAACTTAAATATCTAAATACCTTTTAAATAGCAAAAAGAGAACCAAAATAATAAAACATAAAAACTTGAGCAAATCAGCAAGAAAAATAACCAGGCCTGGGGCTACAGATCTGTAATCCCAGCTATTTGGGAAGCTGAGGCAGCAGGACCATTAAGACCTTGCCTGGGCAACAGTGAATCAAGACAACTCTCAAAAAGCAGGACCCTGTCTCAAAGAGTAAAAAGGGGGCTAGAGATAGCTCAGTGGTAGAGTGCTTTCCTACTGTGCATAAGACCTTAGGTTTAAATCCCTAGCACTGAAGAAAATGATCTAACCAAAAAATAAGCAAGACACCTCCCTCCACCCCCCCCCAAAAAAAAAACATGAGAGAAGAATCCAAAAGCCTGATGAGCTTATGGAAAGGTGTTGTGCCTGACTAGCAATCAGGGAAATGTAAATAAACTCAGGAGCTCATGGCCCATGGGGGCCTGCGGCAGACTTCCAGCAGGAAACTACACAGACATTACTTAGTCATAGGTGGGAGAAGGGCTCAAGTGAAGGGCTCTGTGCCCGTGACATCCTCAGAGAGACTAGGGAAAGACCGGTAAACCTTGAGGAATGTGTGCACATGAAGAGGCCCACAGGTCTGGGACTTGGTGGGAGTGTGTTACCATTCCCATTTTAGAGACTCAGGGCTGAGATTCAAGTGCACTGGGTTATATTATACACTTGTCAAGTCACAGCTAAAACTTCATCCAGGATTCAAATGTTCTTTTGGAAAAAAAGGAAAGAAAAAAGAACATAAATACATATTTCAATGCTTGCATCACTTGTATACAGAAGAAAGGAACAGCAAAGAGGTGGCTGGAAGAGGGGGCTGTGTTTTACACACCCAGAATGAGAAGTGCCATCTCCAAGCCTTACAGCCCAGAGTGAGCCCCAAACCCCTGAGAAAGGCTCAGTCCTGGTGTTAGGAAATGAAAATGTGCACATCAGTTGGCGGTCCAGAGCGGGTGGGGCCTGCACCTGCCAGAGAGGAATGTGGACTCTTTGGTTTAATCCTGGGACGGGTTCATGGGGCCCCTGCAGTGAGGGTCAGAGAGGGCCTCAGCACAGTTGTTTTTCCAAGTCAAAAGTAAAGACTGTTGTCTGCTAGGCATGTTTCAGAGACTATGGGGGTACCTCCTCTTCCATGAGGAAACAGTCAAGACTGCCACCCCCTCCCCACTAGATCTATACTCAGAGCCAGATCAGACACCTTAAAGATTCTGGAAGAGAGTTAGTTAGTAGGGATTCAAATTACAGACATTGGTGCTGCTCCTCTTAGGCAAGAGCTTGGAGGAAGTATTGTGTTCTAAGAAGCCCCCATTGGTCACCCCATCTTTGAAGAGCCCAGAGTTTGTCTTTTATAAAGATGTGAAAAGATAGCCCTATGGTACTGCAGAACAAACTGAGACCACAGTGAATGTGACAAGGGTAGCTCACCTAGACACTTAGATCCTGCATAAAGGACACTAGAACAATGTCAGGTGTTCTCTGCTGAACCAACCAGTGTCAGAGTACCTGGCCCTGGAGGAAAAATACTCTTTCCTAGTGACAATGAGGTCACATTTTCCTAAAATGGTCCCAGTTTTGATGCTTTCATTCTTTGGCTGCTTCTGTCTTGTCAGAGCCAGAATCTGGACCTAAGTGTGCAGGGCAGAACAAAACAATTTTGTTTTCTAGGAAAATGGGAGGTCTGGAATGGCGAATGTAGCCTCAGGCGTGGCAACTGCCCCAGCTGGGGCTACCCACTGCCAAGTTTCACCCTCTCTCAAGAGAACCAAAACCAGACTCTACACAGCATCTTCCTTCTCAGCCAAAGGGCCTACTCATTAGGGTGATTGACATTTTACTTAAGCATAGGGGAAAAAAAAAAAGACTGGAAGGAAATAGATCAAAATGTGATGTGTTTGCCTGTGGATTAAAGGACTTCAAATGATTTTCATTTCCTTCCTTATAGTAAATGTATTTTCTGTTTTGAATGTATGATACATTTAGAAGTCATAAAAACATTAGTTTGTGCAATTCTTCTTTATTTGGCTTGTACTCATCATCTTGGGGTTAACACAATGTATCAGAGTATCCTTCCTCACCCACCTTCCTCTATCTGTCCTTAAGATGTCCAGGAGACACAGAGCTCTTTCTTCCTAAGTTCTCCAAAGCCTTCCATTTCCTAGCTTCATTTCCCCTGCATTGAGCTCACAGACTCACCTTCTGCTCACCAGCTCAGCATTTGAACATTCCAAGTCCAGCTGTCTGTAAGGCCCCAGGCCACTCTGCTGCCCACTACCCTCTGCTGAGACTTGCTGGTGTCAGTAACTTCACCCAGCTGCTCACCCCGTCCTCCTCCTCCTAACTGATTATAATCCTGCCTAATCTCCCAGATGTAACCCAAACTGCCTTCTTCTACAAGCTTCCCAAGGCTCTGGAGATTGCCCCCCTCAATTGCTATGGGGCTTATGTGTGCCTGGCCCTCAACACAGGAACCTTGCTTTCTTCCTTCCCCATGTCACCTCCGGTGCCTGGCACAGGCAAGTCCCTTGAGCTAGCTCACTCCAGTGGAATAAACAAGCTGTCTATGTCCTCCCCTAGAAGAGGCCCCTTTTCTATGCCCCTCAATCAATTTCCCCGTCTTGGTGGATTTGCCAAAGCCCTGTGGATCCTGCACCATGAAGGAAAAAGCCCTCCCTAGGGCATCTGGACAGCTGCAGTCAGGCCCTGCATGACATTGCTGAGCTGCAGCTCCACAGCCTGTGCCAGCTGCCCATGCCCTGCTCACAGACCCTGAGCCAGACCAGCACCACCACCACCTGTGTCTCCACTCAGAGGCGAGAAGTAAGAGACAAGGACAGAACGTGTAAAAGCCATTCCCACAACAGCTGCCAGGAACAAGACGAGAAGTGCAGTGTAAATGTATATTCACAGCTGGTACCCAGTTCCGCTTAGGAAAATACCTTGCTTGAGTGGACACCTGTTGTTTTCACATACCCTGCAACCAGGCCTGGCTTCTGGAAATAACTCACTGAATCCTCCTTAGAGGGGTCCTCATTTACAATTCCCTAGTGTGTAAGAGTCAGGAATGCATTGGCAATTTTCAGAGGGGGCTTTGTGGCTGGAACATAGCCTCAGAGACATAGTTGTACATATGAGGATGCTTTGTACTTCAGTTGGGAGCAACAAGAGCCTATCCTGAGCCTGTGACTTCTTTCTACTGGTAGACATAAGCTGGTGGCCATTGTACACTCATTGGAAAATGGCTGCTTAAGGATACAGATGTGTATAGCTATACATGTATCTAGCTATGCATGTATCTATGGGCAGAGAGTGAGGGAAAGAGAACAAAAAAGGGGGTAGGGAAGAAGGAGAAAGAGAGATCATTACTGATCTAGGTCCAGCTGTGTCTGGAACAGCTGGGTTCAGATTTGTGAGCCAGAAAAGTATCCTATTTGTCATTATCTAGATTGATTTGGGTTCAGTCATTTGTTTTCAAGAGCCTTCAGGAGTACATAAAGTTAGGGATAGGATATAAACATGAGGAGATAGGTCTGGAGGTATGTCTAGGTAACAACAACAACAATAAAAACCAAACAAACAAAAAACCAAACCAAACCAAGCAAAAAAAAAACCCAAACCAGTAAGCACTCCTGAGACAGCCTTGTTAGGCTTTGCAGGGTAGAAGACCGAGAGGAAGAAAATTATCTAGAAAAATCTGGCCTGAGGCCTCGACTTTAGCTTTACACTGGCCAGGAAACTCTGGGAAAGGGGCTTCTTGCAGCTGCTCACTGACTTTCTACTGTTACAATGCAAACACCTTCAGAGAGGATCTCTCCATACCCTGTGCATGTGAGTGTTTTTTGGCACATTGTGGAACATGTTGTACTTTGCATTCAAGCAAAGATTGCAGGATACATTTGACTTGAGATGGACAGTGACATGATAGTTGAAGATTACCTGTAGAATCCCAATAAATCTTAGGAACAACGCTTGGCTTTGTATAACTTCAGAGTTCATAGTACTGGAGACTTTGCCCTGAATGCCTTTTCTCACGATGGAGATAACAGGCCTAACACATAAATCTCAGAGTAAATGGAAATGGTTCTATGGGCCCACGGGTGGAGTCTGAATAGTAAAGGTGCTAAAGAGGACAAGCAATGACAGAGCCAGTCCTAAGTAAGCCCAGGAAGCAGAAAGTGAGCAGCACAGCTACCTACATAACTAAATCAGTCCACCCAGCAACTTTCCATGCTGCAAGAAGTCACTGTCCAGGTCTCCCAAGACACATTTGCAAGGAAAGGTTCCAGGCAGCAAGAGCAGCCCCAGGAAACTTTAATATACAATGGAATCTGGGTTAAGCACTATCTTCTCCAAAAGTTGAGCTCACAGGACATTCCCCAGAAACCTCTGGAGAGGTGGGGAGGAAAGTTTCTGGAGGTCTTTGGATGAAGAAAACAAAAAAGTGGCCTTGATTTTCAAGGAGAAATTACACAGGAAGAAAAAAATGTTTTTAATCTAATTAAGAGCGATCTTTTCACCTTCATCACAACATCACGGAAATGTGCCAGTTCTTAACTTCACACAATAATCAAAGCAATTAAGGAAAAGCCTTGGAAACTGGTGCAGATGTTCTCAGAATGTTTAATGGGGAAATGAGTTGCAGGCCTCATTCTCAGCATCCGGCTCCAGGCCCTGGCTACCAAATCCAGACATCTGCTGGGGCCCCACCCCCAGGCCTGGAGGGCGTGTGCTTGAGAAACACAGGTCTCTTCCCAGGCTGCCTCCAGCGAGGCCAGATCTGAGGCCCCAGAGGCTCCCCATGGTTCCTCAAGCCAGAGCCTGGACATAGTCAGAATCACCCCAGAGCTAGGGGGAAGCTTAATGTCAAAATTATGTTAACAACTGATGTCAAAAGTAATCAACTCAAACTGGCTCCTGCACCCCTGCTGGTTGCAGGAGGACTATGAGCAGAAGAAGGGAGGGCAAAGAGTCCCTGGCAGGGGCCAGAGGAGAACACCATGTAAAAGTGTGGCAGCATCAGTGCAGTGTGACTCTATGGGCCTCATCTCATTGTTGTCGTACTGGACCCAAGAATCAAACTGGTCCATCTTTGAGGAATTTCCAAGAATAATCAGAAAATATGTAGAAATGAGGATGCTGCTTACTTAGGAAATAGCCTGTTTTTAAAACAAAACAGAAGGGCATATGACTAATGGTAACTGGCTTCAGAGTGAAGACCTTGACATATAGGCGCAGCTCATTAAACCACCTTGGAAGCTCTGGTGTGTGGCACACATAAGAACACAGAGGTAAAGAAAACATCCCTAGTTTTGAGGACACATAGGCAGTATGGGTCCTCACACATGTACTACTTTTAGCATTCATGTTATCTTCATACCAGTGGCTTAATACAAGAAATTCTGTGTATGACTCCAGGGGCCTGTTTAACTTCATACATGGTAGGTCAAAGGTGATGGAAAGAAACTTCTCAAAGTAAACCTTCAGTGGTGATCGATACTCCAGCTTAGTGTTGCTAGTAGAACTTTAATGAGTGTTGTAAGCCATTTTCCAGCTGTTCATTGGAGTGGAGTGAAAAAACAAAGTGCTTATCTATCATTCTATACTCTAGGATTGTCCTTCAAAAGTGAAGGAGAAATAATCAGATGAGCAAAAAAATGAGTAAAGTTATGGCCTGTTGACCCTCTTTGTAAGGAATGTTGAAGTCTTACACAGAAGGAATATAGGTGAGAAACTCAGACATACCTAAAGAAAGGAAAAACACCAAAGGTAAGTGAATGTAAAGTATTACTTTTTATTTTAAAATTGGCCTAACAGGTAAGATTTTGTTCAGAACAACCAACAATGTGTTTAATTATAATGGTTATAATATACTTAAATAAGTGAAATGAATGACAGCAGTGATTTTAAAAAGGGCAAGATGGAGGGGCTATGGTTACTTCAGGTCATACTATGTGTGCATTGGTATAGTGTTATTCAAAGTGGGCTTAGATTAGTTGAAAATGGATACAAAATCCAAAGAAATCACCCAAAAGAGGAAAAAATGCAGTGCAAGCAGTACTCCAAGGAGAGAGAGAGAGATAAGATGGAGGAGGGAGAAATATAAAATGTTCTAAACCTCAAAGAACCATAGATTTTCCAGGTCTCAATAATTTTGTAGATAATAATCCTAGTAAACTTTTCACAAAGCATGTATAGCAAAACCAGTTTGTATTCACAGGTTGTATCTCAGCAGTCTCCTGGGTTTATGGTACCAGAATCATGTTTACAGTAGATTTCAGATTTGGAAATCTGTTTTGCATAGTCATTGGTATTCAATAAGTATCTCCCCCAGCCCATTTTGTGGCAGTGCTAGAGGAGAATGCTATGCAATCAAGCTATATCCAAGACTGGTATCCTGCCTTTCTAATTGCACAAGGTCTAATGTCTCACTTAAAAGGTCTCTATTAGTTACAGTGTAATTCATCAGTCTTAGGTATTCCTCATTCTTAGACTCAAAGTGATTTTGAGCAGATTGAAATCAACTAAACAACACCAATAACAAAAAAGACATATGCTACCAAGCCATCAGATATTATATAGCTAATATTCCTACTGTTGCCACTGATAGAAAAATATCCCAGAAAATGGGGAAGGATAAAGAAGGGATTGGGGTAGGACAAGGAGGGGAGAGATGGTACATCTTCTCTTGTTTGGGAGAGAGGTATTTGCCAAGAACCCAACATAACCCTAGATAGAAACATACCTCTCAGGAAATATGACCTTGGTAAAGAGAACATTGGCATAAAAAAGAGTGTTGACTTTCTTTGGTACAAATCTGTTTAGGGAAAGTACCTGTTCATTGTAAAGTACCTGGCTTCTTGTTAAAGTATGGCCGAGAATGTGGCCCATCAGAATCTAATTTCAGAGTTTCTATGAAAGTAAGATCTGCTCATTTCTGTAATTCTATTGAGGATGAAGCCATTGCTGATAAAGATGGGCTGATAAAGGGTTGCTATGCTTTTTCAAGAAAAATTATAGTATTCAAAGAGATCTTGATATTTAGGCATTGGACTTACTAGACAAATACTTAAAGCAGTTATTTCAAAGAGTTAAAGACATTGGTAAACATAATAAAAAATAAGGTATAGACTAGGACAAAAACATTTTCAGAATATGTAAAGAAATAAAGAATGGGATGTTATAATAATAGAAGATATAATGAATGACATGGACCAACCCCTTGGAAAGTATAATCTGTCAAGTCTCAAAAGAAGATATTAACTTAATAGACAACCTGAACAGAAAGCTCCATGCTCAAATGGGTTTACTGATGAATTCTGACAAATATTTAAAGGAAGAAACTGTACCAAATTTTCTACAGTAGAAAATATTGCCCACCTCATTTGTTGAGGCCAATGTTGCCCAAATTTCCATAGCAGATAACACATTCCAAACAAGCTAAATATGAGTAACTCATACTTTACATGTAAAACAATACACTGCAAAACATTAGTATGCCAAATGCAAGAATACCAGTTGTTCAAGGCTGTGGAACATAAAACACTCAGGTAAGTGATCACATGTTACATGATTATATCACTGGACACAAAAATGTAACTGACAAAATTATTAACCAACCCATGAGAAAAAAATCCAAACCTCTGGAACATTAAAAACTGGACACAAAAGTGCATGTGATAAAATTCTTTACCAACTCATCATTAAAAAAATTTCTCTGGAACATTAAAAGCTCAGATCACAAGAAGCAAAAAGAAGCTACATGATTATATAACTGGACACAAATATCTGTCAAAATTCTGTTGCAACTCATAAAAACAAAACAAACCTCTGGGATATTAAAATCTCAGGTAAGTAATCAAATCACAAGAAGCAAAAAGAAGCTACATGATCATATCACTGGACACAAAAATTCATCTGACAATTCTTTACCAACTCATGATCAAACACAAAAACAAAGCAAACCTCTGGAACATTAAAATCTCAGGTAAGTGATCACAGAAAGCAAAAAGAAGCTACATGATTATATCACTGGACACAAAAATTCATCTGACAATTCTTTACCAACTTATGATCAAACAAAAACAAAGCAAACCTGAAACATTAAAAATCTCAGGTAAGTGATCACAAAAAGCAAAAAGCAGCTACATGATTATATCTTGGACACAAAAATTCATCTGACAATTCTTTACCAATCCATGATCAAACACAAAAACAAACCTCTGGAACATTAAAATCTTAGGTAAGTGATCACAAGAAGCAAAAAGAAGGTACATGATTATATTACTGAATACAGATATTCATCTTACAATTCTTTACCAACTCATGATCAAACACAAAAACAAAGCAAACGTCTGGAACATTAAAATCTCAGGTAAGTGATCACAAGAAGCAAAAAGAAGCTACATGATTATATTACTGGATACAAATATGCATCTGACAATTCTTTACCAACTCATGATCAAACACAAAAACAAAACCAAGAACTCAGGAACATTACAAAAAGCTACATGATTATATTACTGGATACAAATATGCATCTGACAATTCTTTACCAACTCATGATCAAACACAAAAACAAAACCAAGAACTCAAGAACATTACAAACTCAGGTAAGTGATCACAAAACACAAGAAGCAAGAAAGAGAAGTTACATGATCATATCACTGGACAGAGAAATGTGTCTGACAAAATTCTTTACTAATTCATGATCAAAACCAAAAACCTCTGGAACATTAAAATCTCAGGTAAGTAATCACAAGAAGCAAAAAAGAAGCTACATGATTATATCACTGAACTAAAAAATGCATCTGACAATTCTTTACCAACTGATGATAAACAAAACAAAACGAACAACTCTGAAACATTTAAAACTCAGGTAAGTGATCACAAGACACAAGAAGCAAAACAGAAGTTACATGATTATGTCACTAGACACAGAAATGTATCAGACAAAATTCTTTATCAATTCATGATAAAAACAAAATTCAAACCTCTGGAACATTAAAATCTCAGGTAAGTGATCACAAGAAGCAAAAAGAAGCTACATGATTATATCACTAGACACAAAAATGCATCTGACAATTCTTTACCAACTCACAATAAAACCAACAACTCTGAAACATTAAAATCTCAGGTAAGTGATCACAAGACACAAGAAACAAAAAAGTTGCATGATTATATCACCAAACACAGAAATGCATCTGACAAAATTCTTTACCAATTCATGATTAAAAACAAAGACCAAACAAACCTCTGGAACATTAAAATCTCAGGTAAGTGATCAACAGAAGCAAAAAGAAGCTACATGAATATATCACTAGACACAAACATGCATCTGACAGTTCATTACCAATTCATGATCAAAAACAAAAACAAACCTCTGGAACATTAAAACATTAGGTAAGTAGTCACAAGAAGCAAAAAAGTTACATGATTTTATCACTGGACACAAAGTGCATCTGACACAAAATTCTTTGCCAACTCAAGATTTTAAAAATATCAGAAAATTAACACTACAAGGAAACCATTAATTTCATAAATAAATTTACCAAAAATGTACACCAAATGTAATAATTGACAAGAAAAAGGTAAGGATGGTCCCCACTCAAAATTCTTTCAATTTATATAACGGATCAAAATAAAAGGAATACATAATTTTGTGAAAAGAAAAAATTTTGTTTTAGGTGACATGATGTAGAAAACATAAAAGAACACACACAAATTCCTGCAAGTAAGAAGTGACCACAGCCACTAGGCAGCGGCCTTTTATCCCAGGATTCTGGAGGTAGAGCCAGGAGGATCTGTGAGTTCAAGGCCAGCCTGGTCTACAGAGCGAGATCTAGGACATGCACCAAAAACTACACAGAGAAACCCTATCTCGAAAAAATCAAAAACAAAACAAAAAAAACACACAAAGGTTGCAGGATAAAACGTTAATATACAAATCTCAGTCATTCTCCTATATGCCAAAAGTTAGTGAGTGGAATGTGGAACAAAGTACATTATTACACTGGTACCGCCAAATCAAATGTTTAGATAAAATACATATAATACATTTCCAAGCAAAAGTATAAACCCAATTAAGTCAAGAAAATTTATCCACATAGATGGGTAGAGAAATTCAGTATTTCCAGATGCCGAATAACCCATGCTGATCTCTACATTAAATGCAACCTTAAGCAAAACATGAATATATTTTATCAATACAGCCAGATGGACCCTAAGGTTTCTATGGAGGAAAAGAGAATATGCAACCTAATAGGGTAATTTAAAAATGACCAGCAGTATCCATTTCAATGCATCGCTGTCAAGCTTCAGGGATCCAAAAAGTGTGTTATTCATAAAAGAATAGGTAAGATGAAAAGAAAATAGCATGTCAAAATAGAATTTTCTAAGATCACTCAACTAATCTGTAACAAGAACAAAAATAAGACAATGGAGGAAGTACAGTCTTATCAATAAATGATTGCAAATAATGGATAGCCACATTGAAAGTGTGTGAATCTAGATACAGACCTTGCACTCAATAAAAATTACGTGAAAATGGATCATAGACATCAATGAACAAACTAGAAAAACATGGAAGCTTCTCTTAATACAGGCCTAAAAAAACCTTGCAGTAGTGAAGTACTAAAATACTTTTCTTGATATTAGGAACAAAATGTCAACTTTTGCCACTTTTATTCAATATAATGCTGAATGGTCTAGCTGGATCAAATTAGACAAATACAAGACGTGCAATTTGTAAAGGAAGTAATAAACATCTCATGTAGAAAAAGCAAGATTGTTCACAAAATTGGTTATAGTAAGTTCAGCAATGTAGCAGTGCAAAAAAGTGTCAGTACACAAGTTTCATTTCTATACATCAAAAGTGATATCTAAAATTCCTGTTTAAATAGTTTCATTTATGGCAGCACCAGAGTTTCCACAGCTTAGGTGGCTGAGTAACCTTGTAATTTTTCTTGATGTTCTTAATAGATAAAGCTGGAAGGAGACTGTATTGTTTTGCCCTTGCCACCATAGAAACCACTGCATCCAATCAAGTCTTGATTCTTGCACAAACCAGTAGGTCTTAGAATATTGAAATCAGGCTATAAATCCAATGCATGCATGCCTACTTTGCCAAAGAGAACACTGGCAAAATTTAATCAGGAATACTAGAAAACAAAGCTTGGGAGATATCTCAGTTGGTGAAGAACTTGCCTTTAAGGCATGAGGATCTGAGGTTGAGCCCCAGAACACGTGTGAAAATGTCAGGTATATTGGTATATGTTTCCAGTCCTAGTGCAGGGGTGATAGGAGAATCCAAGGAGTTTATTGGTTTGCCAGTCTGGCCTATTTGGTGAGCCAAGGAGAGACCCTATCTCAATGGAGGTGGATGACATTCCTGATGAAGAAAATGGAAGTTGTCCTCTGAATTAGAACACACACTTATGCATGCAAGTCACATACATGTATATCATGTGCATAAAAAATCAAGGACATAATCAAATTTAATAATGTCCCAATAACCAATCCTTTCAGAACAGGCATATTAATTTCCTAACAATTTAAAATGAGTAAGAATAGTCATCCAACTACAAGAGAACAATCTGAAAAATAACACGTGAACAAAGTGGGTTTCATTGAAGATACGGAAATCAAAGCCAAATGAATTCTGGAGCTGAAGAATCAATGAAAGGAAAATTATAAGACAATATCCCCAAACCAGATTGTTCAATTAGAACTGGAAATGTTGAACTTGAGAAGTCATTTGAAAACAAGGAAAAATGAAAATGTAAAGACTCTTAGGGTTTATGGAATACAAACATCATTAACCTTCACAATTCCCTATTATAGGGATTAATTGGAAGAGACAGAGAAAGAAAATAAATTGTTGAGAGTACAACTGCTCCAAGGCTATCTTAGAGGCACTAATGAAAGGACAAAAGTAATTTCCCTTTTCCAAATTTTCTTCTCCATCTTCTATCCTCTTATCTTCTGATACCCTGGTCCCTTCTCTCTCAAAACCCTGTCACTGAAGAGTGATTAGCTAGTCAATGTCATGAATAGTTGCTGAAAACTTTCAGATTCAGGAACAATATGGGCATTTGGTACATGAGGCTGAAAGGTCTATATTCAGGTTCAATAGAACAATGTAGACACTACACATTAAGATTTTAAAGATTAGAGAATTTTGAGAGCAAGAGATTCATCAAATAAAACCTACATATTATCAATGTATTTCATGGCAAAAACAAAGTATGAAATTTCACTGGTTAAGTATACAGATTAAGACACACACACCTCAAACCTCATTTTACCTTTAAGGACAAAGAATAAAAAAATAGAAATGAATAATATATTACATTATACATGGTAAACAAAGGAGTGACAAAAACTACGAAGAGATAGTCACTACATTATAAGTGAATACATTAAATGGAGAGATCTAACATTTACAAATACATATCTGTCTTATATTTGAGTATGTAAATATTTAAACATCTGAAAAGAGTATTCTTCAGTATTCCACTTTAAGCAGTAGATAGATTATCTGTATAAGTAATCAATAGAGAATCACTTGGACTTGAACTATGCTTTAGGTATACTGGTCCATTTCACAGCAGTATATTTTACTGCATGTGTACAAATAGCTTGCTCCACACGTTGTATTTTAGGCACAAAGCAACATATTTTTATAGGCTGAAATTACAAATATCTTTTATAAACATATTGCTATGAAACTACAAATAAACCATAGGAGGAAAACTTAGGAGTATTATGTGCAAATTAAAAATGTGAGGTCAACAACGCAGCTCAGTGATAGAGGCATTTGCTGATGAGCTTGATAGTCTGAGTTTATTTGATCTCTGTGACCTACAGTAAAAGAATCAATTCCTGTAAATCGTCCTCTGATATCATTTACACCGTGGCATGTATGAATGCATAAATAGAGTAAATAAATGTAAAGTTCAATTGAAGAGGCTCCTAAACAAATGATAGGTCAAATAAATGAAAAAGGAAATTAATATTGTCACATAAAAAGTGAAACAGTATATCCAAACTAATACAACAATACAAAGAAAATTAATTGGCATTAGGTACCTACTTACAATGAAGGGAAAGTTACTTAATAAACAACCTAAGTTTACACCTCATGGAACTGGAATGAAAAAATAATCCAGACATGGCAAAAGGAAAATAATTGGAGAGCAAGTATAAATGAAAGACTAGAAATAAATCACTTTCAAACTCTTTAATAATTGAATATAGAATAGTTCTAAATGAATTTCACTTTCAGGAAATGCTCAACTCATCAATAACAATCCAGTAAACTGATCCAATAGCACATTAAAAAGTTCCCATACTAATATCACCTCAGATTTACTCTTAGTGTACAAGCATGTTTTAACCTGCATTCAACAAATGAGATACACCATATTAACACTATGAAGAATAAAATCGTGATTATCTTAACAGGTTTAGGAAGTACATTGAGAAATGTAACAGTTTTCCATGATAAAAATTTTAACAATTTAGGTTTAGAAGAAATGTCTTAAGCCTATATTGTGAGAAACTTACAAAAAACTTAACAAATAATGAGAAACTAAATTATTTAATTGAACAAAAAGAAGAAAATGATACCCATAGAGCAGATGTTATGGCTCAAATGTAAAAGGCACTTGCTGATAAGCCTGATTACCTAAATTGAATCCTTGGGACTTAATACAGTAGAAGTAGAGAACTGACTTCCTCAAGTTGTTCCCTAACCACCACATGAGTGTTGTGGCATGTGCACATGTACATGGACACAGACACACTAAGTGAATAAGCAAAATGTGATTAAATAGTTTTAAATAGTAAGTGTTGTCTACTATTAACCAAATATATTCAAGATAATGATGCGAGTCCTAGCCAGAGAAATTGGGGAGGGAAAATGAGATATCCAAATCAGAACAGAAATAGTAAAATATCTATTTGTAAATGATATTGTACAGAAAAAGTTATTTCTTCAGAAATTATAAAAGTCTGCAAGTTAAAGTTCAAAATACAAAAATCACATTAGAGTTATCTACATTTCTGTATATTAGCAGTGAACTACCCAAAAGGGTAATTAAGAAAATAAGATCATTGAAAATAGTGCCCTAGATCAGAAATGAAACCTTGAATATATCAAGTGAATTTGGACAAGGGTAGCATGACCATTTATCAGACAAAGGTCTGTATTAACAAATAGTATTAGGAAACTGAGTATTAAGATTTAGGAGAATCAGTGTAGAAACTTTAATTTACACTATATAAAATTAACTTAAAATGGATCAAAGGCATAAATGTCTATAAAATTTGAATGAAATTCTAGGAAATGTTATATGGCATTGAATTTATGAATATATCAATCCCCAAAGGTATAGGTAACAAAAGACTGGACTTTTGATATATAGGAATAAGTTTAACTAAGGAAGAATGATCTATATACTGGGAACTAAAATATTGGTAAAAAAATTGAAGATAACTGGAGTAAATGTAGACATGTTGCCTATTTGTGGATCAACAGAAGATTAGTATCATGCTCATACAGTCCAAAGCAGCGCACAGTTTCAAAATAGTCCCTATTCTGGTTTTGTGCTTTCCTTAGAAAGAGGAAATTGTAAAAATTATATGCAATCACAAAGGAACTTGGATAGCTGAAACATTCATGAGATGAAAATAATTAGAACAATCACACTTCTTGATTAAACTCTTCTACTCATTATAGAGACACAGACCAATGGTAACGCAGAGCCTCACATTGACATATCAAGGGTCAATTTACCTTTTTTTCACAGGACCAAGAATACACAATATAACAGCCACCAAAAAACAGGATACACACATTTAAAAAAATAAAATTGAATCCATATGGTGGTACATCATAAACTAACTCCAAATAGGTTAAAGATTTAAATCTAAACTAAAACTTCTATAGTAAGACTAAATTCTAATATTGTTCTTATTTATTTTTTGAAATATATCAAAAACACTGAAATAAAAGCAAATTGTCTATTACAAGTTTGGTAGGACAAATAGAAAACAAAAAAAAGATAGCCTACGTAAGGGAATAAAATGTTTATAAACAATATATTTAATAATGCATTAATATTCAAACTATAAAGTAACACATAATTCAACAGCAAATAATAAAAATAATCTAAATAAGAAATGGACAAAGAATAGGGTTGAACATTTTCCCTGTGTACATGTACAAAGTATTAACAAGTACACAAGAAGTGCTCAGTGCCATCACCTGGGGGATGCAGGTCCAAATGACCATGACATAATACCTCAAACTTTTTTTTTTTTTAAATTATCAAAAAGTCAAAAGTCTGAGTGAGGATATAGAAAAAATAAAATCTGAATATGTATTTTGGTTGAGTGTAACATGGCACAGCCATTATGTGAAATAAAATAGAAGCACCTTATATCTTGTCTTGTGGGCCCAGTCAAATTACAAGTAGCTGTGACTTCTGGCATCTCTTTAACCCAAAAAGCACACTAATATAATGATTAAATAAGTTCATTGGCTTTTAAGAAAAGGTACAACTGAATTTAACAACCAAAGATTAAAAGTGTAGGGTGAATAAGATAGCTCGTCCATTGCACTTGCCTCACAAATCTAACAACCTTAGTTCAGTCTTCACAACAAAAAAGGACCAAATATCTATATCTATCTATCTATCTATCTATCTATCTATCTATCTATCTATCTATCTATCTATCATCTATCTATAGATATATCTATAGTTTTTCGAGACAGGGTTTCTCTGTGTAACTTTGCACCTTTTAAATTAAAAAACGTAACTGACAAATGTTTTAGCCAATTTCAATGCAGGGTAAATATATGAATAAAATGAAACCAGGATCTTGAGATACCTGTATTTAGATTTTATTTTAACATTATTAACATTCATATTAATCAAGATAGAAGTATATCAAAAATAGATCAATGGATAAAATGTTCAATCTTGAAAATGAAAATTAATTTGTGACAATATGGATGAATTCAGGTCATGCTGTTTGAAATAAGACAAGTACTTCATGATCTCACTTATGAGTAATCTAAAATGTACTATAAAACCTGAGTATAAGATTGGTTACTAATTTAGCCTTGGGGGCTTATGGAAAATATTGGCTTAAGGGATTCAACTTACAGTTTTAAGATGAATAAGTTTAGCATTTTGAAACTAGTTTTCAATAATGTATATTTAGAGCCTGAAGAATATATCCTAAATACTTGCAGTACACCAAGGTAAAAACTGTGAATTAACTGATTAATACTAGTTTCATTGTAATAATATATTTATAATCATAACAAAATTCCATAGTGTCAGTTGTAAATTCTTATAATTTAAATTATAGCTCAATACAACTATTAAAACCTCAAAGTATCAAGAAGTGAAAAAATTCAACCATTACATTAACTAAGATGGACAAACACACATAATTAAGACTACAAATGATTGCTAAAGACAGAAATGAAAATAGTCAACATTCACAGATTCGAAGACAGTATATTAGTACAATTTACACATCCAATTCAACCATGATAAACATCCCAATAATTCTTACAAAAATATAAAACCCATCCTAACACTAATAAGGAACATTTAGTTGCCAACACATTCGTGAAATGAAACACAATGGTGAGGGACTCGTACTGATTTCAAAGTTTTTTACAGTGTCACTATTGTCAAAATTGTGTGGTACTAGTATAAAGATAGTCATATAGACCAATGGGAATATAATAGAAGAGGGAACTCACAATGATCCTTGGTTTAGATGACTTTTGACAGTGTTGCCCAGACCAATTAACAAGGAACCAACTGTCTCTACAATACATGATTCTGGTAAAAATGGATTTCCTCATGTGAAAGAGTTAATTTGGGACCCTTATTAAAACCATATACAAAAATTAACACAAAGTTAGTCTCAGACCTAAACATAGTCTGACAAACTTTATGAGCATTTTTAAAGTTTCAGCATCAAAATACTATTAACTGTAGAAAGTCAACCATAAAGTGAGGTTGCAAGTTGCATATCTAATAAATGATTAATACCTGTTATGTAGAGATAGAATGTCCTACGTTAAAAAAGTAAAAAATATGCAAAGGGCTTTGAGAACTTACCTGACTAAATACAAATGGCAAATATGCACATAAAAATGATGTAAAAATCATTAAGGAAATGCACATCAAAACTCAAAATAACAGGACCGGTGAGGTGGCTCATCAGGTAAACATGCTTGCTACCCAGTGATGCAAGTGTGACAATCTATTTGTCCCCCAAACCCAGGGGAAAGTGAAAAGAGAGAACTGACTCCACAATGTGGTCCTCTGACCTGCACAGCACACACAGTGACCCCTGCAACAGCACATTTACACTATTATAGTAAAATATTATAGAATACCTGACAATTACATACCATTTCATACACAAGTAACTACTACATACTTGTACATTATTAAAAAACAGTATCAATAGGTAATGAAAATTTGGACAAATCATAATCCTTGCATAATTCCACCAGAATCTAATATAGTACATCTCTTGTAGAAGCAAGTTTTATGTCTCTACATATATTAGTTTCAATGTGATCTACCAATCCCACTTCTGAATATATAAGTAAAAGTAATAGATACACGGCCTCAAATATCCATTTGTACATAGATATTCTCATTGGTATTACTTATAGTATCTAAAATATTAAAACATCCAAACATCTTTGAGTGGCTAAAAAAAATATGAACATACAAAGTCAAATAACTCTTAAATTCTGGAGGAACTCCAAGGTAGTGGAAAAGAAGTGCCCAGAACTCATCTCTACAAAGAACCAATAAAACAAGTTTTTTCTTTATATATCTTGAGATAGTAACTGTGGAAGAATACTGACAACCTGCAAACAAGTTTGGACCTTGGTAATATTCAGAGACCTGGGACTACAAACATATAGAAACAAAATTAATATCTGTCATCCTGGTTCAACAACTCAGAGGGAGATTTATTTTGTTTTAATAAGTGTAAAAAGTCTCAGAAACTGTTCGGATGCTTGACTACTAGTTTCTGACAAGTTTCCCAGACTTCACAAAACTTGAAACCCATTTAGATAACATGAATTTCTTGCTTAGGAATGAATATCATCTCTTTGTGATGCAATATCCAGGATTCACCATGAGAAATAAGGTACTATCGCAATCGATATTTCTAGGAGTCACAAATTCCATAGTCCTGTATGTTTGACTTTAGAGGTATTTTACTGCAAACAAAACCAAGAAATTGGAAAAAACAGACAGGAAAAGTAAAAAAAAAAAAAATACAAAAACAAAAACAAGACCGTTTTCAGAATATTCAAAGGTGTAGAGGAAAAGAAATTACAAAAAAAAACCCAGTTGAAAAAATAATAGAAAATTTCCCTAATTTTAGAGAAGATATATACATCCTTCATCAAGATGTACATATATCACTTCACCAAGATGTATTACAATCGGACTATGAAAAAAAAGTCTTAAATCTTTAAGAAAAGAGACAAGTCACATTTAGAGTATCTTGGACTACAACAGATTTCAAAGATGAAATTCTACCAGCCATGAGGGGATGAAATGAGATGTGTTAAGTCCAGAAATAAAGCAACTTTCAATCAGTATGTTCAAGGGTACTCTTAGAAATGAAGGCAAAACAATGTTCAAGACAAGCAAACATTGAGAGTATTTCCTGAGCACTAGACCAAGCATTACAAAAGATGTTTAGGAGAGTTGCATCCAGAAGAGAGAACTACCTTAATAAAAGCACCAAATACTCAGTCTCACTAGAATAGATACACAAGAAATAAATAGGAAAGAAAGCATTTATGGATTAAATTTTCAAGGAACAAAGATAAATGAATAGAAAAATACTCAACAGTCTGGTCTATGTAACAAGTTCCAGGACAGCTAGGACAACATAAATAGACCTTGTCTCAAGCAAACAAACAAACAAGCATGATGTCTACAAGAAAAAAGGATATAAAATGGTATTCTGAGAAAAATGGAAATCAAGAACAAGCAAATGCAACATTATTTCGCAAAATAGACTTCTTGACAACAAAGTTCTCTTTATAATGATCAAGATGATTCTTTCAAATCTGTTTTTACTCAGTGTTGAAGCATTTGTTTCATAAAATGGACAGCATCAGTCAAAAGCCGAGGTGGTCTCCAATACAATCATAGTAACAGATGTCGGCACCTCACTTTGTCAATATGTCATCCAGATCACTCCCCCTCAAAGAAAAGAAAAATGGAAAAGTATATAGATCAAATGGACTTCATAGACAGAATTTCCCATTGAGTGGCTGTAGAAGACACATTCTTTTCATCAGTGTATAGAACTGTTTCTTGAACATAGTGTATATTAGGCCACAGTGGGTTAGTGGCAGAGACCTGGGTTTGATTCCGGCACTCTCTGTGCAAAAGCAAACATTTTATTTGAAAAAAAGAGAAGTTTTTCCAAAATCATCAAAACATGTTTGGTATCTTTTGCAATGGCAAAAGAATGCAACCATAGGGAATCAAGGAATTTTACAGTTTATACAAATACAGAGACTAAATAACACACTTGAAATGAACAAGTGGCCCACAAATCAATGATAATTTTTTTTTGAAACAAAAAGAATTGGAAATTTAACATACTAAAACTTAACCACCACAAAAATTAGCAATAAAAAATAACTTTATAGTGTTTAGTACCTACCAAAAGTATTTCAACTAATCTAATGCTATATCTCTAGGATTTAGAAAACAACAAATCAGACCACTAGTTAGAAGAAAGGAAAAGATCAGAGTGGAAACAGATGAAAAAAGATATGAAAGTAAGACCTCTGTTTTTGAAAAGAGAAAACTGTAAACCATTAGCTAGACTAACCAAGAAACAAATGAGGCTCAAATAAAATTAGATAAAGGAAACATTACAACTTATATTACAGAAATACAAAGAATAATTCATATTATGAAAAATTATATGCTAACAAATTGTAAAATATAGAGGAAATATACATTGTTGAACATATATGTCCTGCTAGTTTAGATTATGAGCACTTGTAAAACATATATATCAGTACTAAAGTCTACCAAAAAAGAAATCCGAGAATTGGATAGTTTCACTGCTGAATTTTACCAAAACGCTTAAGAGAACCAAATTCAATTCCTCTGAAACCAACACAGTGAATTAAAAGCAAAGAAACTCTTTGAAACTGATTCTGTAATATAAATATTACTCTATTTCTAAAGCTAGGTAACAACAACAAAGGAACCTAGACTAATATCCTTGATGAATAAAGTCTCACCAAATTACATACAAATGTAATTGAACAGCACATCAAAAAGATCATTCATCCTAGTCAAGTCAGTTCCTCTTGGGGAATCAAGGATAGTTCAATTTATGCAAATTGATAAAAATAATACATCAGAAGCCATATGTTTATCTCAACATTTAAAAAACAAACCTATGATAAAATTGAATATATGTGACAAACCCAGAACAAATTGTGATTTTATTTTATCCTAACAATGTCTCTATATGGGAAACATTCTAATATCATACAAAGTGAGGAAAAACTGAAAGCTCATCTAAGATCAGAAACAAGATACTCAATGCTCTTTATCAGGACAGTACTAGGAGTTTTAACTAAAGTGATCAAGTAAGAGAAAGGAAAGAAAATATATAAAAATAGGAAGGTAGGAAGTCAAATTGTTTGTTTGCTAATTATATGATTTTGTGTATAGAACCCTTCAGTTTTATATCAGAATACATTTAGAGCTAATAAGTAAAATCCAGAATAGTACAATTAAGAAATCATCCTACAAATTCAATAGCTCTTCTACACTACAAGGAGTTAGCTAAGCCATCATAAGTTACTTCATAATCATTTTCAAAAATTTCCTAAGAAACATCAAATATGTTCAGAAAACTGAAATATTGATAAAAGAAAAGGAAGAAGGCCCAATGAAATAGTTCAGTGGGTACTAAGTGTCATTGAGTCTGATGACCTGAGTTTGATTCTTAGAACCAAATGATCAAAAGAGAGAACTCTCAAAAAAATGTTTTTTAACTTCTGTGCACACATGTGCACATGTACACACACACAGATACATACTCATACACAGTATAAATGTAAATTGAAGACACAAAAGTTATATCTTAAGAGAATTAACATTGTTTAAACACCCATAAATCCAATGTACAGATTCAGTACAATCTCCCCCAAGTGCAAATGACATACTTCACAGAATTACAAAAAGCAGAGCTGGGCATGGTGGAGCACACCTTTAATCCCAGTATTCTAGAGGCTGGGGCAGGCCAGCCTGGTCTATATAGAGCAAGTTCCAGGATAGTTATGGCTACAGAAAACAGTTCAAATAAACAACAGAACAAAATGAATAAAGCTAGAGGCAACACCTGACTTCAAGATATATTACAGAGTTGTAGGAACCAGAAAAATATGGTGATTTTCATACTTTCAGACACAGACCAATGGAAATGTGTACACACACCAGGAAAAAAAATCTAAATATCAGCAGAAAACTTCCTTGATCAAGGTGCCAAATAGTGTACATTACAGAATAGATAGCTCCTTTAGTAGACCTCTCTGGGGAAAATGGATATTAGAATGCAGAACATTGAAACTTTATTTCTGTTTCATCTTGTATAAAAATCAACTCAAAATGGATCAGTGATAAAATTATAAAACATGAAAATCTGATGCCACTAGAAAACATGAGAAAACACTGCATGATCTTAAGCCAAGACAATAATTTTCTGGATAAGGGTCCCAAAGTCAAGGAAACAAACAAAAAATGACACTAAGTAAGAAATTTACACTACGTAAATAAGTTTCTGCACAGTATACGCAAACAGAATAGAGGCAACATACTGAACGGAAAAATATGGGGCATGGTGTCACAGTCCTGCAATCTCAGTAATTGTGAAGGTGAAGGAATAGGATTGATAAAGTCTACAGAATCCCATTGTAGCCTAGAGTACATAAAAAGACCTTGACTAAAAAAAAAAAAAAACATGAGAGCCTTCTTGAGCATAACTCCTGGGCCAGAGCAGTTAATTTGTTAGAGCTTGAAGGTTTCATCTCTGCTCCATTTTTCAGGCACCATCGAATCTGTTCAGATAAGTCACACCCCTTGCTTCTCTCTTCCTAGTGTTTTTCACTAAAAGATGCTTGGACCCCTTCCAAGAGACATATTAATGTCTTTTCTGTATCCCTGTGGGTAAATAGCTGTACCAGCCCCTAGTCCTCGATATCTAAAGTCTGAGATTGCCCAGAACCCTCTGCTTAATCTCAGCACTCACTGAATGTGGATCTCCACACCATTCTTTCCAGCTCCTTTCCCATTGCCATCACTTTGAATCAGACTCAGGGCTTCTCCCTATCTCATTGTTCTTATTTTTCAGTTCACATAGCACTAGCTGCCTCACATAGCACTCCAAGCAAGTTGCCCTTCAGGCAACTTTTGCATTAGATAGATGAAAATCAACTGTAGCTAAACATCAACATTGTGCCTTGAACATGCCAGGTTTCACAATGTAGGTCAAGTGTTGTCCTCTAGGAAGCCTTCTCATACAGTAATGCAGAGGACTCAGCTCACTCTGTTTGGTATCAATGTTTATGGAATTTAAAATAAAAATTTAGAAAACATTTTCCAACTGAAAGAGGGTTGATATCCAGACTACCTAAGAATTTAAAAACTTAAAATGTTATCCAAGTTAAAATTGGTAAATAATCTAGACAGACACTAACCCAAGTTAGAATGGCTTCCACTAAACAACAAATCAAAGCTGACAAGTGTCTTATGTTAATAACTCAAGAAATTAAGGAGACTGAGTCAGAATGATCATGAGTTCAAAGTCACATGCAATATTGAGACCTTGTCAAAAGGTAGAAATATAAAAAGAAAAATAAAATATGCATTAACAAACAAAATAAAACTTAAAAATGCTAGTAAAATGTGGAGCATCAAAATTATTAAACATAATTGGTTGAGATGTAAATTAGCATAGCCATTATTGAGATCAAGAGTTCCATTCCCCCAAAAGAAACAACTAAGAGGAGGTGATATATATATATATATATATATATATAGTTATGCAAGTAAGTTATATATAAAATTCCAAATACAAGAGAACATTTGCACAACCATACTCATTACACAATTCCCAATAATTCTGATATGGCATCTTGGTGCCCATCAAAAAAAAATGAATGAATAGAAGTATATGTATACAATGCAGAACTATAAAATAAAATGTTTCTATTGCATCAAAGTAAATAGAAAGCTCAACACAGTGAGACAAGTATTTCATTTTTTCACTCATGTTTAGGTTATAAAAATTACACATGAATACAGAATAGTGATTCTTAAAGATTAGGTAGGGCATGTGATGGGAAGATGGATTCAATTAGGTCAAATGTGGAAATATAACACTGAAAACCCTTAATATGTATGAAAGTACATGTTAATTATAACTTTTTAAATAAGAGAAATTTAGACACATAATGCTGATACTACAAGATGTGTATAGTGAAACGTGAAAGAAAAGACAAACATATTCTGTCTGTGAGTTATTTAATGTAAAAATTACAGATATAGAAAGAATGCAGGTTTCTTGAAAGAGAGAACAGAAAGTTATTTTGCAATGGAGAATTCCAGATCTTTAAATGAAGACTTTTGGAGATAGTGTTTATTATATATTCACTATTGAGTTGCACAATTAGAAGAGTTTAACATGGTAATGTTTATGTAAACTGTAGCTTACTTCAATTACAAAATTGTAATTCAAAACCAAACAAAAGTCTAGGAGAATAAAAGGACAAAATGCAGATGACATCCAGTTTGTTGTTGACAATGATCTCTAGTTAGTTGATGGAATTGTAGATATAACTTCAAAGGTCTGTTCCGTGAAAGGAAGAATAAAGTAGACCTTATTTAAAAGTATTTTTTAAAAAGTACTTTAAAAAGAAATTTATATTCTGCAAAACATACTAGCAAAGAAAAGAATAGCCATATCACAGAATGTGAGAAAATTTTACCAAAAACTAACTAAAGACTTTCCAAAATATAAAAGAAATACTTAAAACATAGTAAGAAAACAACTTGATTTAAAAAAAAAAAGCTGAACAAATAGTCATCTCATCATTAAAATGGCAAATATATACATGGAAATATATTCAACTTCTCATGTCATTAGGTAAAGGTGAATATAAACAAAACAGATACTTAATATCCTTATTAAAATGTCTCAAATCTAAAACAAGGACAGCATCAAGTATTCTGTACAAGTGGAGCTGAAATTTTCATTCTCTTGATGATGGATATTCAAAACAAAATGTCTATTTTGTAATATAACTTGGTGATTTCTTATGAAAACAAATATACTATTGTTATCCATTCCCACAGTCAAATCTTTGGTATTTTCCCAAAGGAGATGAAAATTTATGTTCACACAGAAACATAAGCATGAGCATGAATGATAGAGTTTTATCCATGATTCTCAAGATTTGGAAGCATCCAAGATGTCCTTTGGTATAAAAATGCTGAAGTAAAAACTGGTACATGAAAATTATGGAATGTTACCACTAAAAAGAAACAATCTATTAACCCATGAAAAGACAAAGTAAACTTTGTGCTTATTTCTACATTAAAAAGGCTATCTGAATAGGCTATGTACTTTAAGATACCAAATAAATTACATTCTGTTAAAAGCAAACTATGGTGAAATGTACATTATCCATTTGTTCAGACAATAGTGAACATTAGGATGCCAACCATAGACTCGTTCATTATAACAATTATTCAATTTAATAACTTGCAAATCTGTGCATATGTAGGAGTAGGTAATATGTTGCAAGTCTCTGCACCTTCCTCAATTTTGGTGTGAACCTAAGAAGTATAGTCTTCAACACACAGGTAATTGGATATATATTTAATGGCACATTACTATGAGGATATATTAAAAATACACATCAAGGAAATGAGGGAAGGACAAAAAATGTAAATGATAAAAATGTTGGCAAAATGGTAGTTCTTTCCTATCAATGGTTACTTTAATTGTAAACTGAACCCAGGAAGAAACTGAAGTTTACAAAATGAGTTTTAAAAATCCACCTTATATGTGTATAAGAAATTCACTTTGGGTAAAAAGACACAAATAGATTGAACCAAAAGAAAGATGGATGGTTTACATTCATGAAAATCAGTCTCTAAATAAAATATTGTAGTAAAGGAATGCCATCACATAATGAGTAAATGTTATTTATCAAAAGATGTCACACACATACACACAAACACTCCAAATGATACAACTAAAATACAAGAATAAATACTGATAAATTAAATTACATGGAGAAATAAGAGTTCCACAATATACTTGGATGCTTCAATAACCCACTTTAAGGAATAGAATGAAGACATAAAATCAGGACATTGAAAATCACTTTGTGACAAATAATATTGTACACATACCAAAACCTTTGGAGTGAAGAAAAAGTAGTGGGAGGAGTTGATAGTAACAAATTCCTTATATGTGTTTAAAAATGATGCCAAATAAATTGCCTAAAACAAATAATTCATGGAACTGAAAAAGCCAATTTGAATTTAGAATTAGCAGAAGGAAGGAAAGTAAGATCAGCAGAGACATATTAGAAAAAGAAAAGCTAACTGAGGTTCCTGTTGATTAAAAAAAAAGACAAACTCTTAGACCACTCAAGAAAAAGAGTACTGAAGATCATAAATTAAAGTGGAGTCATTACAATGCTTGAAAAATAAAGGTTATAAAGGAGTAAGGGAAGGATACTTCCTAGAAAAATCAGTGAACCAGAAATGAATCAGGAAGGAATAACTCAAAAACACAACCATAATATCAAAATCATAATGAAAAAAGGTCTAACAAAGACAAGTTCATGATAAAAATGGTATCATTGGTGAATACTAACAAACATTCTAATAAAAATTATCACTAATACTTTTTAACCTCTTCCCAAAGAGAGATATAGGAAAGAAAATTTTCTAATACATTTTATAAAACCAGCTTCACTGTGATACCTAAGCTAGAGGCACCACAGAAAAATAAAACTTCAGGCTAATATTGCTAATAAAGTTTGGTGCAAAAATATTTAATAAATTATTAACAAACTAAATTCAATACTACACTAAGAGTAGTGATTTGTTCATAGTATAGTATGCTTGTTAAATATATACATACCAATGTAAATAGCATATAACAACAGATTAAAACATATTACACCAATCTTTTCAACTGATGTCGAAAAAATTTTAGATCGAATGAAAGTTCCTCAAATAACAAAAGCCATTTATGAAAATCCCTCATTTAACAAACAATGTAAAACTGAAATTTTTTTCTTCTAAAATTGGAAACAAGGCACAGATGCCTGCTCTTACCACTTCTATTCAAAATTATATGGGAAGTACAAAATTAGTCAATAAAAAAGATATAAAAGGTACCCATGGTGGAAGGAAGAAGTAATAATATTTATCAATAAATTCTTTGTGGTGAAAATATTGAAAACTACAGAAAAGAATTGTTAGAATTAATAAATGAGTTGAGCAAACTGCATTTCTTCAGATGATTTAGTAAAATCTCTCATCTGTATTAGCACAAAAAATACACTTAGCAGCAAATTTGGGCAGGACATGGTGGCATACACTTTTAACCCCAGGACTTAAAAGGCAGAGACAGGTAGATTTCTGTGAGATTGAAGCCAACCTTGTTCACATAGCAAGTTCACTCCAGCCAGGACTACATAGAGATGCTATGCATGTATCATGTGAAATCATCAAAAATCCAAACAAGAAAAGCAATCATGAAAAAGAATATCAGTGTAATACTTGTTTAAAAATAGAAATATAGAAAAAAATCCAAGAAGAAATCTAAATACATGAATTTAAGCAGGTTTTGACAGGAGTATAAAAAACCTGAGAATGTGTAATGGATTATATCTTCAATAAGTGGTACTGGGAAAATCATCATCAACTCAAAATGGCTGAAAAATAAACTAAAAACCCAGATGTGGTGGCTTATAATTATAATCCCAGCACATAGAAGGAGAAGTAGGAGTCAGTCATACTTGGCCACATAACAATTTTGACGATAGCCTGGGGCATGTGAGAATTTGTCTCAAAATAAACTAATACATAAATAAATGAACTCAAAATGCATTAAAGACATAAATATAAATTTTAAGGCCACTAACTCCTAGAATATGTGGGGAAAGCTTCTTGGCATTGATATTTTGAATTTTAACAATAGATGGTACCAGTAAAGTAAGCTAAACAAAATCTTAAGAGCTTCATAATAAAGGAAAAATCAGCAAAATTAAAAGATATCTCATGAATTGGAAGAAAATATAGTTATATATCTACTAGAGGTAAAAACACTTGGTGTAAGCACAGTGTCTTATGGTTTATATTGCTATGAAAAGACACCATGACCATGGCAACTCTTGTAGAAGATAACATTTAATTAGTTCAGAGGTTCAGTTCTCTATCATCATGGCAGGAAGCATTATAGCATGCAGGCAGACATGGTCCTGGAGAAGGAGCTGAGAGTTCTACATCTGGATTGGCAGGCAGTAGGAAAAGAGAATGACACTGGGCCTGGCTTGAATTTCTGAAACCTCAAAGCCCATGACCAGTGACACTTCCTCCAACAAGATCACATCTTCTACAATAAGGCACATATAATATTGCCACTCCCTATGAGACTCTGGGGGCCATTTTCATTCAAGCCACCCTACCTGGTGACCCAAGTTAAGTTGCCCAAGTCCATGGTGGAGAGAGAACCAACTCCTGAAAGTTGTTCTCTGACTTACATACATGTGTCATGGCATACACATGCCTCACATGCATATGTGCTCACACATATAAGAGAGTGTATAAAAGGCTACACTTCTACTTTGTTGATGGAATGTCTTATGGTGCAGCTATTATAGAATGCAGAATGGAATTTCCTATATAAACTAAAAAGAAACTACCAGATGACCCAACAATTTCTCTTTTGAATGTATAATGAA
Source organism: Peromyscus eremicus (assembly GCF_949786415.1). Taxonomy (NCBI): domain Eukaryota; kingdom Metazoa; phylum Chordata; class Mammalia; order Rodentia; family Cricetidae; genus Peromyscus; species Peromyscus eremicus. The sequence continues at coordinate 59,475,820 of NC_081416.1, forward strand.
AGAAAATCACCATGTAAAGGTGTCTGTACTTTCATGTTAATTATAGACAAGATATAGACACAATATAAGTGTCCATTGGGTACAGAATATTATTTAGGACATAAAATGGACATAAAAGAGTGATCTTACTATTTTCTACAAAATGGCATGAACTTGGGTGGAACTTTTGCTAAGAGAACTAAGCTATACAGAAAATGAAAAATACCACATATTGCCTTTTATGTGTAGAATCTAAAGAAATGAATAAAGTATAAAAATACATGTGTATATAACAAAACACTTGTTCACAAGAATGAGGTTTTAGCTATAGGTAAAAAGGATACAAAGTAGCAGATCAGAGAAAATGAAAGTCTTAAGGTATAATATATACCAAGAGGACCATAGTTAATGACTTTTCTTTTGAGACTAGATCTTACTATGTAGTCCCAGCAAGCCTGTAACTAGCCTCAAACTCATTATCTTCTTGCCTCTACCTATCAAATGCTGGGATTACAGGTGTGTGCCACAATATGTGACTTTTCAAAATTTTGCTAAACCAACAGTGTTTACTTTTATTTTATAACATATTGTATACTTTAAATATACATAGTAAAATTTGTTTTATAAGAAAAATAATGGCAGAGAAATCCTGTCTCGAAAAAAAAGAAAGAAAAATAATGTGTACAATAACCAGAAAGATTACGGATGGAATAGAAGGCTTGAGTAATTCTGTAAAGCTGACTACATCTAGACATATGTAGATTTGAAAATAGAAGGTACAATCTTCACAAATATACATGGAATGTTCTCGAGGATTGATCATGTTTTAAGAGACTATAAGAATATAAATGTATTCATAAGATAGACATAGTATTCAAGTTCTTTTCCAGCCACAATTGAATGAATACAGAATATGATATAATAAATCACAAATATTTGGAAATAAAACAACATATACTTTAGCCACTGAGCTAAAGAAGTTCCACGATAAAATTATAAAATGGATTAAAATCAGCTAAAATTAATACACAGCAAAAATTATGAAAGGTAATGAAATAATTTCTCAGGGAAAACAATAAAAATACCTATTTTAAGAAAAGAAAGATCGGTAATCTAATTTCTTACTTTATGGAACTACATAAATAGAACAAACTAAACCAAGAGTTACCAGAAAGAATCAAATGATACATATAAATATGAAGAAATAGGAAATATACACTTAAAAAAATAAAAGCTAACTAAATACAAGAAATGTTCAGCTAGAATAACCAAGAAAAAGAGGAGTTGAAAGTATTAGTGTTACTAGTGAAGGCGATAACATTGCTTATTTTACAAAGTAAAAGGAATTATAAAAGAATATTATGATGGCAACAAGTGAAATAATGTAGAGAACATAAATTCTTAGAAAATACAAATTATCAACATTGACTTGCAAAGATAAAGCAGTTATGAACAGACCTACAAAACTTCCTTGTGGAGAAAACATTAAGTAAGCCTGGAGAGGTTGTTCAGTAGTTACGGAACAGTACCTCCTCTTTCAGAGGACCCAGCTTCAGCTGCTCTTTCAGAGGATTCAGGTTGAGCTTTTGTACCCACATTGCAGCTCATAACTATCTGATAGGGTGTGCAGATATACATATAGGCAAAACACCTATACTCATAAAAATTTTAAAAATCAATCTTAAATCAAAGAAATTCTCAAAAGAGAAAATACTTAGTACCATATGGCCTCTTTGAAGTGTGTCAAAAATTTTAAAGACTAATAATTTAAAAAAAAAACAGAAGAGGGAGGGTTTTACAGTATATTCTGTGAAGCTAGAATAACCCTGATTCTAACATCAATAAAATATACCACAAGAAAGGAAAACTAGATAAGGGTACCATGTATAGATGCAAATGCCCTTGACAATGTACACTACACCAAATGCAGCAGCATATAAAAAGTATTATTCACCATAACCAAAGAGGATTCATATCAGGAAGAGAAGTAGTAATTAGAAAACTATAGACCAACATACTACAAACAGTCCTGAAATTTCAGTGGTGTACAAACCTATGAAAAGTTAAAAATACAATTTGAAAATTCATTTAGCATATCTACCCTACCAAACACCATAGTTTAGGAATACAGTATTCTGTTGAGTATTGATTATTATCATGATCTCATGACTGACTTGGAGCTGGGACTTGGTGTTGTTTCCCAGCATCACAAAGTAGCATCATTCCACATTTCTAACCTAAGAAGAGATCAAAATTGAAAGTACAGTTTTCATTGAAACTCTACCACTTTCATTCTGTCACAAAGTCAAAAACCTAAGTTGAATCAAACATCATGAATTATCTTACATTTTAATAGAATAATGAGGCCATATAACCACATTAGTTGGTATGGAAGAATTTGGTAAAATTCAATGTCAAAATAAAAATAAAATTATTCAGAAAGTTAGGAATTGAGAGGAACTTGGAAATGTGATAATGAGCATTCATGAAAAAAATCCATACCGAACACGATGAACAATACCAAATACTGGAAACTTCTCCAGTCAGAAAGACAAATATACATTTCCCACAGCTAGTAAGTCGTGTACTAAAAGATCTGCCTACAATGATTAAATAATATTCAAACTGGAAATAAAGGAACAAAGCTATTTAAATATTATATAATTTTATATAGAGAAAATCTTATAAAATTCACAAACAGAGCTAATGAAGTAGTTCAGCACAGTTGTATGCATGGTAAATTCTTAAGACACACAAAGGAATGAACATTTCTAATTGTAACTGGTAGTGATATTGCAGAACTGAAAATCATATAATGGTGAGTAAAGATTATATCTAGAAATCACCTATATATACAGCAGAGATTAGTTGAGAGGAATATTATATAAGTATACCAAAGAATGAGAACTATCTATGGATGGATGATATATTTCTTTTTAAATAAAGAACTTGAAATGAGAAAATTATTAGATGTATTTGTGAAGAATAGCCACACATAAACTATAAACTAGAAAACACTAAAAGGTGTTACCTACTAGAGTTGGAGGGGTTAATGAATATAGAAGGGATATTGGAGAGAAAGGCTTCTCTTGGTAGATCCTTTGATATTATGTTGAGTTTTGGAAGTATGTTAATATTTCCAGTATTAAAAAAAATTAAAATGTAAGTGGATTCTTAAAACAGTGTAGTGAGAACTGTATCTTAAGCACAGGCTAAAGTCTCAGCATGATAGCACATACCTATAGGTCCATAGTTACTAGGGGGAAAAGATTTAGGACAGCCTGGGAGTTCAAGAGCAGTGTGGCTAATAGCAAACCCCATTCTCTCTAAACCAGAGGTTCTCAATCTGTAAGTTACATCCCTTTGGGGGTCAAATGACACTTTTACAGGGGTTGCATATCAGATATTTATACTAAAATTTGTAACAGTAGCAAAATTATAGTTAGAATGTAGCAACAAAATTTTATGGTTAGGGGTCATCACAACATGAAGAACTGTATTAAAGGGTCGCAGTATTAAGGAAGGCTGAGAACTACTGCACTACACAAACAAATAGCAAACTCCCATCTCTCTAAAGAAACAAAGCAATCAAACAAATACAGCCTTAAAAGGCAATGATAAAACTGAATAAGATTATCAAAAACAACTATTTCAGAACTAGAAATTAAAGTCATATAACAAATTGAAAACTTTTTACTCAAGAAAAACATTAGGGTTGTAGAGCAGTAACAGGCTACTTATTTCACAATTGTTTGATCCCAATAATTAAAAAAAAAGTTACAAGGGAAAAATCTGTTAAATCTTCATAGAAAATGCAACGACTGTGGCAATTCAAACTGAGTCTGCATTTCTGGTACCCGGATTAGTACAATAACCTTGAGGGTCAGCAGCTTTTCTTCTGATCAACAAGCCCAATCTGACTTGGGCTCTATTACAAACCCCATGTCCTATGTAAAAAAAAAAAAAAAAAAAGTGACCTCAGGACTATAATGGGTAAGACCACCATTACAGTAATCTCATGCTCCAGTAATGATTGGGGCAAGAAAAAGATCATTAAAACATTTCAAAGAAATTCTCAGATATATGGAAGATGGCCTGTACTCTCAAGAAAGACCAGAGATACTCTCTTTATCTACATGGCCGACTGTGAGACACTGTACAGACAAGATAGTAAAACAAAGGACAAATAAAAAGAGCCCAAATGTTGAATGGAAATCCCAAAGCAAGGCCCTTTCAGGAAAACTTGGAAGATTTACCAGATTGAGATACTTAAAGCAAAGCCTCTGACTAATGGTGGCTTAAGCTGATCAGTTAAACCAAGCTTCAAAACAAAGAGTCATTTTCTAAAGAGCAAATGTGCAGATAAATCAGATACACACACTGGAGGGGAATGCAAACACCATAGAAGCAAAATTGGCACAGGTATGGCAGAAACAAGCAATTACCCACACAGATGGGAAAGAATTCAAATGGAGTGTCCTGCAATCAACACATCATCTTAAGTGGAGAAAAGGAGGAAAGGATAGAGGGATTAAAGATTAGTAAATAGAAATGATCACTGAGGGAGCCTAAATTCTTTAGTAGGCCAAGATTTCAAAGTATAGATATGCTCAGAGAACTAAAATAAGCCTTCTTTAAATAATGAATCTAAAGCACTATGGCAATAACTCATCAAATGGGAATGGTAATAAAGAGATGTATTATAAACTACAGTAGGTATAAATTACAGTAACTTAAATAAAAATCTTACTCGCAGAGCCAAACAATAATATAGGCTGGGAGCAGAGAGAAATAATCAATGAATTTATATATAGATATATAAAGATGCTTTCGTTTAAAGGACAGAAGTGTAAAGAAGAAAAATGAACAGAACTTGAGAGATCTGTTAGCTCTCATAACAGTATGTTTTTATCACAAATGTATATGTAACTAAGGAGTACATATAATTGAGTTGCTAGAAAGGAAAGAAAAGAGCAGATAAAAACATTTAAAGAGATTTTGCCCAGAAGCAGCTTGTTTTTACTTAAGATATATCTTATACCCCTCCCCACCCCAGATTACACTACTGAGAAAATGATGTTTAGAATAGGGAGTATAAATTAGCAATTAAGTAAAAATACCATTCTAGAACATACATGTTTAACACACTGAACACAATAAAGGAGGTAAAGAAGAACAGAAGAGATATGGCAGAGAACAGTATAGCAATGTGTTTGGTGGGAATCTTATCAAGAATTGTTATATATAAATAAAGGCTTCAATAAAAATGGTCTACAAAAAAGGAATTCAAATGTGTACATTCCAGATGCAGTCTAGATTTCAAGACACAAATAGGTTGAAAGTGAAAGGATAGAAGAACGTGTAAATAGTAAATGAGGAAATGTCAAAAGTTTATGTGAATCTACTACAGTCATACAAAAACCAGAGGCATTTTAGGGTGATGGAAGTACCAATTTAACAGAAAGAAACAAAAAGTCTAAAGAACTAAAAATAATAGGTATAGTAAATACCATAATTCTACAGTACACCAAAGGAATTTATGACAAATGAATAAAAAACTAGATAACAGTAATATTGCTCAGTTTATATTGTTGATTTCCTGGCTAATGACTTATTTTGGGCTGGGAAGATGACTTGTGGGTAAATTTGCAGTACGGGCATAAGGCCTTGAGTTCAGATACCTAGCACTTCCATAAAAGCCAGACATAGCAACTCCAGTACTAGACAAGGGTATTAGGGCGGGAAAGACAGAAACAGGCAGAACCTGGGGCCTTACAGGCCAGCCCGCCTAGCTGAAGTAGGGATCTCCATATTCAATGAGACACTGTCTGAAAAAAAAAGGTGGAGAATGATTAAGGAAGACACCAGTGTCAACCACTGGCTTCTATATACACATACATAGGTGACTGAATGCTCTTACAAACACACACACACACACACACACACACACACACACACAATTTTTTTTAAAAGAGAGTGATTATAGAAATGTTATCCAGTGATTACAGTTGAATGAGATGATGGGAAGTAAGGTTCCGTGGCACTCTGCAGAACCCTTGTTCTAGTGTTAAGGGACAACTGTGACTCTCACCTCTCAATGGAAAGAGAATTTATGAAACAGCAAGATATATACAAACCAAAGTAAAAAAAAAGTGTAGAAAGCCATATTATTAAAATGAGGTTGGTAATGCTTTTCTCATGCCCATGGGAGGCCTGTCCCTTTCTGAATGGAGACAGAGCAGGAGTGGAAGGGGAGGGCAGTAGATGGGAAGTAGGGGTGGGAGTGACCCCACTCACTATTGGGAAGAGAGGAGGGAGGGGAAACTCGTCAGTATGTAAAATAAATGAAAAACTGTTATTTAAGTTTTTAAAAAGTTTTTTAAAAATAAGGCTGATAAATCATAACATTCCTTGATAAATCATAATATTCCTTGAATTAAGAAAACAATTCAATTTTTAGTATAAAAATCTGCTATATCAGAACTAAAGAGCCAGGTACAGTGGCACGTGCCTCTAGCTTAGCTCCTGGGAGGCTTAATGAATCTGAGACCAGCATGGCCCACATAGTAAGACACCATCTAAAAAATATTTAAATGGTCTGATGAGGTGGCTTAGTACCTTCAAGCAAGCCTGACAACCCAAGTTTGATCCCTGGAACTTACACTGGTTGAAGGAGAGAACTGACTTCAGAGTTTTCTCTGGTTTCCAGATGCCTGTCATGGCTCTTGAAACACAAGGTTTCTGAGGTTTACTCATAAAATAATCCCATTCATGAGGACCTAATCATGTACAAGATTTCACCTCCTCTTACCATAATATTGGCCATATTATGCAATCTATGAACTTCGAGGAACACTGTCTTTCAGTTAACAGAGTGTACAAATAGAATAAAAGACATGTTTAAAAGTTAAACACCCATCCATGACAGGAGGTGTGGGAGCAGCCTATCCACATGATGTAGTTCATTTGCTAGAGTGCTTGCCTAGCATGCAAAGGCCTGGGGCAATTCTCAGCTCCACAGAAAAAGGATGTGGTGGTGTAGGCTGGTAATCTCAGTACTCCAGTGGTTATGGTGAAGAGGTTTAGAAGGTTCAGGGTCATTCTCAGTTACACAGTGAAAGCAGTTGAGACAAACCTGGTTTACAGGAGATCCTGTTTATAAACAAGAAAACAAAACAAAAACCTTTGCCTAATAATATACTTAATCGTGGAAGATGGAATGTTTTTCCCTTTGAATCAAGAATAAGTTAATTGAGTATAGTGGGACACAGCTGTAATTCCATCACCCCAGAGGAGGAGGAAGAAAGATAAGAGTTAGATGTCATCTTGGGCTCTATAGTTGTCTCAAAAAGAAAAACACTTACCCATCCCCAATTAATTGAATGGATCTGTTTCATCACTTCTATTAAACATTAAGTTCTGATCAGGATAATTAGACAAGGAAAAGAAAGATCAGAAACAAGTAAAATTGTATTTGTAGATGTCATCAAAGTCTCAAGAAACAACCATTAAGTTTGCAGCATATAAAAATAATCATATTTCTATGCACTGTGAGAGACTAATGAAATTAAAAAGCAATTCAATTTATAATATAAAAATGACTGTGTCACAAAGTATGAATGTACTTAATGCCACAGAAATATACTCTTAAAATTATTAACCCATAAAAAATTTTGTGCTTTTTTTTACCATGATGAAAAAAAAATTAATAGATCTAACAAAAGAAGTAAGAAAAGCCACCTCTGAAAATAAAGATCTAAATAAATGGAAATATATCTTGTGTTTATAGATTGGAAGACTTGATGTTAAGATAGCAATGTTCAGGCCAGGCGGTGGTGGTGCACGCCTTTAATCCCAACACTTGGGAGGCAGAGCCAGGCGCATCTTTGTGAGTTCGAGGCCAGCCTGGGCTACCAAGTGAGATCTAGGAAAGGCGCAAAGCTATACAGAGAAACTCTGTCTCAAAAAACCAAAAAAAAAAAAAAAAAAAAGATAGCAATGTTCTTCAAAACAATGTAGAGACCCAATCCTTAACAAAGTATCAGCTGGCTTTTCTGGAGAATGATAAGTAATGTTTAAAATTACACAAAACTCAAATGATCCACCATAGCTAAAGCAATCATGAAAATCAGTCAAGTTAGAGGGTTCTTACTTCTTTTTTTTTCCATTTGGAAATAGGATTTATTATTCAATTTCTCCTGTTTTTCATTATGCTTCAATGAAAATATGTTTATAATTTGAAAATAAGACACTATTTTACTAATTTAATGTTTCAACTAATCTTATTTGAGCATCAGTGGGACAGCTCTGTTGGAACTGTATGTTTTGTGCAAGGCTGTAACCTCTTCTTGATCACCATATGAAGCTGGACAAAAGTAGATTCCACAAAATTGTCTTTTTGTCTCCATATATCTGTCATGGCCTGAAAAACCTATAGTCACATTACACAAACATACAACAGAATTTTTTAAAAATAAATCTCATGGCATTACATTATCTGGCATCTCTGGATAATTCCCTTAGAAGACAGTCCTTCAAGATGAAGTGCAAAATGGATAACTGATGAGGACTTAAAGATGCACAGAACTTCAAATAATATAAACATATCCATAGTGCATCAAGTTATATTGTGAAATATACAGTTGATTTATGATTATCCTACCTTATTACATCTCTTTCAGATAGACAAAAAGATTTCTTTGGATACACACATCAAGTATTTAATGTTTTTATATTCACTATTAAGTATTTTAACATTAACATTCAAATGTTTTGACAAAACAACAATCATTGGAAGTACATCATCTACCCTTACACTTGTACTCAGGAGACTGACATACAAGGATCATGAATGCAAATGTATCCATGACTAATTACTGGCATTCAAGCCAGGTTAGATAACAAACAACATTTTGTAGCTGGAGTTTTCCTGCCTGGCCCACAGTCAGGACAAATCTCTCTCACCTGCCAGCCCCATAGCCGCTCAGACCCAAGCAAGTAAACACAGAGACTTATATTGGTTACAAACTGTATGGCTGTGGCAGGCTTCTTGCTAATTGTTCTTACAGCTTAAATTAATCCATTTCCATTAATCTATACCTTGCCACATGGCTCGTGGCTTACCGGCATCTTCACATGCGGCTTGTCATGGTGGCGGCTGGCAGTGTCTCTCTGACTCAGCCTTCCACTTCCCAGCTTTATTCTCTTCCTTGTCCTGCCTACACTTCCTGCCTAGCCAATGGCCAATCAGTGTTTTATTTATTGACTAATCAGCAACACATTTGCCATACAGAACATCCCACAGCACTTCCCCTTCTTTTTTTTTCAAAAAGGAAGGTTTTAAACTTAAAGTAAAATTACATATAATTTGGGAATTTGGGCGTAGCTTCTCTTACTACTTCCTGCTGGAGGGGGGCGCTGTATCTTATGGGGACACAAAGAAAATTTTAGAATTATGGAATAGTCCGTGAGGCTGTATCGTCTGAGCCAGTTGCCTTGAAACCATTCCGGATGTTGGATCATCTGGGCCATGGTGTCATCAGAGACCTTTCAGGGGGTCTTGGCTGGTCAAACCTGATGTATCTTAAACTTGAACAAATCCATAGCCTCTGACTTTCTGTGGGAACAATAGCAGAATCTCCTTTCCAAAGCAACATATCCTTATATCCAAATTTTGAAGTCAAGATATCTTTAAAATATGCATATTGGTTTAACTCAGCTTCCTTTACAATCAAATATCTCTCTGAAGTTAAGAATCCCAAAGACAACACAATCCAGATTCTCTGTGTAATATTCATCTTCATGTGGCTTATTTTTTATATTAATTTTACTGTCTCTTTAAAGACTTTATTTTTTTAAAACTATGTATTTGTTTCTATAACTGTATATACCACCTTTTTTGTCTCTTTCAAGCCTACGTATATTTTACACACATTTTAAACTATTACATCTGAATCTGTCTTATTGTGAATCTATTGCTTTAAACTGCAGCAGCTGTGGCTGCTGGCTCCGCCCACCTCAGCTTCCCAACATGGTGGTGGTACTTTACCACCAGCTCTGGGAGCTATCGTGGGTCTATGCTTTTAGCCAAGCAGCGTGTAGTCCAGAAACCTTTTTTTTTTGTTTTGTACTAGTAAAGGCTAAATCCACCATGCAGCTTAATGTGCCACTTGCAGAGGCCTCATTCCTGCCATACTGCAGGTTGAGCGCACACGCTAGGAACCTACCAGTAGCTCAAACCGGCAGCTGCTGCTCATTTGAGAGAGACAATTAGGAAGCTGTTTTTAGCTCTATTTTAGAATCTTTTTTCTCAGTTTTTAGGTGGAAACTCTTGCCACCATGTTGGACGCCATATGTAGATGTAACCAACCTTCTTATTAAATAAGAAACACAGAACCAATGCAAAGAAGAAAGCCAAGAGGTCAGAGCTATTAGCAAGCCATGGGAAAGCAGGGCAGTGGTGGCGTACACTTGTAATCCCAGCACTTGGTAGGCAGAGCTGGGTAAGTCTCTGTGTGTTCAGGGATACAGCCATTATTGGACACACATGCCTTTAATCTCAATACCAAGCAAGGAAAACCTGGAGGCCTATACAGACAGGCCGTGGTGAGGCGGTCATGTGGTTGGGTTTACAACCAATGAGAAGGCAGAACAGGAACATTATATAAAGTCTTTAACACAGGGGTAGCGAGTTCGGAGAGGTAGGACCACTGCAGGAGGAAGGGTAAGGTTTTAGCTCTTAGCTCTGACCTCTTGGCTTTCTTCTTTGCATTGGTTCTGTGTTTCTTATTTAATAAGAAGGTTGGTTACATCTACAACATTTCAAGGGAATTTGTGAAAAAATATGAAAAATAAAACCAGGAACAAAAATCTACTACCCTTTCTCACACACACACACCCCTACTTGAACAGTATGATCACATACTGCCTGAGAGTTAAATAAAAATGGACCACTTAGATGATGGCCATCCCATTCTATACATTGCAGCAGATAAATACTTCTCACTAAGTAAAAGCACAAATGAAGATGATCAAAAGCCACAGAAGAAATAGAAGGACTACAAAATAAACTTCAATAAATGAATTTGCCACACATAGAGCACAATATAATATCTACCTCAAATGTTGCCAAATAGAAGCCACAATGTGATATTCATATCAGTCTTTAGTGAACTTGGTTAATAATTGACTTACTTCAAGGCTACGATGAAAAAGAGATGAAAAATGTTTGGTTGCAGGACAGGTTCATACTTTTCAATGTTTAAACTTATTATAAAACAGCAAGGCAGTGTGATCATGATATCAAATAGACATAGATCAGAGGGGCTAGAATTAGAGTCTGAAAATAAAATCAGATAGCTATGGTCAATGGACTTTTGATAAAGTTGCCATAGTAATAAATGTGGGAATTGACAGTCTTTTGAACAGATTTTTCTTCAACAGCTGATGTAAGAGAAATAAAGTTGGTACCATATGTAAAACTCAAATGTATCAAAGACTTAAAATAGCAAATAAAGCTGTAGAATTCTTACAAAACAACATAGAGCCAAATCTTTATAACTAAAGGTTTTGCAAAAAGTTATTTTAGATATAAACCAAAAGTAAAAGAATTGATTTATTGGAATTTATTAAAATTTTAAAAATTTATGCTTGAGAGTATACTAGAGAGAGAGCAATTCACAGGTGTGAGAAAATACTTGCAAATCATTTTTGACAGAATATTTGTAGCAGGAATACATATATCTCAATATATACAACATTCAGAACTCTTGCAAATCAAACACACACACACATACAAAAAAATCTGATGGAAAAAAATGAATCTGTGGCCTGTTATGGTGAGGTGCAATAGCACTTGGGAGGCAGTGGCAGGAAATCTCTATGAATTTAATGCTAGATTGATCAACATAGCAATTTCCAGGCCAGCCAAAGCTACATAGTAAGACCTTGTCTTTAAAAAAATAAAGACTCAGCCGGGCGGTGGTGGCGCATGCCTTTAATCCCAGCACTCGGGAGGCAGAGCCAGGCAGATCTCTGTGAGTTCGAGGCCAGCCTGGACTACCAAGTGAGTCCCAGGAAAGGCGCAAAGCTACACAGAGAAACCCTGTCTCGAAAAACCAAAAATAAATAAATAAATAAATAAATAAAGACTCTAAATAGAGCAATGAAAATATACAATTGTCAACAATAAAAAATGTTCAACTTCCATCAGCTATGTAGAAAAGCAAATCACAACTACAATGGCATGCCGTTTGGTATCAAGAGATACTTCATGTATGTATGTATGTGTGTGTGTTTTATTTTATGCATATTAGTAGTTTTGGCTGCATGTAAATATGTGTACCATGTGCATGTCTGGTGCCTTTAGAGGTCAGAAGTAGGCATCAGATCCCCCTGGAATTGGAGCTATGGATGAATATGAGCCACTATGTGAGCACTGAGAACTGATTCCATGTCGTCTGGAAGAGCAACAAGTAGCCTTAGCTGCTAAGCCATCTCTCCAAGTCCCCCTCAAATGTTTTAATTAAGGAGTTGGTGAAAATGTGGAGAAATTATGCAATGTTTGTGCATTTCATATGGAAATGTTAAATGCTGCACCCACTTTAGAAAACGCTTCAGTTCCCAAAGGATACAGGAGTTACTACTGGGCTCAGTCTTCTTCTCCAGTGTATATATTCAAGAGACATGAAAATATATGTTCATATAAAACTTTTAAATAAATGTTCATTTCTACATTATTAATAATAATGAAATTATGGAGACCACCACAATGCTCACCAGCTAATGAATGGATCACCATCATATGATATGTACATACTATAAAATATTATTGAGCCTTAAGAAGAAATGAAGTAATATGTCCTACAACATGGATGAATGGATGAACCATGAGTACATTCTAGATGAAAACTCAGCCTCAAAGGACCACATATTGTGATTATACTTATATAAATTTTCCAGAACATGCTAATCTATAGAAACAAAATAGATTAGCAATTGTGTGAGGCTTAGGGTGGCAGAATTGGAGGGCAGTGTTAGAAAATTATACTTAAAGAATATTTATTTTCTTTGTGACATAATAATATTCTAAAACTGATGGTAATAATGGTTACATAGACTTCAGGCTATTTAAAATTACTGAATTGCATTATCTAAATGATAAATTGTATAGTATGTTAGTTATTTCTCAATAAAACCATTATGGATAATATAGGTGGGATTATTCAGTATCTAGAAGTGGGAAATTTTTTCATAGCTCTAATATCAAAAATATACTCCATGGGGCTGGAGAGATGGCTCAGCAGTTAAGACCACCAACTGCCCTCCCAGAGGACAAGGGTGTGATTCCCAACACCCGTATGGTGGCTCACAAATATCTCTAACTCCAATTCCAGGGATCTGATACATTCTTCTGGTCTCTGCAGATACCAGGCACACACCTGGTGCACAGACATACATGCAGGCAAATCACTCATACATATTCTACAAAAAGGATAAATTGAAATTCATCAAAATGAAACAAATGGGTGTAAAATGACTCAATGGTTAAACACAAGCAAGACGACCAGAGTTCAGATCTCCAGAGCCCACATAAATGTCAGATGGGCAAGGAAACCTGACATCAACCTTAGATCTCCACATGCACCTGCACACATATACATGTCAACATACACACAAGAAATAATAAAAATAAAAAATAGCTCCTGTAAGGACCATATTAATAGGATGAGATAAATAGCTATAGAGGGGGTAAAATACTGAGAAATCATATATTTGACTTAGGGCTGTATTTAGATCACATGGAAAAGAACTTCTCAAAACTTAACAGTAAAAGAAAGTTCAGTTGGAAAATTAGTGAATAATTTAAATAAACATTTCACTGAATGTCAGAATGTGCAAAAACCCATTCATTATTATTATCCATTGGTAAAATAAAGATTTAAAACACAATAAGAAATTATTGCATGTCTACCCGAATTGGTAAAATGGAAAGTACTGTCATTATTAAATGATCTATAGTAGTTCCAAGTTAGGAATGACAGATGTCTGTGGATGTGTGAAGGTTAAAAAATGTGGTATATCAATATCATGAAATTCTACTAAGCAATACGTTTGAATAAATTACTGATATATAAAACAACTTGGATGAACTTCTAGAGAACTATGCTAAATGCTAAAAGTCATCAAATTCCAAAAGATGCATTTGATTCTATTTATATAGCAATCTTAAAAAGGCAAATCTATAGAATCAAGAACAGAATAGTGATTACTGGGAATTAAGGCATAGTGGGAGGGAAGAGTGTGTGGCTATAAAAGGGCAAACAGGAATCCTTGAGGTAATGAAAATATTCTGTATCACTGAACCATTATTTCCATCCTTTTTAAACTGTACTACAATTTTGTTACCACCAGAAAAAAACTAAGTAAGAGGTACATGGGATCTCTTTGATTATTTCTAACAAATGCATGTGAATGTCTGAAATAAAAAGATTAAAAACTTGAATTTTGCAAATGTGCAAAAGGGAACCAGCAAGAAAGTGTGTAGAGGAGCTTGCTGCTGAGCCTAGTGACTCAAATATTATCCCCAGGACCCATATGGTGGAGGGAAAGAATAAACTCCCACACATTTTCCTCTGCCCTCTATGCAGGCTTTGTAGCATGCATGTGCCACCCCTCCCCATATATGTAAAAAATATGTGTGCAAAGGATCTGAATACATATCTCAGTACAAAAGATAACTGACAAACAAGCACATGAAAAAGTATTCAACGCCATTTATAAAGCATATCAAGACTGAAATCAGATAACAAAATACTAGAATGGACAGGTTAATTTTTTTCTTTCAGGACTTTTGGTTGGGGTACTATAGATGAAAAATCATTTTTGCAGCTATCATGATAAAGACTAGTTATAGAAAGCATCTTAATTAGGATAGATTTTTTATGAGGACTGATATATTTGTAATGGCTTATAGCATACCCACAGCACGTTCATCCTCCTCAAGTAAATAATAGGGGAAAAGCAGACAGTACCTCAGTGAAGTGATCAAACAACATTACCACTGAAGATCATCATATAACTCAAGACATGGTACCCTAAGAATGACACTGTATAATTTGTGGAATTTTCCAAAAGGGAATACATAATCTGGATCTAATCATAAAGAAATTCAAATAAACCCCTCAAAAAGTGATTTTGATGTCAAAAAAGACCAAGAGAAACTAGAAATGCCCAGGTTCATGGTAACTAAAGATACACAACGAAGGGCAACATGAAACATGGATTGGACTCTGCACTGGAGGACAGATGCACCAAAAGATTTTGTTATATTCACTGACAAAAGTGGAACATAGGCATTGGATTATTTCAGTGACTATGGATGTTTAATTGCAGAAACTGATGTCTATTATATCACTTTCAAAAGGAGGAAATGTGATGTTGTCATCCTACTTAAACTGTAGTACAGTTAGGAAATAAATAGTTAGGAAATACACGGCAAAATGTCTAGGGGTGAGGGGCTGTAAAGTGTGCAATGCCTTTTCAAGTTTTGCAGAGGAACACAGTGTACAAGTACAAATATAAAAACATTGAAATGAAAAAGCAAATGTGGCTGGAATGTTAGTTAATAAGTGTACCTAAAATCTTAATAACTGATATGAAGATGTCTTATACCTCATTCCTGCAATTTTCCTGTAGTTTATTATTACTTACAAATAAAGTGGTTTTGTTATGTTTAAAGAATCAACTATGAGATATCACAGTATTCCAGTGGTTCATGACTGGGACCAATTTTGCCCTATCTGAGGAGGGTAAATTTGGTAATATGTAGAAGGTTGTGGGTTATTTTATTTTTGGTTGTTGTAACTGAGGGGGTGCTGCGTTGGCATCCTGGCAGAAGCCAAGGACTCTGCTAAACATCCTACAGTAAACGGGACACTGTTGACAAAGCATTATCTCCTGCCAAATGTCAATGGTTCCGCAGCGGAGTATCCCTGCCCCACTTGGCTAACAAGATGGAAAATTGCTCTGCCAATAATGGCTGGCAGGGATGCCGGGAAAGGGGAACCCTGCCTGTGGAAATGTGAGGTTAGACAACATTTGAGGAAAGCAACCTGGCAACATACATACAATTTAACAATGCATCCATGCCTGTGTTAGGGGCTGAACTCCATCCCCACCAATTTTCCAAGTTAAAGCCCTCACTTCTAATATTTCAGAATGTAACAGGAGATCAGACCTTTAAACAGATAGTTAAATTGAGTCCAGTTTTGCTGGTGTGCCTATAAAGAAGGGGAAATTAGGACACAGAGAGTCCCAAAGCGTGACTGTGTAGACAGAAGACTATGTGAAGACTCAGGAATATAGAGTGCATCTGTGAGTCAAGGAAAGAGGTTTTAAGAGAAAAACAACCTGCTGGCATTCTAATCTCAGTCTTGTGGCCTCCTTCTTTTCTGCGAAGCCTGTTGACTCAGCATTTGGTTTTGACAACCCCAGCAAACTAATACATTTTGGAAGAACACTGCATAGAAATAAAAACCTGTGGGGGGTGGGTTGGGGGGGGGAGGCTGAGGTGTGTGAAGAGGGAAGAGGGGGGATCTGTGGTTGGTATGTAAAGTGAATAGAAAATTCCTTAACAATAAAAAGAAAAAAACCTGTACATTGGGAAGTGAGTTTAAGAAAGACTTCTAGAAAATTGGCTTAAACCTAAAGCAAAGTATATTTCAAGCAACCAAGAACATCATGGTTCAGGATGCCAAGAGGAATGAAGTAGACAATATGATTTTAGATTGGAATAGAAATGAGAGATAAAAAAAAGCTCAGAGGAAGCTGTGGTTGTATGACTGTATGAAGAGCAAGGTGTAGAAAACCATGAATTTTGTGGCTCCCATTTGTTTCAAAAACAACAATAAGGCTCCATCATGGTATGTATGTTTGATTTCATTGTATATTATATGAGCATCAGGAAAAATATTAGAAAATAAAATCACTGTTTATCATTCTAGGTAACAGAGGAGAACCTAGCAAACAAAGAAAAACTTGTATATATATACATTGTACTCAACTATAAATCTAGGAGTATAAATATTAGTAATACAATTTTAAGAAAGTTTAAGAGAAAGAATACCCCCCCCCCAAGATTTGTGGCATGAGGAATAAAATAGAAGAAGGTGGAACACAGAGCTGTCTGATAGAGAACAGGTCTGGTGTTGATGGAACATGGGGTCAAATTATAGGAGACAGACATTAGAGTCTTCATTGCATGTTGGGTAGGAACCTACATCCTCATATTTGTATACTACAGCAATGCTTGCAGTAGGCAGTTAGGCAGTAGGAGTTTTTCTTACCATTTTTAAAATCAATTTTAAATTGGACACATGCATATGTGTAGACACAGATGTGCCTGTGTGTGTACCTGTGTGGAGGGTACCTGTGTGTGTGTGTGTGTAGGTCAGAGAACAACTTACAGTAACCAATTTTCTCCCTTTTAACATATGGGTACAGGGAATTGATTTCAGGTCATCAGCTTTGGCAGCAAGTGCCTTTACCTAGGGAGCCATCTTGCTGGCCCCACAGTTAGAATCTTGATTTCACTGATGTATAACAGAGGTATAAAAAGGCAGTAGCTGGACCAGGGTCACATAACAATAAATGGTGGAACAGGGCTGTGGGCTCGAGAAGCATGGCTGTAAATAATGCTCTGAACACTGAATTTGCCTCTGTTTGTTAAGAGCGTAACTGTAAAGGAATGATTTAATTTCAATATTTCAAAATACTTAGATGTATTAGGTTGGGGTGAGATGAATACAGGGCAAAATAGACATAACTAATTAAATAAATAAATAAATTTATATGAATGGATGTATAATCCATCTTCATGTATTTTATCTGTGTATGCAGACAAATCTGTAACCCACAAATGAAGAAGGTCTCTTTTTAACTTAGGTATGTGGAACAGGTCACATTCCAAGTTACAAGGTACAAAAATAATGCTTTAATTTTTAGACTTTGATGCTGCAAAGGAGCTCTTTTAAGAAAACTGGGGCTTTTGCACACTGCATCCTTTCACTGTAAGCCTATTAAACCTGAAATAAATAACAGTGATAAAAATTAATTGCTTAAAAATCAAGCAAACATTTAAAAGAACTCTGGATTAAAGAGAAAAAACAAAACAAAAATTATTTTAAAAAGGGGGGATGAAATGAGCCATTATTTCATACTAAGCCTTACATATCACAGCTAAAGCTGTGATCAGAGGAAAATTTATAGCTTTTAAAATGCCTCTTGGTAAAGGGACTTTAAATAAGTGAACTAAGTATTACTCTTAATTAAGTTTAAAAAGAAAACACATAAATTAAAGATAATTAGGAAGATGGAATTAATAGATATCATAGCCCAAGATGACTAAGAAGAAAACAAATATAGACAAAGATAGTTTTCTGATAAGAGAATAAACATAATATTTAATAATTAGCAGGATAGATAAATCTCTCATGAACTTGACTAAGAAAAAAGCAAAACTATAAAAGCACAGGCAAGAAAAATTTATAGAAAAGAGCATAAACTACTGAAAGAAAATAAGTTGCTACCAAGTGGCAACACAGTTGAAATGCTTCAGGAAATTACATAGCAATGAATAAATTATCCCTTAAAACATGCACTAAACTAATTTAGAATACATTACCACAAAAAAAGACTAAAAGCAGTTAAGATTTTGTATTAGGCCCAGATGGTTATACAGTTTAGGTCTATGTACATTCAAAAAAAATATTTACACTTATTATATGTGTGTGCATGTGAACACATGTACAAGCAGGGTGGTGGGGGTGGGTGCACCTCATAGCATCTGTGGAGGCCGAAAGAGAACTTGTAGGAATTGCTTTTCTCTTTCCAACAAGTAGATCCTAGTGATCAAACTCAAGTCATCAGGCTTGGCAGCAGGTATCTTAACTCACTGAGCCATATTGCCAACCACTATTTAACCTAATGTTTTCAAACTGTTTTAGAACACAGAACAGATAGATTTCTAACTTGCAATGACAAAGGCATGGTGGAACCTGTCATATTCTGCTGAGCCAGAGATTCTATTACTTGTAGGATCAGCTGTCAGGGCTGTTCCTCATACTGCTGAAAAGCCATCCTCATAGCTTTAATGACTGATTGATGGATCTTCATCAAATAAGCAGACCTTCATAGATGGATATATTAGCAATTTTCAGTGTTTTGCTACTTAGGAATCATAGGCATCATTATTCCTAGACCAAAACACTTTGCAAATGTATAGATTTATAGAAAATTTTTTAAAATTTTGATATCCACTGAGATTCCATCCATTTTTTTCTTATAGAATCAATGAATAAGGCTAACTTTCCCTATATACTCACCCATTGAGAATTACCAGTCTTTCACTAAATAATCAAAGAAATATAAGTCAAAGAGTACTTATATTTGCACTCTATCATATGTGAGCCAGTCTAGCATCATTTTACCCTGGAATCAGTAACATTTCCTTTTTTTATTCTCTCATTTTCTCAATGTAAAGGCCTTTGAATAAACTTAATGAAAATAATTCACTCTATGCTTACAATATGGGTGGCAACTGTTTCCCCAGGTTACCACTTAAAACTTATTTTTGGTGTTTTCTGCTGTGCAAATTTTATATATTCTATTACCAGCTTTGCTGAGGTACAGCTGGCATATAATAAATGGCACGTGTTTAAATTGTAGGATTTGGTAACTTTTGACATGTGTTGAAATCGCTGCCACAATTAAGGTAATGAGCATATCCAGTGCTCCCAGAAGCTTCCTCTTGCCCTTTTGGACTTCCCCTACCACTGCTCCACCCCTCGGTAATTATTGACCTTTCTGTCACTCTAGGTTAGACTTCATTTTCTAGAGTGCTCTGGTAACAGAAGATGACAGTATGAACTCTTTGTCTGGCTTCTTTCACTCACTGTAATTACTTGGTGATTCATCCATGTTAGGTGTATCAATAGTTCATTCCTTTGTACTTCTGAGTAGTATTCCATTGTATAGACACAGCATAACTTTGAAAAAAAGCTCTATTCAAATGTTGACTGCACTTGGAATGTTTCCAAATGGGGGGGAGAGGGAGAGAGAGAGAGAGAGAGAGAGAGAGAGAGAGAGAGAGAGAGAAAGGAAAGAAAAGAAACCACTAAACTCTTTTGCAGTCCCTGAACTGCTGAAGGGTACACTATGGCCATGACATATGACAGTTGTGTTCCTTAATGTCCTCACTAACACTTGGTCAGACTCCTTAATTTTAGCTAATTAGTAGTTATGCAGTAGTGTCTACCTGTGTGCACTTCTTCAATAACTAATGATGCTGGGAATTGTCTCACATGCTTCTCTATATATCTCCCTTGCTATGAAGTGTTGGTGTAAACAGTTTACACATTTTTGTAATGTGTTACTTGTCTTATTTGTCAGTTTAAAATGTCCATCACATATTATGAATATAAATTCTTTTTTAATGAAAGTATTTTTATTCTCAGTTTTTTTGTTTATTTATTTTTTGAATAAAAATTCTTTATCAGGTATATGATTTAAAAATATTTTCAGGGTTGGGGTAATGACTCAATGGGTAACTGTTGATGTGTAAACAGAGAGACAGGTGTTAAAATCCCTAGCACCCACATTTTTAAAAAAGCCCTAAGTCTATCATGGCTGCACATACCTGTAACCCTAGCATTGATGGGGGGGGGGGGCGGTAAGCAGAGACAGGCAGATCCTGGGAGCTTGCTGACATGTCAGTCTGACTGAAACACTCAACTTCCAATTCAGTGAGAGACTGCTTTAGGGAAAGAAGGAAGAGAGCCATAGAAAAAGACACCAATACTTTGTCCTCTGCATGTGTGTTCACACACATGCACAATTGCACACTCAAATGCAGTGCACAACACAGAACACACAAAATACTTTCTTTCCATATCTGTCTTTTTCATTGTGTCTTTCAAAAAGCATGCTTTGGAAGTGTGACTAAAGCACTCTTATTACATGCTTTGGATGTTGTGTCAAAGATATCCTTAACTATATTGTTTTGACCTGTTTTAGCTTTTGAATTCAGTTCTATGACCATTTTGAAATATTTTTTTTTTGGAGGATGAGGATAAAAGTGTTTGAAATGGATATTCAGTTTTTCCATCTTGTCTCCTCCTCCCTGCAAAACAAAAACAAAAACAAACAAACAAAAAAACCAACCAAACCCATAACCTTCACATGTGGTTTAGAAATCAGCCATCAGTAAATATGAAGGTCCACCTGACCCCCATTCTGTTCCACTGATTTTTTGCTTCTCTATGCTGACACTGTACATCTAGTTAGGCCTCCAATCTTGTTCATGCTCAAAGTTGCTTTGGTTATTCTAGGCTATCTGCATGCTGGCCTCTGATTGACTTTACACTGAAATTAGAATCAATTATTGAACCCTATAATTTGTGAAACTAATATATATCTACATTCATTTTTCTGGATTTCATCAGCATAGTTCTATAGGTTCCAAAGGAGAACCCTTTTGTCAGATGCATTTATGTATTTGACATTTTTTTTTTTTTTTTGGTTTTTCGAGACAGGGTTTCTCTGTGTAGCTTTGCGCCTTTTCCTGGAACTCACTTGGTAGCCCAGGCTGGCCTCGAACTCACAGAGATCCGCCTGGCTCTGCCTCCCGAGTGCTGGGATTAAAGGCGTGCGCCACCACCGCCCGGCGTATTTGACATTTTTAATGCTACTCAGAGTAGTATTTAAAAGTTTTCAATTCTAGGTTATTTGCAACTACAATCTAGAAGTAGAATTGCTTTTTGCCCTTGTATCTGCAACTGAACTGAAGCTGCGTATTCCAATGGCCTATCTGACATATCAGATTTTCTACACAGACAACCAGGAAATCTACAAATACTGTCAGTTTCACTTCTTTTCCAATTTGTTGCTTCTTACCTTATTCCGTAGGCAAGCATCCCCAACTTAATGTTGACTAGAAGTCATAAGACCAGATGTTTATACTTCTGACATATGAGGAAAGCAATCAGTATTTGTTCATTGAATATGCTAACTGGAGGTTTTTGTCAATAAATCTCTTTCAGCCTAAGAAAGCTTCTATTTTCTATTAGATACTTTATAATCCATCAGTGCCAAATTTTGCCAAATACTTTTTCTGCATCTTCTGAGACAACTATGGCTTTCTGTTGTCACTTATTAATAGGGTTTATTTTGCTAATTAAAAATTGAAACTAACTTTGCATTCCTGAACCCTAATTGATCATTTTGCTTAAAATGTTTGGCTTGGTGTTCACAAGTGATATTTATCTACAGTTTTCCTTTTTGTGATGTTTTTGGCTGGGTTTCATATTGGGGTAATGCTGTTCTCAGAACTTAGAAGAATCCCCCCCCCCTTTTTTAAAAGAAACTATTTAGACTTTGCTTTTTCTTAAACATATGACAGGATTCACCAGGAAACAACATGGTCCTGGAGTACTCTTCTATTTTATTGGTATTCACAGATGATACTTGGCTTACATCTGTCTGCATTTTACCTTCCCAAGAACTTTGCCATTTCATGTAAGTTGTAGACTTTAGTAACAAAGAGTTGTAAAGGATAGTCTTGTGGTTTTACATCCTGTCATTTACACAAAGCCAAGCATCTCATTTCTGACACTGACAAGTTAAGACATCGCTCTCTTGGTCTAGCTTGTTAGTCACTTATTGATTTTTTTTCCTGGCCTTAAAAATCAACATTGGTTTGATTATTTTTTCCTGTTTTTATTTTCCTACTTTGCTCCACAAATCCTTATTTTCCTTATGACTATTTATTTGGTTTACTTAGCAGTTTTATAGTTCCCAGTATGAGGCCTTCTCTGAAATGCTTGCATGTTGCTATATGGTCCTCGCAAGAACTGCTTTAGCAGTGCCTATAAACTGTAGCATGTTGTATTTTCACTTTCATTTGATTTAAAACATTCTACATTTTTTTTCTCTTAGATTTCTTCTCTGACCCTGTGTTATTTAGAGACACGTTCTTTACTTTCCATATATTTCAGAATTTGAAATATCTTTTTAATTGATTTTTAATTTAATTCTATTGTGGTCAAAGGACATATGACTTGAATAATTTTAAGTTTATGAAATTTTTTCACAGTTCAGAATATGGTCTGTCTTGGCATGTGCTCTCTGTATAGCTGGCAGCCATGTTTAGCCTGCTGTTGTTGGAAGGAATGCTCTCCAGGGTTAGTTAAGTCAACTCGATTGAAAGTATTGTTTGGATCTGCATTTCTGCTGACTTTTATGTCTGATAGTAGCATCTCTAGCAACAGAGGTATTAAAATATATTAACACTACTTATAGATTTTTCTTTCTCCTTTTGTACATATTATTTTATATTGTTTCCCTTTTTGTTTCATGGTAAGCTGTCTTTAGAAATATCAACTCATGAAGCTGGAGACATGGCTTAGCAGTTAAGAGAGCATACTGCTCTTGCAGAGGACTCTAGTTTAGTTCTTAGCACCTACATCTGGTGACCCTATAGCTCCAACTCCAGGGATCTGATAGCTCTTGCCTGTGCAAGCACCTGCATTTATGTACATATGGCCCCTCCCGTAATTAAAACAGAAGCATCAATTTGTTAGTCACCAATGATTTAAGCACCTTACGTATACACCATAGGATCTGATATGGAATATTTTCATCATTACTTTTCTAAATAGTCACAAATTTAGGACTTTATTTCCTCTTCAGAAGAATAAGTTTAAATATCAGAAGTATCACTGTTCAGAAGAGTAAAGTGCTGAATCCAATTCCAATGAAATAAAACATTTAAAGCTCGTGGGGCACTTTCCCATCAAATCCAAGCTAGCTTTCAGAGTCTGGATAGCAGGTGAGCACCACAGAATTATTGGCATAAATATTTGCCTAGAAACAACACAAACCAGTTTCAAAAGAATTTAAAATGACAGGCATTAATGCTCATGTCACAGTAAGTAGATAAAAGCAGGATTAAAACTGAGCATTCAATGTGGACCCAACCCAGGGATGACAGCCATCAAAGCTGGGGTGTAGCCAGGGAGAGGACAGTTGTCCAAAACCTAACAGCAGTAAGACAGCAGCTAGTTATTCTTTATCATTTTCTCTGTATTCATGCTTCACAGTGAATATAATCTACTTTACTAATCAGAAAAAATATATTTCTTAAAACTTCAAAGTAGATATAGTTTCTTAAAGATACAGGCTGCAGTGTGAAGGCAATTGGGCAGATGTGCCAGCTGGGAAATTCCAGCCATGGGCAAAGACAGAAATGGCTAAGACACTGCTGGAAAGATGAGGGGAAACCAGGCTCTTATAAGGCACATGACCCTTCTAGGTATACAAGGGCCATTACCAGCCCATACTTCCATTCAAGGTGGGCCCATTGGTTAGTCTACTCATTGATCCTGAAGACTAGACTTGAGATGACAAACAGGAGGTAAAAAGGCAGAATGATAGGGTAGTGTTATCAGTGACAGCCCCAAAGAGAAGGAGAGTCATCAGGACACTGGGAATAGAAATGAGAGGCCAGAGGCAGTGCTGATGAGAAGGTTCTGATCCAGGCTCAAAGTGTACCCAAGAAGCTATGACCAGCTTTCCCATTGACACCACCATAGCCTACATTCCATCAGTGAGGTAAGTTCTGTAGCCCAAAGTCCTGACCAACTTCCTCAGGACACTGAGGCTGCTATGAGTCATTTGTGGCAACTGGGCGGGTCTTTAGAAATTTTGATTAGAGTCCTTCCAGCCAAAGTCCTGAGCTATATCATACCTGATGCACAGAACATAGGTACAGGTGGCAGATGGAGCTATAAGCCTGCTATTGTCCCACACTCAGGCCTTGCCCTTCCACCCTGGTGGCTCTGATGAAGCCTAGTGGGAAGACTGAGAAGTCACGGAAGAACTGCTCTTGCCTCTCTGCAGCTGGCACGGACCTCACACTTGGAGTTTCCCAGGGCTAATCTATAAGCCACCTGCTTCATAGTAACATGGGTACCTGTTAGATTTCAGGACCTTCCCACAATCAAGATAGCCCAAAGTTTTGTGGAGTGGGTTTCTAAATCTGCTGCGGATGAGCTCTGGTCTCCTGTATGGAGAGAACTTTTTCTGACACAAAGAGAAATCTTCTGTCTCTAGCAGCAAGCAGACCCCCCTGTCCTAAAAATCTGCTCCTTGCAAGTCCCTAGGCAAGTTTGTGGAAGCAGAACACCTGCCTTGCACATACCTCTGGGCTCCCCTAATAAAAGTAGCTCTGGAATCAGCCTTGGGAACTGGCTGGTCAACAGAGCAAGTCCAGCAGGGCAGAACACATTCAACTTGAACCAGGTAGCCTGGGACTCAGCCTACCTGAGTAGCTAGCTGCATGTGGACTCTGATGGTCCCTAAAGAAGAAGGTGAATCTGGAATCTTCATGAGGCAGGAAGTAACTGAGACCCCTCCCCAATATAAAACTAGGTCCTATAGAGGATACACAAATATCAAAAGAGTAGATTCAAGAGAAACAAACAAAGCAAACAAAATAAGCCCACACATTGGTAGGTAGGGGAATGAAGGAAATTCATTTGTCTTGGTCTATTCTTCCAAGTGTATAAAACCAAAGGTCCCTGCTTGACCTGCATGACAGAAACCTGCTCTCCAAGATATGAGTCTCTACTCCCAGTACAGGAGTTCTCTAGAAAATCCAGTCAAAAGCTGAGGCCATAATGACCCTGGATGGGTTCCCTGAGCTATCCTGTATGAAAGAAGGTATATAGCATCTGTAGAGTAATGTGCATCCCCCAAGAACCCTATGGACGAACGCTACTATGAACAAGAGTCCACAGTACATGGAATTAGACTCCAAGCACTTCAGATGTTGAACTTATCGACAGAGACTTCAAAAATAAACATATTCACATGACTTCAAAATGAAAAGTTGTAATATGAAATATTAGAGAGGTACAAGGTGCTAAAACCAAGCTGATTTAAAGCTCTGCACAAGAATGCACAGAAATGAGAAAATAAATGGTAACTAAAATGACTGTCTCAGTGGATAGGTAAGACAGTGGATGAGATATGCCTGCAGTTAGGAACAGCTGCAAGTACAGATACAGTATGGATGGCCTAAGAAAGACTGAGACGGCCAAGGACAGCCAAGGACAAGGTGAGATGGTCCAATAGAAGATTCTAAAGGGGAGGCTTGGAAGAGAGTTCAGCCTGAAAGTGCTTGCTTTACATGCCTAGGGACCTTGGTTTGATTCCCAGAACACATACAAAACTGCATGGTATGTTGGCATGTGTTTGAAATCCCAGCAGTAGGGAGGCAGAGAGAGGAGGATTCCTGGGCTCACTGACCTGACAGTCTAGCCTAATTAATGAATTAGAGCTCATTAATGAGAGACGCCATCTCCAAGGAGGAGATGGTGTTTCTGAGAATGATACCCAAAGTTGTCCTCTGGCCCCCACACATACACATAATATGTACACAACAGTTTCCAGTAGATATAGGAGCCACTTTGCTTGCTTGATGAGAGACATAAGCCCTCAGATTCAAGAGTCAGTACCACAACCCATGATAAAACACACACACACACACACACACACACACACACACACACACACAAATGATCCACCACTTTGATACATCATAGTTTATATAACACTAAACTCAAATGAGAATTTTTCAGAGTCACCAGGGGTGAAAAGGTCATGTACAAAGAGGTGTTTGTACATAACTTTCTTCCCAAAACTGAACCATCATTCAGGAGCAAGGAACAATTAAAAGATGCAACCCAGCTGCAGCTGAATGCTCACCAAGACCATCCTTGGAGGAAGCCTAGACTCCCAGAAGGAGGAAGTTTATTTAAATCTGTGAGTAAACCTCAGTGTTCACACCACTAGCAATGTGAACAACTAACGCAGAAGACTGTAAAAAAGGCAAAACTAAAATACTGGGCAACACCAGCCTAGAGGTGTGTATTGTTGGGAGCAGGTGGCGTGATAGTACCTAGAACACACCCAGGTCTCATGAGGCTCAGGAGATGGGTCCACATGATATAGTGATCAGCAAAGCATTTAAAATTTAATCCTATGAGGTCATAGAAATTCATATACAGGCAGGCTCTCAGCCTGGAATGGAGGGCATGCAGAAAGCACCTCTGTCACTGACAGCTTTGTGAACTCCTGGGATTCAGAGCTGCTGTTTGACACACAATGGCAGACCTACAACATTTGTGAAAACAATCAAGCCCCAACCACAGCAGGATCTCTGCATATAATGCATCCACGCCATCACTGAGAAATGGCTGTCAGTGTGTTAGATGTCCACTAAGCCCACAAGTAAGTCCTCAGGTATGGGTAGTAGTAGTCAGGTCACCAGTGTCGGGCTTCTCCATCATCTAAGGCCCTGGGCCTTGCTCTGTACTTCCTCCTCAGACCTGGATCTCAATCCCTTTTGAATACTAGTAAGTTGAATGGCATGTGGCTTGAGTCCTCCAAGAGAGAGAGGCCTAGATGGTCCCCTGTGCCCTCTATAAGCTGTTGGCATTACCTCCATCTTCACTGAAAGCACAAGATCATGGCAAGAGTGGTGGGCCTTCTGGGGAGGAGTAGACTCCTGCCTGCTTTTCACAGTGCTTCTCTATAAGGAACACATACCCCATTTTCACTGCAGGGAAGGCTGATGGTACCCTGATGCTACCACCAAGAGACACCTTCCCTTACCTGCTTCTACCAGTCCAAGTCCACCAAACCTGCACATATCTCATAGGTGACCTAGAAGAGTTTCCTTAGGATACACGCATGTCTTTGGGAGATCCCTAAATGATTCTGGGCCTCTGTCCAGTCACCTTTACCTTTGAACAGCACTGCATCCCACTTCTACCTTCAGCATACAGTGAAGGACTGTGTGCAGATGGATTTTTGCACACCATGAACAGGTGTGTGTCCTATGCTAGGACAAGATGATGGCTTCCTAGTTCTCACACACAGATGAGGTCCAAGTCCGGGTTTGGCCTGGCACTAGAAGTCAGTGTGACTGCTTAGGCTCTGCTTCATGGGAGCAGACACTCTGGGGCTTTCCCAGTGATGATATCCCTCCCCCACTGGGATTAGCACCCCGTCTCCATGCCAGAATGCTTAAGATTCCCAAGAGCCTCTTAAATAAGGAGACTTCAGTATATCAGGTAACCTGTGGGGTAGGGGTTACCCCAGGTCCTTAGAGGGGCCAGACTAGTAGCTCAGTCTCCAAAATCTGGTGGCTCTGGACTAGGCTGACTTATTAATAGAAAGAGATGGTGCGGTGTGGGAGCATTCCACAAGCAGTGCTGCTTTCTCCGCTCGTGTACCTCATTAACATGCCACAGACATCACTTCGGACTTCATAACACTAAGCAGGCTGAATGGACGGCAGGGACACTGCTGCCCCGTATTCAGAAAACATCCAGTGATGCTTCTCCTGGGCAGGCACAGGGCTGCATCCCTGCCGCCTCTGCTCACGCCCAACCTGCCCATTAGCATTAGCAGAAAGCCCCTATTTGCATTGAGACAATGGTCCTACCCCTGAAGCAGAGCTGCAGGGGCACTGGGCATTTGTTGGCACAATTGCCCTTTGTGCCCGCTCCAGTGGGCAGGCGGGGAGTATGTCCCAGGGGCTCATGGAGATGTGGCCAGCCCTGAGCCAAATCTCCATGCCATCTGATGAGGACGCAGCAGCTTGGCGCTCAGTAGAGTGGGGCCCAGACTGGGTCCTGACAGACGGGATGCCTAGGGTAGCCTTCAGGAGCATAGTACAGCCACAGCCCCTTTCTTGAGCACTTCCCACCCTCCTGCCAAGATGTATTGGTGGGAACAATGACACAGGACATAGGTCAGCTGCCCTCAGACAAGCTGAACTTGGTAGGCTAGGGCCCTGACACCTGTGAGAAGGATGAGGAACAATGTTGTTGGTCACCCTCTGCTATACCTGAAACTATCCTTACATCTGCCAACAAGCTGGAAGTTTCTGGAACATTCTTAGTCCCAAAACATTCTGGCAGGTGCCAGGCATTGGGAAGAAATCTGAGAAGGGGGCACCGACCTAAATGAGCACACAGCAGAGGGGCAGAGTCTTGACACAGGAGATGGTGCTGCACACACATTGTCGGTCTGCACCCTCAGTTCCCATCCTACCACAGTGCAATGTCAGTGCCTGTTTCCTGCCAGGCACAAGACCTGACCACATGGCACACGAGGCTGGGCATGACTGTTGGCAGCCCAGATACTGAAACTGGATGTCTATTCCTCAACAGGACACTCAAATGAAGCCTCCCCTTGGAGCCTGGGACTCATTGAAGGTAAGCAGGAACAATTCCGAACTAGAGGCAAGATTCTGATTTGCAGAAACTGGGACTACAGGAGCTGGCACTAGGCCCTGAGTTACCTATCATTGCTGGAGTAAGCAAGTAGTCAAGGGGGGAGTGAGCTGAATGTCCATTCCTTTGGCTCAACCTTCTACCTCTCCATCTGTAAGAGGCTTCTCCTGACCTCAAGTGCCATGGCCCAACTATCGTTTCTTTGTGCTTTCAGTCAGATGTCCCCTCCACCTAAGGACTGAATCTTGGGCAGGGACTTTAGGAATATTTGCAAGGTCTCTCCTCCCTGTCTTTCAGGAAGTGGTTCCAGGACTTTCCCAATTCATGGATATTCAAGTCCCTTAGATAAAATAGGAAAACATTTGCATAGAACTTTCTTGCACATCCTCATGACATCTCCAGATTCTTTAGAAGAGCAACTGCCATGTAATAGTCTGCTAATTGATTGAGTCAGAGGATGCAGAACCTGTGTGGACACTGGGATGTTTGGACCATTTGCCTCAGTAAATAGTCCTGAGAGGAAGCAGCCAGCAGGACAGTTTAAGGGGTTTCCCATAGATGCTGAACAAAAAGCATGTAGTGAGTTGAGCCACAGCCTGGTCCTACTGACAGATCACTATCTCCACACCCACACTGACTCAGAGGAATAAAAAGACCAGAACCATTCAAATTAAGTTATAGACAGTTGCTAGAGAATTCAGTCATACACCCTGAGCTGGGCACTGAAATTTTTTTTTTCAGAGAGATATGAGAGCTACAGGAAAGAGAGGGTCCCTTCTACAGCCACCTATGCTGTCTCCTAAGGATTATGCTACAAACTCAGAATGTCCACTTTGTATCTGGGGCCAGGAATGTGAGCGTCCTAGACCCATACAGCCCTGTCTCATGGGAAAGTGCTTGACAGTATGCCATAATAATGGAAACAGCACACGTACCTCTGGAGAAGTCTCTCTGGTCAATGGATACCTTGTGCTCCTCCTGTGGTCTTTTGATAAAGGGGTCTCCAGACCAAAGGAAGGATGTGTCAAGAGTACCCACAGCCTATCTGCCCTATAGCTGGTGACCCAGAGGCACATCTGGAGGCATGCCATATTCCCACTGTGTGGCCTGGAAAATAGACCTGACCTCTCCAAGTTCCCTTTTCACATGTGTATTACAGAGCCTCGCTATGGCTTAACAGAGGCGAAACTTGAACTGGGACCCAAGCATCCAAACTTTGGACAGACCTGCAGTCTTATCACCAGGTTTCATGAACCTGGCCTCATCCAGGCCCCACAGAAGAATGAATATAGAGCAGTTCTGGTGACACTAGATACAGACTTAGGGCTGCATAAGAAATGTTTGTCCATCAAGGCACCGAAACCAATTCCATATGTCCCCATGATTTCACCAGCCAGTCACTGGCCCTCTAGGGCCTGCAGAGGCCTCATGTCTACCACCCTCACCTTTGGACTTCCCTGTCAGTGGGCAAATCTCCAAGAGGTCACCCCAGCCATTTTTCAAACACAGAGCTTGGGTGCTGAAAGAGAGAAGCCCAGTGAACAGGGCATATATGTCACCTTCCCTTTTGTGGCCAGGACAAGCCATGCTGACCCCCAACATTTGAAGGCAGCTGTAGGTATCCTCTCAACAGACTATGTAGTGAGTACCTCCTTGGGAAAGACAAGGGGAACATGACATCAAAGCTTCCAGAAGCTTCCAGGTCTAATCTGCCTTCCATCCTCCTGGAGCAGAGACCTCAAGCTATGCTTGGGATTCCAAGGTAGGCAGTGACTGTGTATATGCTATAGGACCTTATGGACAGAGTTCCAGGAGAGAACTAAGAGTGGGTAGCATGGAAGCTCCCCAAGCCAGATTGACGCTGCTACAGGATCAGCACTGAGTACCCTGCCCCTACACACATGGGAGCTTGCTTACCTGAGCTGTCATAGCCATCAATGGAGAAATGGTCTGGCTTCCGATCCTCTGGGGGATCATATGTGATGTGAGGGACAGTGAACATTTTCTCTCCAGGACTCATCCCATTATCCTTGTCCAGCTTGAACTTCTTCTTCTTTACCTAAAATGTCCACATGATGAGTGGCACTTCCTGAGCACCATCTGCCAGATTGTCAACCAGTCCCAGAGCACCTGTAGAGTCCTGAGTTCAGCCTTGAAATATGTACCCTTGAGGGGACTTGGGTCAGGGGCTGAGCTCTAGTACCCTCAGACATTGGTGGAGTGAGGCTTCAGTGTACTGATGCTGCTGGAGGGTTCAGGGTGTTGCTTGGCCCATTGTGGCCCTCTATGAGCCATGGCCTAAGAAAGGCAGGCAGACAAAACAAATCAACAAAACAAAACAACAGTAGGCTATAAATATGCAAGCTTGCACCAGGACAGTATGGCTGAAGGCCAAGGCAGCAGACTCTGGTAGGAGATACCCTGTGAGCACTGGAGCATCTTTAAAGAGGTCTCCTGGAGAAAGTGAGGGAACAGGTTGTGTGAAGCCAGGGAGAGCAGACAGAGGGAAGAGCAAGTTTAAGTGTCCAGTGACAGTTGGAAGCTGGGAAGGTTGTCTCTTCAAGGAAAGTGAGGGTGATGGCTGGGAAAGAGAAGAGCCCCAACCTTTTCCTCATTGCTCCAGGTAGATGGCAGGACTCCTGCCCACAGCTGCTGGAAATTCCCTCCTCTGTGGTCTAGAGCTCCTGAACCTTCCCCTTCTGCCTGCTGTACCCAACAAGGAAAACGAGCACCAGGGTCCCCTCAAGAGCTTTGTTCCAGTAACTGATGGATCCAGCCCATCCAATTCCAGAAGCATTCTCTTAAGACCTATCCTGGTCTTGGCATGGTCAGTCCAATATGGCTCTAAGGGTGGGGGACATAAGGACAGCAGGGATCAGGTCAGACTTCCTTGACCTCAGAATGATGGTGGCACCTTGATGAGTACTACCCTGAATAGCAACACCGGGGTCTCATGCTCAGCCTCTCCAGCTTCCTGAGCTGCTAATATGCAGTCCCCATTCTCGTGGCTGGTAAGGCTGCTTACCATGACAGACTTCTTAGGCTTGGGGCTGGGGGACAGCAGAGTGTGACTCCGGGCAGGCTTCCGGACATAGATCTTCCAGGTGGATGAGTCAGGATTCTCAGCAGCATAGCACCTCCATGCAGTCTGATATTAGGCAGAGGGGAAAGAAGGGAGGGGTCATTGATCCAGCCACTCAATGTACCACTTGGAAAATCTTCAGCTCCTCCTGGAGTCCCAGGTCCAACTTGTTCCCAGGCCCCTTCCCTGATAGCAGGACTTGGCCCTCTAGGCTAGGAAGGGGACTGCCTCATGCATCAACTATCAGTCGTAGCTCAGATACTAAACAAGACCTTTGCCTGTTATGGGAGCCCCTCCTGAAGAGTGACCTTGAACAAGCCCCAGATATATTAACTGAGGCAGAGTTAGATAACCAGAGTTTCCCCAGAGAAGGATAGTGGAAAGGGGCTGCCCAGGCCTGTGTGAGCACCAGCATGGTGTGGATTGGAGCCCCAGGGACCAGCAGGAGATGAGGCCTCCCAGGGGCTTCAGGTGCTAGCTTGTGGCTATGAGGAGTTTCTGATGACTACAAATGAAACTCTTGGCCAACATTCTAGAGGGACTACTCCTCCCCATAGTCATCACAGCAAGATGACCTAGAGGGGCCTGAGGAAGCCAAGGAAGTAAGAGGAGGAAGGAACAGATGCCAGAGCCTCTTATGGGGGCATATGGTGGCTTTGTCACTACAGGCCCTATGAGCATAAGAAAGTAAAACTGGTTGAAAGTTCTACATGCTGGCAAGGTTTTTGGGTGACAGCCCCAACTCTATGACAGGAATCCAGCACAGACACAAAACCCAGGCAGGGGTACCTATGACCTGGGACAGTTTAGAGGCCCTTCCAAGGGCTGTATGTCCCATGCACACCCTATGTGGGCAGCTCCACTTGATCTAGAGGGGTTCACACAGTGATCTTAACCATTACTCTGGTTAGAGGGTTATGTCCACATCCATGCTCTGGGCCCTCACTGGATAAGTGAAAAAACACAGGCACTCGGTTTGCAATGGGTTTCTCTGCCATTGAAGGGCAATCCAGTTCTTTGGAGTGCTCCTAAGGGAGTACATAGCAAAACTCGCCATCTCCTCAGCGACCTTTAGAACCTTCTTGCCCTCTTGCTCTCAGGCTCTGCAGCCCCTAACTTCCAGCCTTCTGAGAAGTAGCCTGTGCTGTTTGACTGCTGAACTCTCACCAATCACCACTGGTTCTAAGAGATGCCAAGCCTCCCAGAGGCATTGCCACTATACAGGCTGGGTCCTGTCCCACTGGGCCTTCTCTCTCTCTCTCTCTCTCTCTCTCTCTCTCTCTCTCTCTCTCTCTCTCTCTCTCTCTCTGTCTCTCTGACTTGTCCCTGCCTTCAGAGGCTGACTGGCAGAATACAGACTGGCTGAATGGCCATGGTCAGGCCTCACCCTAGCCTGCAAGTAGGGCCCTCAATGGAAATAGTATGGGGAGTGATGGTCCTGCATTTCTGTGCCCATCCTGTCATCCCAATAGTGGGTACTTTCCCAGAGAGCCACCTCACCATGGGAGGAGCCACAGCAAAAGGACCCATTCCTCTCGGGCAGTGGACATGGCTGGGGGTGGTTCCATTTCCCAAGCACATAGCACTGCCAGCCCACCAGGCACACACAGCACATACCTGGATGAGTGATGCTGCGGCTGGGATCTGCCGATTGAAGTGCTTCTGCCTCTGCTTCTGTTGGACCTTCAGGGCAAACCCGGAGCCAAGTATCCCCTGGTAAGGGACAGAAGGTGTCCACTTCACATGGGCCATGCTGGGCAGTTCCCAACAAAGGACAAAGGTCCCAAGGAAGAACAAGAGGCAAAAAGCACCTGGAGACCAGGCTTGCACAGTGCCCAGGGCTGTGGCAAGGCAGGCACCACCAGGAGGTGGGTATGAGATATAGCAGATGCCACCTGAGGGTAGTCACTAGGCTCAGCCTGCTTGACCTTACCACCCAGGGAGGCAGAACCCACTTCACAGGGCTGATTCAACATGAAGCCTGGCTCCAGAAGAGATCTGAGTCTCTATCCATTCCTAGGCACCACCTGTGGAAAGCCAGGTGGGCTAGCCATCAGCCTGTGTCCCTATGGTAGAGGGACCATACCCCCAGGGGAGCAGGAGTTTGCGCCTGTCCTCAACAAGGAGCCCACAGCTACTGCAGCCAGGGTGGCCAAGGAGAGCAGTGGCAGAGAAAGAGTGCTGCCTTAGCAGCTGGGAGCCATGCAGGAGACACACACCGTATGTCATGACCTATGTCTATATGTTACACATGCATGTATAACAGATACATGAACACACATTGTCTGCCATGTGCTGCAGCGAATCATGCAACAGGTACTATATAGCTGTGGAACATATGTGCAAATATATATGTGTACACATGACACACAGGAAATCACAAATACATATATAAATAACACATGAACACATACACAGAACATATGGTAAATATGCTATTCAAATGTAACACAGATACTTATGCATGCAACACATGTGTACAGTATGTATATACAAAATGTATAAGACACACCTGCAATGACACATATGTACAAGTAACCAGTGTGTGTCCTACATAGCACACATGTGTAGACATGGGTCTGTGATTTCTGAAAAGGTCATGAGATAGAGCTATTCCTAGCTGCAGAGCAGGCCTACAGGTTCTGCCCTGTCTGCTCCTCTGTACCTTACTGCTTCTGTCAAGCACCACAACAGGCTACCTCGTACTCTACCTCACGGGATGCCCAGGAGTTGGGGCAAGGATTCATGGGAAACAAGGGAGAAGGTCCAGATGGGCGCCTACCGCTGGGAGTGCGAAGAAGGATATGGCGAAGACAGAGAAACAGGAGGCGATGGTCTTCCCGACCCACGTCTGGGGTACCTTATCCCCATAGCCAATGGTGGTGACTGTGACCTGCAAGGAAGAAGGACCGCAGTCAGTGGCTGGTGGGATGAGAACTCAGAAAGGACACCTGCCAGCCCCAACCCAGTGTCTTGATAACAAGAGAGCCAACCTAAAACCCTATCCACCATAATAGTGAGGCACAGTTCTGAGAAAGTCCCAGGGATGGCACTGGTAAATTGGTTCAAGTTTCTGTCTCCTTAG
Source organism: Peromyscus eremicus (assembly GCF_949786415.1). Classification (NCBI taxonomy): domain Eukaryota; kingdom Metazoa; phylum Chordata; class Mammalia; order Rodentia; family Cricetidae; genus Peromyscus; species Peromyscus eremicus. The sequence goes on from NC_081416.1 coordinate 59,511,326, forward strand.
TCCCTCAACTCTGACTACTACAGATGGCACAGCCCTGGGGTTGTAGAGAGCTTGGGGTGTGCAGGACAGGCAAACAGCTCAGAGGCCACCCACAGGGGCCAGGCTTCCTGCCCCATCCCAAGGAGCCCTGTCCTGGCCACCGAAGTTGCAGTACACTGGCCCCCAGGAGGCTGGAAGCTCCCACTGAGGCCAGCAGTCCACAAAGCCCCAGGATGGGGCTGAGTGCTGCTTCCTGCCACCAGCCCAGGGATCCAGATGTTTCATTTTTCCTTTTCAGAGAGAATAAGACAAGGCGCTAGCCTTCTTCTCTGTGGGAGAGCAGCGTCCAGGGTGTGCAGTGGGACAATAGGAGTGAGGGGCTGCCCCCCTAGGCCACCCCCTGCTGTCATCTGAGGTTTTCTCCTGAGCCCTCTGATGAGGGACTTGGGGGCCCACCCTCGCTGTGCCTAACTGCTAGGTCATACCATGAGGCTGCCTTGGGCTTGCTGGAAAGACCAGGGTGGTCACACACACTCACACACGGCCACTGGGGTCACAACACATTGTCCAGGTCTGCCCTGCAGCTAAGGCAGGTCAGTGCAATGGGAGAGCCTGCCCATTCAAGGTCTTCCTAGACTGCTAACTCTAGGCACCTCAGCTGTCACCCAGGGGCCAAGTGACAACTCCCATCCAAGACCTTCATGAGAACCCCTAAGTGACCCCTGCCCAACAGGGTCAGCAAGGATGAGGCCTGGGGAACACCACCTAATAGACTCCAATTGAAGTGAGGACCAGAGAGGAAGCCTCAAGATCCCTCCTGGCCATCACTGCCCACTCCATTCCCAGAGAGACTGCACTTTGGACCACTGCTGTTCTCCAGTGGCCACTGAGGAGGAGGGGAAGGCAAGAGAGGTCTGGGGATCAGAGGTGACCAGGCACATGTGAGTGGATATGGGGATAGGTGCTCACAGTGCAGGCAAGTACTCTGAGCAAGTACAGCCGGGGGGCGGAGGACAAGGACAGCAGGAGTAACCCCACAGTGCCAAGTCTGTCACTCTGGCCAGTATGCTAACAGGTCATGAATCAACAGGTCAATTTCCCTGAAAGGCAAACAACAGAGCAGGCCACAGCTGGAGCAGGCCACAGCTAGGCCCAGGCCACCAGTAGACTACCCCTTCAGTGCTGCACCAGGCTGCAGGGGCTGCCTACTGGTGTTTCCCACAACTGCCCACATGAAACCTTCCCCACAATGTCATTAGCCTTAAACAAATCCACACCCCACACAAACAGAGGGCATAGCAAGTCATTCATGGCTGGGCCCTTTAAAGGGACCACCCTGTTCTACATATGTGGCCATACACTTGTAAACGTGCCTCACAAAGAGACAGGGACACCCGCTCACACACACACACACACACACACACACACACACACACACACACGCGGGAACATGCACCACTGACAGAAATGAGACACCACGAGGGGGTGCATACACACTGCATAAGTTCACAAAGAGGTCTAAAGGTCACATCCATGACTGACAGCCAGGGCACATGCTGTCCAGACATCTTACACACACACACACACACACACACACACACACACACACACACACACCCCTGAAACAGCTCAGATTGTGTAAGTGGAAGCCAAGCCACTCCTGGGACTGAGGGCATGGCTGCCAGCAGGCTGCTGAATGGAGGGCCCAAGTGAGCTGAAGCTCCTAGCTAGCAGTGTCTTCCCAGCGGGACTGTACCCCACATGTGAGAGCTCCTAGCTAGTGTCTTCCCAGCGGGACTGTACCCCACATGTGAGAGCTGCCTCACAGCTGCCTTCTCTAGGGAGCCAAGCTCATGTCAGGAGCTACTTACAAAGGCAGATCCTGGGCTGCAGCCACCAAGAGTTCAAGGTCATCTGGGTTTGTTTGAGGCTAGCTTGGGCTATATGAAACCTATCCCCCCCCAAAAAAAAGGAAGAAAGGAAGGAAGGAAAACATCTATAAAGGTGGAAGGGTAATGGTCTAGATGGCAAGCTGGGAAGAAACACAGGTGAGTGGGGAGGAAATTACTTATGCAGGAAAGAGACCTGAGGCCATGCCTGTGCCTTTTCCCTAAGGTCTTAACTGCCCCTCCACTCCTAGGATCATTAGGAGGAAGGCTCCAGTGCAGTGGTCCTGAGTGCTGGCCAGTCCCCTGTTGGAGGGCACCTAACTCCTAGGACCCTCTTCCTTCTCCTGGGCCACCACAGCCCCCCCAGTCCAGTTCATGAGTCCTCACTCTCAGGTGACCTGTCCCTGTCAAATTGTTTTTCCTGAAATCACAGACAGCAATTCAGGAATGGGCCATTTTATGGAGCTGTCTAGAACCTGCCCCCAACAGCCAGATCTGCAAGTCTCCTGGGCCAGTGAACAGAGGGGACCTTTCTAGGACCCAACCAACAGTAGGTCACCTGAGCCATCCCCACTTGAGTTCACAGATCGCTGTCCCAGTGACAGAACCTGCAGGGCAGCCTATGGTCCCCCTCATCCTCTGGAACAAGCTCCCGTATCAAGGAATAAAAGACTGGGAGGGCTTCCAGAACTAGTGGTACCTAGTCCTCTCCTTTTGAGTCTGGAGGAGGTCTGGTCCAGAATCTACAATCCCAATCATGGCTGGAGCTCAGCTTCCCGCATGCTCAACAACTTAACTCTTATTTATAGTCATGGATTAGATGTATCCAAAGAGTTTAGTTGACATGTCCAGGACCACACAGCTGATGCCTGGTGAGTACAGCTTGGTCTCTACATCAGCCTCATACTGGGTCACCCCTGTAACTTATGTTTCACTACCTTCTGATACTGTCTGCTTCCACTGGGAAGCTCTATTCCTGAGCCTCACACAGGCACCTCCTCAATGGCATGAACTAAACCCCTGTGCACCACCATCACCAGACCTTCTGAGTCTGTGTAATACATCTGTAGGCACTGGCTATTGAACAACAACCACACGATGGATGTGCTTTGTAGACTCCTAGTCATCCTCTAAAGACCCCTCCTTGGGAAGAGCTCACTGGCAAGGGTCCTGGCAGGCCCTCAGCCCTAGCTGCATGATACTCAGAACCTACATGGAAGAGGAGAAGGCTGAGTGCCGCAAGCCCTGGCCCCTGCTCTAGCCTTCACTTCTCCGTAGTCAGAATATTCCTGAAGAATCACATCTCCTACGGATAGTTTTACAGAGCTTGCATGGGATCATCTAGGAGACCTCCCCACCCCAAAGCCCCCCTGGCCTGACTCTGCAGGATGCAGTCCAGCCTGAGAGGTGGGAACTTTCCAAAGCCTCCAGGTGAGGAATGAAATGCTGTCAGACTGGGTTTTTTAAGGGACTGAAACACAGGGTGGGGTTCCAGCCTGTTCACTTAAGTTCTGTATTTATCCACTCGGGGTAAACAGAGCCCAGCAGCCGCCTGTTTTCAGAGACCCCCAGGCACTAAACAGAGGAGCCCGTGTTTGCAGAAACGGCTTTTTCCTGTGCTCAAACCCTAATACAAACAAATGCATTCTGTTCCAGAGGTAAGGGAAAAGTCTGAGGAGCTCCCCAAATGCTTCACAACCACGCTTGGACGTTACATTAGGGGGTTCTGGGACCTCACACCCATGTAGATATTCCAGCCAGAGGAAGGGGACACAGTCCCATGGAGCAGGCACCTTTGTTTTCCAGCTTATGGGAGCCCATGGTCTGTGAAGACAGGCAGCCCCACAAAATACTGCCTGGATACCTACATTCTGAACTTAACTGTGTCACCCACATGGCTCACCACCCCCTCACACACAGAGACTATGGTCTTATTCAGAATTACAGCCTTCTTCTGGGTCCCCTGGTTGGATCCTAATCCAGTGATATGTGTCCGCATGAAACACAAAGGAAGAACACAGGATGCTCAGGCCACCAAAAACCAGACTTAATAATGAAAGGTCCTCCCCCCAGAGCCTTCCAAGTGAGCACAGTCCTGCCCCTGCCTCAGTTTCAGATTTTGGTCTTCAGAGCTGTGGGATCTTGACAGAACCGGCAGTGTGGCAGAGGGCAGGCTTTCCTGCCCCCATTCATCTAGTTCACTTGCTCAGTGAACAAACACTGGCCAGTGGAGGACCCTCAGCTTCATCACAGCCTCTCCAGGCTAATAAGGTGAGAGAAGTTCCAGTCCAGCAGGCATGCCTCTGTGCCCAGTCCTACCTCAGTGTACCTTAGGCGAAGCTAGTCCAGCTCTTAGGGTCCAGCTAACACCCTTTAGGATAGGGGACAGGGCTTGAGGCCTGGCCTGGGACAGACACAGCAGATAATAGGGGGTCTGGCCTTCTGAAAATTTTCTCACCTGTGGGTGCTCACCCCACCCCACCCCCGATACACACACACACACACACACACACACACACACACACACACACACACACACTGTACAGATGAGAAGCCCAGGAGCAGGGTGGGGCCGTACTCCCCTTGTGGAATGAGGGGAGACAAAGGAGATGACTGTTCATTGGCACAAGGCTACAGAACTCTGAGCCCGGCTGCCCCTGTCCTGCAGCACTCAAGTTCTGATTACCCTAGAGGTGCCAGGAACACAGCCTTGGGCTGCTCCCACCAGACAGCTGCAAAGACAGCCGCTGAATGAATGGGGGCTGCTGGCCCCCTGAGCTGGGTGCTGGGGGGCTCTAGGCAGCCAAGGGCACAGGGCCTCGTGGGAACAATGGCCAGGCCAGGGTGCGCTGTGGCCGAGGCCCGGACTGCAGCTGACAGAGCACGCCGGAGCACCGGTGCCAAGCTGGGCACAAAGGGGCCGTGTTCCCGGGCGGCGGGCGGATGTTTGCACAGGTGTGGGAGTGGGGGCGCCTCTCTGCCGAGGACTGGGGGGCCAGGGGCCAGGGGGCTGGGAAACAGCTCCTGCAGGAGGCTGGGAACGCAGGCAGGGTAGCCCCAAGGCTGGGCACTGCTAAGGTTGGGCACCACTTATCAGCCACACTGTGGGCAGTCACCGACTCACTTCCTGCTGTACCTCAGCCAACATTGCCCCTCTCCCACCAGAGAACTCTGGCTTTGAGTAGCCTTCTACCCCCCACCCCCATGAAGGCCCAGCTATGTCCCTGAGATGTGTCCCCCTACCACAGGCAAGCTTCCTAACCAGGGCATTGAGCTGCCCTACCCATCCTGCTTATTCCTGTCATACCAAGGTATCTGGGGGACATGGGCCCCTGAAGGGTAGACAGAGGCCTGCCCCAACCTGGGAGCTTGTCAGCATGTCCTTACCTTCCCTAAATTGTTTAGAATGCTGGAAACATCCAGAAAACAGACTGACTCAGCCAATGTCAAGAGTTCCTGTTGTGTACCCTGCTTCCTGGGGGCACTCAGGAATTGTGGGAACATGTATTTGCCCCAGCTTCCTGTCTCCACCTTAATCTAGAAGCTCTGAGAGTGAGCAAGCCTCAAAAACTGTTCATTCCTGGTCGGGGTATTTGGGAACAAACACTTAAACCAGGGCCCAATGTGGCCATCACCACCACGTGTGGCTGCTTGCCCTGTGCCAGGTTCCCAGAGTCTGTGCTGTCCCTTTCTGTAGACTGCCACAATCCAACCAACCTTTTCACTAGCCTAGTGAGCTCCAAGGCCGACAGACTGAGAATGTTGGATGGGATGGGCTTGGCTCTGGTATCTTCATGCCCACCCAGGGGTACCAGCCCTGGTAGCTCCTCCAGGAATGATGGTGCCTCTCTGTATAACATCTAGACAACCTATTGCCCTCACAGCTGGGCGGGGTGGGGGTGAGACAGAGTCAGGGGTAGGCCACAACTGCTCTGAACTGTGTGTTCCTGTTAGGTATTTGTGTTCCCTGGAGTGCAGGGGTCCTCAACATTCAATGCCTGAACAAAGCCCGCTTTCAGAGGAGGACCTGAAGGCCATGTGACAGCCATCAGCTTCTGGAGGACACTAGCAGTCAGAAAGCCCCCTAATTGCCTTAGCCACAGGCTTTCTGGCCATGAGCAATGGTTCCAAGTGCTCTAAGAGTGTAACCTGGATTTCTTCAGCACCATCTCACGGGAACCTCTCCTTCCCGTGCCTTCTAGCTGACTCCTGGGGAGTCATAGTCTACCCCCAACACTCTCTCTCTCTCTCTCTGTCTCTTTCTCACACACACACTCACATATACACTCTGTCACACACACATTCACACACTCACAGTCACACACACACTCTTACACAGTCTCTCACACACATTTCCTCTCTCACACACACATTCTCTCTCTCTCTCTCTCTCTCTCTCTCTCTCTCTCTCTCTCACACACACACACACACACACATACACACACATACACACACATACACACACATACACACACACGCCTGCACACAACATCACCACACCTTGGGACATTCGGTCCTAGCATGAGAGGTCACCTGTCACACACCAGCCTCCACACAGACTGGCAACTCGGCAGGTTTGGAGTCACCCTGACCCAGGAGGCCCATGACCAGCTTCATAACCTTAGGGCCTGGCTGGTACTCACAGTATTGCTGCCTGGGGCAATGAAGGACCGTGCGGACCTCACATCCACAGAAACTCCTGCTTCTTCCTCCCAGCCCCCAAGGACCTTGATGTCATTATGTCATCTCATGTCTTGATCCTTGGCACAGGTGTGCTCACTGGGTCAGCACAGACACCAAAGACATGCAAAGTATGCATTGGACCCCTTGCTGCACTCTGAGCCCAGGACCCCTCCAGGGTAAAGATCACCCTATGGTTGAGGTACCAAGCACCACTTTGCACTCCCTTGTCCCATCATCCTTCCTTTCCAGACCAGAAGTTGAAGGGTAACCATGTTCACATTTTAAGGCAGGGACCAGGGAACACACACTGTGGTACACAGGAACCCATACTGTAGGCTTCAAGTGCAAATTTTGTGGTTGAAAAGTTTGCAGTGTTGGAGTTGGTAGCCTCAGTGGAGGAGGCAAAAACAAAAAAACAAAAACTAAAATTGAGCAAGTAGAGGCCAGTCCTCTACCTGTACTGCCCAGGTCCATGTGTCCCCACCTGAGACACCCCAGCAAAAGCTTCCAACTTACCACCCCCCACCACAGCGCATCCGCATAGCTGCCAAACTCGATGTGGCCGGACTCGTTCACTGCATCTTTCTCAGCCAGGTAGACAAAGTAGGAGGAGAAGATAAGACCCAGAAAGCCAATGTACAAGGTGGTGATCAGCTCCTGGGGACAGACAACACATCAGCCATGCTCACATACCCTGTGGTCCAGAGCCCCATAGGTGTGGTGAGAGAAGTGCCTTGGTACAAAGTTCCAGCATTTGCTAGATTATACTATGTTGGCTATAGCATGCTATACATGCAGAAGTCACCTTACAGAATAACCGAGTTTTCATAGCTTTTGAAAATGGTAGATAATGCCACTTAGCAGTGAGGCAGTCTCAGCTCTCACACTGAACCAGCCACTGGGGTCCACACATCTTCCTCTGTTCTTGTGACAGGACAGTACTTAGAGTCAGGTGTCTCCAGAAGCCTCTCTGAGAAAGAGTTGCCTCTGGAAGGTATCTGAGAATCTCACCATCCTTGATTTCCATGCTTCCTAAATCTGTTCTTCATTTAACATTTTCTACAGGATCCAGTGGTCTTTTGTCCCAAGCCTGAGGGAGCTGGCATCAGCTCTGCATCGTTGGCAGGCCAAGTATGCTGTCATCATGGATATGGAGTAGGTTCAGGCTGGGAAGGATCTGGGATGCTGTCCTCAGACCCACATGCCTTGGTGCCTGCTTAGCCCTGGGTCACTCAGCTGGGGTCCAGGTGCTAAGATACCACCAACCCTGTATCCTGATCTTGTGAATCTCCAGCCCTCCTCCTGTAGGGTGGCCAGCTTCTGTCCTGCCCACACCAGGCTCACTCACCTGACGGTGAATGAAGACTACAGAGCCCAGAAGCCTCCAGGTACCCCCCTGGCGATCAACGTGCAGCATCCGCAGGATCTGAAGGAAGCGGATGCCCCTAAGAAGCAGGGAGAGAGGGGCTGAGAGGGCCATGGTGGTCACAAGCTCCCTATGTTCCTGTCCCCACCAAGCCTCCAATGGGTAGAGGAGACACACATGTCACTCTGTACTGGGGCCATCTTGCTTCCTACAGATGCCTGTGAACCCTTACTCCAGGAGCCCTTTCAGGTGGCTGTCTTGGGGAGGCCTGGGGTCACTCACATTGCAAGTACACAGTCAGGTTATCACCTAAGTCCTAGGAGCTAGGAAGTGCTATGGTCAGGCCTTGAACCCAGGGTTTCCTACTGTCTCAATATTACAAACTATGGCCAGCCTGCTCCCTCCCCACTCACCATGAAAGAACCAGGGAGGGAGAGGCTACTGCTTAAGAGGAGGGAGCTTTGTGGTAGGTCACGCAGGGTCACACTGTCTCACAGGGAGAAATGGAAGAGCCAACATACCTGATAGCTGATGTGGCGAACACTTGTCCTTTGGAACCCACACAGAGGACAACCATAGAGGCTACAACCACGATGAGGTCTGTGGGAGGGGCAGCTGGTTATTACTTCTGGCATCCAGAAATCTGGGGAGGTTGTGTCCCCACTCACCCCCGGGTGATGTGACACTCAAGCAAGATGGGCACAGGAACAATCTTGATGGGGACGCATGCCTGTGTCTCTACCCAAGCCAGAGTAGACAGAGCCTAAAGCCTGTCAAGCCACACTGAGCAAGCAGAGTCTCATGAAGCTGTGGCTCCAGTGCTGGGGGAGCTGGGCATACTTCCTGTTGGCCTTAGGGCCTGTCTCATGCAGGAAGAATAATGTGTGGGGGAGTGTCTCAGTCCATGGGGACTCTCTGGGGGTGACTGTAATGGGGGATGCCCTTCTGGATGCAGGAGTGTGGGATGGAGTGTCTGCAGGATGGGTAGGTGGGACTCACCAATGATGGAAATGGGCTTCCGGGCAAAGCGCAGCCGGCCCCAGATGCCCACGTACTTGCTGCGGCAGCCTGCAGACCAGAGGCGGACCACATACTCTGTCCCAAAGAACACCACCAGGACGATCTCCTGAGGAAGATGGCAGTAAGCTTGTATCAGAGGCTCCCACCACTCAGGCTGGACCTCCTATGCCAGGCTACCATGCCAGGAACCTCTGCTGAGGGATACCCAAGACTAGCAGGCTCAGGCGTTCATCTGTAGTAACAGGTGGTGCCTGTGAGTAGAACCAGCCTGGGAAGGTCAACACACTAAGCCTAGAGTGGACACTGGCCAGCTAGAGAACACTTGACAGCAGGGTTGGGGTATAATGACTGAGTGTGACAACACAATGTTGACATCTGTGTTGTTCAACTTCATGGAATCCACAGAGCTTAAGCCCTGCACCTGAAAGGGAGGGTTCAAGGACATGTGTCTGTGGAGGACGGTCCCCCTTTCACCTCATAGCTCTGCCTTACGCTGGAGACACTACATCCACCATCTGCGGCCTTTACTGAGGTCTGGGTGCAAGAACCCTCCCAACCCATCCAGAGAGATTAGGAGGAATAAAACAAAGGGCATGGGGCAGCATCAGCTCCCCTTGGTCACTTCACATAGGCCAGGCCTCTCCCAGTGTATCCACATACGCTCTGAAGTCAGACTGCTCTGAAAGGGAGGGGTTTACAAGCTAGAGGGACCCAACTACAATCCAGGGTACAGTGGTAGATGGACAGATGGACAGAAAGGTGAATGGATAGATGAGTAGATGGGTGAGTGGATAGACAGACACATGAGTGGGTGGATAGATGGATGAATGGAAGAGCAGATGATGGATGGATGAGTGAGTAGGTAGGTGGGTGGATGGGTGGATGAATAAGTGGGTAGATGAATGGTTGGTTGAGTAGGTGAATAGAAAGGTAAATAGCAGACAAGTGCAAGTGAATGGTGTGAGAACCAAGTTCAAAAACAAAATAGAGCCATTAGCGCTTAGTAAAATCAACAGCTAGATAGTCTCCTGTCGCTTGACTCAGGCTCTGACTATGATTTAGAATTCACCCAGCAGCAGTTTTGAGCCTGCCGAGTCTGTCACAGCACTGGTGAGCGCTACTGTACTGCTTCCTGCTCACACAGGCTTGACACAAACTGAAGAAACAGTCACCGGAGACCTGACGATCACCGTGACAGAGGTCAAGATGAGGCTAGTAGGGCCTCGCTTTTGATTGGCACATAGCCCCCAACTCTCCACCCTCCACTATCTGCCTCTTTGATGAAACCCAAAGGCCTGCCACATGCACAGTGTCTGGAGGGTGAGGCAATGGCTGGCTTGCCATGGAATAGTGACAGCAGGAGGCCTGATCTAGGGTACCCATACTCCTCTGCCAGTCTGGGTTCTTCCCCAGCTCCTGTCGCAGGGACTGATTGTCCTAAGTGACAGTCCCTTGTTCCACCCCTGGGCATCTCAGGTCTGGCCCTTCATCCTGCTATGGCTTGGAAATGTGAGTGGCCCTTTGCAAGTGGGTGATTGGAGGATTTGATATAAATATGTATTTCGTGTAAATTACAGCCCACTCTGGCCCTCCAGGTCTTGAGCCCTGTCCCAAACCTGTGCTCTAGCTCCCAGCCAGCCTTCACTGGTAAGAGGCCCTTGGGGAAGGCCTGGGGTGAGGAGGTGAAACCACTCCCACATATGTTAGGGGACTGTGCAAAGCCACAAACCCACGAAGCCACAAAGCATTGTGATATTCAGGCCTGCTTCCAGCTGGCTCCCTGCCCACCTCCCTCAGGAGCCTGGCCCTGGAGGGGACTTCCTCTTTGACGGGTAACACTGGCTGCCCCTGCCCCCACCAGTCCCCTGCCAGAGAGTCCACCTTAAGTGGGGGCTGAATACTGCCCACCATACACAAATGCTCTTAATTAAGACAAAATAGCATACCACCTGACTTGTGTTTCAGGCAAGAGCAATGACTTGATGGTAGGCATGAGCTTGGGAGAGAGTCACATTTCCTTCCTTGTGAGAAAAGCATTTAGCCCATGAAGTGGCATCATTGAGGATGGGGGTATGTGTGGTGGCTAAGTGTGGGAGAGCAAGAGGGTGCTGGCAATAATGGCTCTGTTTGGCTAAGCATACCAGAGAGGAGCCATAGTCTCGTTCACCCCAGTCAGTGCTAAATATTAGCCTGTGGAATGAATAAATGAATGAATGAATGAATGAATGAACAAATCTGTGAACAGCTAGGATGTAAGTATATTGATTCATCTTTGTTTCTTGAGAACCTGGGCCTGTAGGATTGTTGCTCAAAGTACTGTGTGTATCTTTGGCCAACATGAAAAGCACATTCCCAGCCGCTCCCCCCCTCGCCCCCCTAGAATGTGATTTCATGAGAGAGAGCATGCCAGATCATGAGCGGCCCCAGTAGATAGTTTCAGTGCTAGTCCAGGCAGCAGGCCTCTGTCCCAACTCCATAGGCCATCCATCACCCTGCTGGCTGGCCAGCTAGTGGGCTTTTCTCATTTAGATGTTTGTCATTACTCAAATACCTCCTTAGCAATGGCTTCTCTTGACTACAGGTGCCCCCTGACCTAATACTTGGAGGAAAACCCATTTTGGGATTGGCCAAGTGAAACGGCAGGACCCCCTTGCACAAATCTCCAAATCCTATTCAGCATGTGGACACAGTGTGAAGTCTGGCTTCAGAGGGCTTGGGCCCCATCATCCCCTGAAAATGTCTGGCTAGTTATGTTCGGGTCAGGCAGGGCTGAGTTAATCAGTAGGGCTCAGTGGCTGGTAGGAAAGGGGCCGAGGAAAACAGCCCCATCTTAGGTGGGACACAGCCAGATCCAGTGTTTGGACGGGGATAAAATGGTCTCCACCACCATCAGCTTTGCATGTGTGCTGGAGCTAGGAGCGGTGGCCCTCGGACCAAAGGTCCCACAGGGACTCCAGTAAAGGGTTGGCATTTGGCAGGAGTGTGAGTGTGTAGGAGACACACTGTGGACCAGCTTGATTCAGGCAACAACACCCTAGTCCACAGCAGCGTTAGCTTAGCCTCTTTAGAACAGACCACAGTATTGATGCCAGCTATTCTCCCAGCATGGTCACCCCCTGCCATGGGGGCCAGGCCTGTCCTGTATAAGTAATCCAAGTACAGTCCCAATGTTGAATGAGAGGCCTCGAACGTCTCTACAGAACACATAAATATTTGCTACTCCCCCATGTTCACTCCCACTCTCCACTTAATGTCAAAGGCTATGGGCTACCACCCAAAGGATCTCATGGCTCAGTGCACCCCAAGGTCCTTCCTAGACCCCAGGCACATCACATCCTCTGGGTTCCCCATGTCTTCAGAGGCTTGGTGTGTGGGATGCACTCTCCTACCCCCACTTTCCAACCTCCTGCCCTGCTTAGCCCATCCCAGTACCCCTGAGCCTTGAAAGAGCCAACTAAGAAGCCATTATGCTCCCCAATCAATAAAAGTACCAGCTCAAACTACCCAGCATTGTCCAACCCCCTAAAGGGCCTGTCAGGGGAATCCACATGCTGCCAGAACCAAGGACTCAAGGCCAGGGGACACTGATGGAGTGTGGCCCTGAGCTCTGTCCCAAAGATATAAAAGAAAGGGCTGTCCTTGGGCCAGTGAGCTTGGTCTGAGACAAAAGGCAAGAGAACACAGTGGCCCCTCCCACCCCGACCACTGTTCCTTGGACTAGAGCTAGACTGAATCCTGGTTGCATATGGCTTCATGACTGAGATTCCTGTGTCAGGGACAACGAGCAAGCATAGAGCCCGCAGCTTTTCCTGGATTCACCAAGCCATGGCCACCATGCCTCTTTCTACACATAGGGAAGAAAGCCCATGAGAATAGGAGGCTACCTGCCCAAGGATTCATGGTAGGAATAGACAGACTCGGGCCCAAGGCAGAGGATCTCATGGGTAGGATGAAGCATGGGTCTCAGGTTTGGGAGTGCACTCTGGTAAGTGAGGCTATTTGCCTCTCAGAGGAATTACTACTGACACATGAGGACAGATGAGGTTTGGGGAGTGTATAGTGTATACAAGTCAGGGTCTTGTGGGATCAGAGACAGAAACCAAGGTGTAACAGAAAATGGCCTAGGATGGAGAGTGACCTAGAGACATAAGAGCCAGTTACCGGCCAGTTACCTGGTCTGTGACAGGAAGTATCCAGAGTAAGAATAGAAGATGAGCCGGGCAGTGGTGGCACACACCTTTGATCCCAGCACTTGGGAGGCAGAGCCAGGTGGATCTCTGTGAGTTCGAGGTCATCCTGGTCTACGGAGCGAGATCTAGGACAGGAACCAAAACTACACAGAGAAACCCTGTCTTGAAAAACAAAAAACAAACAAAACAAAACAAAATGAATAGAAGATGAGCCCAGACCATGCGCAGGTCCCAGTACCCCTATCCTGGGGGTCATCTGTGCACAGCAGGAGAGCTAAAGGTTATTCAGGTGAGTCTGGGATGAATGTGGGTGTGAAGAGCCCTGAGGAGATACAGGAACCCCAACTCCAACATAGTAGTGCTTATCTCCTCTAGACTCTTGAGGAGTTGGAGAAGGACAGCAGGGTCATCGCCTTATTGCCGGCTACCCATCCTGAAGCTCTGTCAGAGAAATGAGAGGAAGTGGGCTAGTGGCATATGAATGCCAGCACCAACAAAAGAGGTTTGGACAGGTTCTGAAAGCAACAGTCCCTACAGTGTGCCCCTTGCAGCACCCTGTAGCCTGTCCCTTTGCCCATGGGCGTGTCCTAACCCACATGCTGTGCCCTCTGCCATGACCAGGAAGCAGACCCTAGCCAGTCTGCTTATTTCCCATGCAGTCAGCATGGAAAGTTGTATCTCAAAGGAGTGAGCCACGTACTTTAAAATTATTTTTAAAAACAAAGCTGCCAGAGCTGAGGTTGATAGTATACTTGCCTGGCATGCGTGAAGCCCTGGGTTCCATTCCCTATAAAGCAGATGTGGTACTGTAGACCTGGACTCTCATCACTGGGGGCATAGAGACAGGAAGATCAGAAGTCCAGGGTCATCCCTGGTTATGTAAAAAATTTGAAGCCAGCCTAGGTTAAATGAGACCCTGTCTTAAAACAAACAAACAAACACAAAAAACAAACAAACAAAAAGCTACCAAAAGACAACAACAAAAATGTTATAGAAAGACAGAGGACCGGAATAGGCAGTTATCTGGAGAAGTCATACAAATGAGAAGGAACATCCACAGCTGTAGACATTCTATGTCACTAACTGTGGGAATACAAATCAAGACGTATACACTGTGTCCCCCCAGCCTATCAGGATGGCTCTTAGCAAAACACAGGCACTGACAACAGTGGAAGAGGAGGTGGGGAGGCAGGGCTATTGCACATTGCTGCCCGAAGGAGACACGAGGCCCAAGGTCCTGGCAGCATGGGTCATTGGTTCCCAAGTCATGAAGCATGGAGTTACCACCCACTCAGTTCTGCTCTAAACAAGGCTCTATCTTAAAAAGAAAAAAGAAAGAAGTAATAGCCCAGAAAAAAAAAAAAACATAATTGCTGGGCTGAAGAGGTAGAGTATAGTTGTTAGAGCACTTGCCCAGCATGCATGAAGCTCTGGGTTCAATCCCCAGCATCACACAGAAATGCATCCATAAAAACAGAAAGTCCTTTAAAAAAAAGATCTGTCATAGAGCTCAACAATTCTACTTTGGGGGCTATACCCAAAAGATAGGCAGGACTTTGAGGAGCTATCTGTCCACTGTGTTTACTCTGGCAAGGTACACAATGGCCAAAGGCAATGTCCACTGTGGGGATGGATAAAACAGGCTCCAGACACAGGACAGTACATAATATTCCTTCAGAAGGAAGTGTGCTCCAACACAACATGACATGGACGGATCTTGGGGGCCTTCTGCTAAGACACAAATCCTGAAAGATCCTGCCTCTAGTACAACTGCAGGCCCTTGAGCTGCCGAAGCCAAAGGGCCACAAAGCAGGATGAGATGGCTCGACCCGAGGAGTCGGTGTTTCACAAGGCCAGAGTGCATCTGTGAAGGTTCTCAAGGTAGATGGTGGGGATGGCTGCACAACACTGTGAATGAGCTTCATGCCACTAAGCTGAACACTTGAACATGGCCGAGATAAGAGACCTTCCATCATGGCCAAGATGAGAGACCTTCCATCATGCATATTTTAGAAAGGGAGCAGTGGCAAGACAGCTCAGGAAATAAAGGCCCTTGCTGCCATTGAGCCTGTTAACTCCAGTGTCATTCCCAGACCAGACCCACAGGATGGAAGAACCAAACTGATTCCTGCAAGTTGTCTGACCACCACATGCATGCCTAGATACATGCATGTACACATGTACATGCAAAATAAGGAAATAAATGTAATAAAACAAGAGACAGGAGGAGAAGAGGGCATGGAGTCACAAGGCTCACAGGATCTACTGCCTGCAAAGTACCAAATGGACCCTTGCCATGGCTTCCATTGTGAAGATAAGGGAGACAGCGGTGTGGCAAAGGCAGGGAGCAACCGAGGACTTAGGTTCTCTCTGATCTCATCTCACTACTGCAGGGATGGAACAGGTTGATTCATGGGCTTGGTGGCACCCTTGGGCTCTGGATGCTGACAGGGACACCTGGGCATAGACACACTGCCTCTGAAAACTTCACGGTGGGAACGAAGTTTTCTTACTTGACAGGTGGACACTAGTCCCCAAAACAGGACCCATGTGAGCTGCAAGAGATGCAGAAGACAAAAGCTCAGCATGACAGGATTTCTGACAGGCCTGAAAACACATGTCACAACACTAACGCTCCCTATACATGTGCATCAGGTGCTCGGGGGTAACCACAAGAAAGCAGCAACCTGCCACATATGAGCCTGCAGGACTGAGACTGAAGTAAAGGAGGTGCCTTATCTGGGTCAAGCTGTAGTGAACAGGCAAAGGGCGGCACAAGGTTCACAGCCTCCAGGGCCGACCACTGGAGGTTGCAGGCGTCTTATCTATTGTTTCATTTGGCCAGCTGATAAATCCCATTTCTGGGAGGGTGGGGGTCCAGCTTACCACAATCGCTCACCTGTGAGCCACAGCAAAGCCAAGACAGGGCAGACTGACTCGGCCCAGCTGCCTCGGACCCTCAGATGAAAGACACTTTTTTCCCCCCTCTTTTTCTTTTTGCCTAACAATCAAGGGAGCTCAAAGATGTTTACCATGAGTACTCAGTGTCTCTGATATTACTGTTTTATTATCTTTTTAATGAAAGAATAATTTGAAAGCCGACTGGAAGATTAACTACTGCAGATGAAGGGTTGGTATGTATGGGTAGGAGCCCTGCAAGAGGGCCGGCCGGCAAAGCCAGGTCACGGGGCCAAAGGCCCAGCAGGTTTCCCTGAGGCCCTACAGACCCTGGATAGGGCAGGGAGTATTAGATACCTCGAGGCCCCTCTTGGGCCACCAATCAGCATAGGAGTGCTGTGGGAAGCTATGGCTAGGCTCCTACCATCCTCTCATAGCTAGGAAACCTGTAAAATGGCCATTTCCTGAGCCGGGGGGCTTCCTGTGGGAGGACAGTGCCCTCTCTGCACAAAGCCAGCCAGCAGACTCTGGGGCCAGCTGTTGTGACTCTACATGGGCCCCAATAAGCCACAGAGAGGGCCAGCCTTGCATTCTCGGGAGGGGCAGCTGGCCGGAGGCTTGGTGCCGGCATGCAAGCTGCTCAAAGCGCCCTTTGTTCAGGTCCTGCCTGTGGCCAGCTGCTCCCAGCCGCCGGCCTGTGCTGAGAGCCCATGGGCCCCCCGGTGACATGTGCTGGGCACAGCTGGAGCCCTCAGGCCATGCTCACTGCCCACCCTGGGGAGCGTCAGCCCCCACAGGCCACCAGCTAGTCCTAGGTGATACAAAGCCTTCAGGGACTCTAAGGGGGTACAGAGTCAGGGTCCCACTGGCTGTAGACAGAACCAGGACTCTGTGGAGAAGTGGCCCTTTCCATAACAGCCCACTGCTTTACAAATATCTCAGGAGTCATGGGTGCCTCAGAGGCCACAGCTGAGTCCACTTGCTCACAGTGTGGTGGACTCCTATTGGTAGGCAGCCTTGCCAAATCCCTGTGAACTGCAGCTCACAACTTTGGTTGGTTCACCTGAGCCCCTGGCTACTTAAGGTGACCTGGAATGGTTCGGCTTGCTTAGACAGTGCGGGGTGTAGGTCCCTTTTGTACCAGAGGGCCTCTCCCAACAGTGACAGTAAGCTGGTGGGGCCCTGGGGCCCAGCACAACATAGCCAGGAAGCAGGCATTTCCTCAGGCCAGCCACCATGAAAGGTAGTAAGCTGTAAGACGGAGCTGGAGGCAGAAGCCTGGCCTTGGGAGTGGGCAGCAGAATCCCACACAGGCCTTCTGCAGGAGCCAGCTCCCAATGGCACTGGATACAGATCGGCAGCTGCTGTGTCCACACCCATTAGGGGAGACCTGATTTGGGGGCAACTCCAGGAGACACAGAGCTACTTTCCCCTGAGAACCAGCCCCAACTGCCAGCTGTCTGGGCAGCCATTCTCCACACTGGGCAGAAGAGGCTGTGAGGCTTGCTCAGTCACCATGGGGATGGGTATTCCCATCTACCAGCTAGCCAGGCCCTGCAAGTGGACAACAGCTGTCATCTGGTCCTCCCATCGCGGACCCCATTTCAGCAGGTGGCATGAGGCCCAGTGTCCACTGATATCTGGGGAAGCTTATGTGGGACCAAAACCACAGGGGGCGCCTTGAAGACTGGTTGTTTCCCCTGATCCACATTCTACATCCAAGCCACCCCTCTGTGAAACTCCCAAGGAGTGTTAAGGTCCACACCTCCCTTCTTTCTGGTCTAGTGCCCACCTTCTGGTTGAGGCTCAGCCACCTAGGGCCCCTGGTATCATCTTTAACCCTCACACTATTATGTTACAGGTATAGGGGCCAACCCAGCAGGACTTTGAACATTCCAGCTTGAACAGTGATAGACTGTCTCCATGAACTTCCTAACAAGGCCCTCTGGGATGTCCAACGCTCTCAGGAAGCAATAAAAGTGTAATCAGGTTGCCCAGGAGGTACCTCCTGAGCACGCTGTGCCAGCAGGCCAGGGCTCAGGAGCTTCGGCTCCAGCTAGATTTTGAAAGCCCTACCAATCACCTACTGAGACTAGGGCTGAAAAGGAGGCAGATGGGGTGAGTGAGGATAAGGCTAAGAGGAGACTTGGGCCCCAACAGTGGGCTAGCCCATGCTTGGGCCCATTATCATCAGGGAAAATCCTCCTCTGAAGGGAGGCTTCTGGGCCTCAACCTTGGAATAAAGGCTGCCCACCCACGGTGGGGAGGAGAGCAGGCCCTGTGGTCATTTTAATTTTAACGTGTGCTGCCGGTGCGGTGCTGTGTGGTACTGACTAGAGTTACATGCGGTTCAGGTGGTTTAATGAGCTGCCTCCAGCCCTGGGACCCAGCTTGCTGCAAGCCGGCAAGATGGGGGTGTTCATGCCCTGCCCACTCCCTTCCTCCCTGCTTGGGTGTTCTAGAGGTCAGGAGGCGAACATGGGGGTTCAGTGGCCTCCTGACGCCTGGTAGGGGGCAGGGCAGATGGCGCCAGGATATGCACACAGACCAGCCCAGGAAATCCCTGCCTAGAATTGCCTCATCAGCAGATTCAAACCAAGCAAATTCATGCCATCCCCCAGAGGCCTCCAGGATACTTGTGAGCCAGTCCCCCCACGGCAGAGAGTGGGCAGCCTGGGTGCTCTGGAAGTGTGCGTCTGCATAGGACAGGAGGCAGTGATGTTTATTTAATGAATTTCAAACTATGTGGGGTTGCGAACACCAGCGATTGAGGAAGGTGGTGACAGGCAGACGTGAAAATGAAGTCTGCCACGATGGGGAAAGGGGGCCGTCTGAGCCTTGCTGGGGACAGGATGAATAGTGTCTTTCCATTCAGAGAGGTCAGCTCCACATAGCTGTCCACAGCTGCCCTGTCTTCCCTCACCGAGCTGAGTGTCCCCCATTCAGGAGAGGGCCTCTTGTCCCTGGTGAGACATCCCCCCACTTCAATATTTTAACCATTTGTTTCTATGTTTCTAGTTTTATTCTTTCTTTTTCTTTCTTTCTTTCTTTCTTTCTTTCTTTCTTTCTTTCTTTCTTTCTTTTCTTTTCTTTTCTTTTCTTTTTTTCTGCGGCTGCTGCTATTGTTGAAAAGGAGTCTCAGGGAGCCCGGACTGGCCTCAAACTCTATGTAGCCAAGGATAACCTTGATCTTCCAGTACTCATCCCCTAACATCATCTCCCCGGTGCTAGGATCATGGGTGTGCAGCACTATGCCCAGTTTATGCAGACTGGAGATTGAACCCAGGGCTTTGTGCATGCTAGGCAAACACTCTCAACTGAGCTTAGTCCCCAGCCCTGGCGGTGAGTTTGGATCAGAGAACAGGAACAATTGTCTCAATAGAGCAAGGTGTGTTCTTTTAATACAAGCCCAACATGTGATGGGCTTCAGAAATCTTCCACGATGCAAAAAAAAAAAAAAAAAAAAAAGCAGAGAACAACTATTACCAGGCTCCAAAACTCAAGGAGACAGCTTGAAAACCTGGTCTCCACATTCCTTGCCACCCCGGCCCTGGAATCTGGGCTTTAAGATCAAGAGAGCAAAGCACAGGCCAGTATATCCTCTCTGCATATCCTGTCTCTTGGCTCCTGTCTCCTGGAATGCTCACTTCGGCTTTTTTTCTCACTGCAGATCAAACCCAGACCCCTGCACACACTAGGCAAGTGCTCCACCACGGCTCTTATGGCCTTTTTCCCCCCCTTCTGGAATGTTCATTTTTAAAGTGGAGCTATGAGGAAGCCACACAGCAGGGGTAACAGCCTTGGAGGTGGATTTCCCCACACGGCTGCCCCTGTGCTGAGCAGAGAGGTGCCAGCCCCAGAGCTGTGTAGCCTTCAGGCCTGGGAGCTCTGCTCTGAGTGCTGTCTGAAAGTGCTGGATTTGTGGGGGATTATTTTTCGGGAGTGGGGTGGCATAGCTTGGGATAACAGCAAGTTATTTCAGATTCCTGTTAGATTCTGAACTACTTACTTGCCTGCATTCTCTGATCTTGCATCTACTCAAAGCCTATTCTGAAAGACTTGCCCTACGACACCCATGATGGCTAGGGTCAACTGTCAGTCTGACAAAATCTAGAACCGCCTTGGAGCCTGGCCTGTGAGCATGCCTGTGGGCCTCTCTTGATGATGTCCATTGATGTGGAGAGACCTAGGTTGTATGAGTGAGGAAAGTGAGCTGGGCAACAGCATGTAGATATTTATTGCTCTCCTCTTCTGACTGCAGACTTCTTCCGGCTGCCTCGACTTCCCCACCCCAATGGACTATAACCTGGAACTGTGAGGCAAGATAAACAAACCTTTTTTCCATTAAGTTACTTTTGTTAGGGTACTTTATGTAATAACAGGAAAAAAATAATCCCCCCCCAAGTCACCATGCTTATCCCTCTTTTCCACACACCACATAATATATCACAAATATTCTGTTGTATGATGTCTTCATATTTATAATTAGGCCTCACCCACACTAGCTCAGGATTCAGTGTTGACAACCTGCTCTATTTGTTCTCTATTTTTGCGTGTAGTTTCTTTGTATATTTTTTGGCTATCTCTTCTTTTTTTTCAACTGTCCATTATGTTTGCTTTACTGAATGTATTGGATACATCTGTTTGAAAATTTAAAGAAATCAGACTGGGGCTATATAGTTTCAGCATGCACAGAGCCTGGAGTACTAGCCTTAGCACCAGAAAATTAATTCATTATAAACAAATCAAACCCTCTGCCTTTTGGGAGATTTTGGATATCTCTTTTTGGAAGATAAATTTAGGACATTAATATTTAGTATAAAATTGAATATATTTGATTTGATTTTTTCCATTCTTGTGTATGCTATGGTTTCTTGTCTCTCCCTGCTTTCCCGGCAGCTGCTGAGTTGGTCAGCACCGCCCTTCCTGCTTATCTCATGGACCAGGACATTTTACTGTCCTCTTTCTTTCTACCAGACCCTTAAACACCCAACTAAAATCAGCTCTTATCTAAAAACCACTTCCCACAGCACTCATTTCTTGAGACTTTTCTTTGGTGAGACAGTGATTTGTGTATGGCTCTGTTTTTCTCTGACCTCCATCAAGGGCTCTGTGGAGCCAAGTCCTCAGAGCCTAAAGCTTTTTGTCAAAGGCCAGGCAGTAGGTGCTTAAGGCTCTGTGGGCCACATGACCTCCATCCTGAAGTGGAAGGGACAAGAGATAGTACATCCACAAGAATTCATGCTATGTGCTCATAAAACTTGATTTGTATAGACATACAGGCAGACTGTGGGCCAAGTTCACAGACTTCCTGGTTCCTCATCCTCTGGTGGGGGAGCGTTATCAGGTAAATGGTATCAACACAAATTCCTGTCAACATCCCCTGCCCAGGACTTCAGTGTGTGACCATATTTGGAAGGAGGGTCTTTGCAGATGTAATTTAAGATGAGGCAACAATGGCATGGGGTGTGCTCTTCATCCAACATGACAAGGGGACATTACGACCCAGAAACAATGGTAGGGAGGAAGCCAAGTGGGCGTGAAGGGAGAGGTTTCTACAATGTTTCTATAAGCCACAGAACATCAAGGATTGCCAGCTTCTAGAGAACAGACTGGGAGTGGGCTCTTCTCAAGGCTGGAAGGAACCTACCTGCTAATTCCTTATCTTTGATTCACACCCCAGAAAGAATAGCCCCTAAATAGCTACAAGTTGTCACCCAGACCAATCTAGGGACTGAACTAGGATCACTAGAGATGTCTGCTCCATTAAGCCAGAAGGGCCCCCACCAGATCGTCTTTTTCCTTGTGGGCATATTGGCCCACTGCTTCCTCACACCACAGAGAAATGTGGGCTTTGAAGAATTAATCGAAGTCATTGGAAGCCAGCAGGACTGAGACAGCAACAAGGCCTCAGAGGTGTGCTGCTCTGTCTAGACAGAAGATGAGCCCTAAACCCCTATCCAGTCCCACTATGCATAAACCCCTGAGAATACAGAGGGGCCTCTGCATATAGGAACAGCCCCAGTTGCCCACCCTGAAATTTGCTCTTGTTGGGGCAGGGGCCTAAAATTACCCATACCGGGAACTCTTAGTCAGCTTTGCATTCATTTAAAGCAGGCCTCCACTTTTGCCAAGAAAGTCATGCACATCTATTGCCCAGTTATATAGGGTTTTACTCTAAGACCCTGGACACCACTACCAATGGCTGCCAACCCCCATAGAGAGACATCGGTCCTTTAGCTGGGACTGGGATGCATTTTCATATACAGGGAGCCCACACTTCGAAAACAACCCTAATCAAGAATTCCCACAGGACTAGGGTTTAGTGAAGCTGAGACCCTCAGGGTGAGCACCCTTCACCACAGCTGTAGACCTAGGCAAGCCTGCTGAGCCACCGCCTGGACTCTGGCTCCTTCTAGGAAGGTCTAGGTGCTGCACCTAGCCAGGCATGTCTGAGACCTGCAGGGCATGGGAATGAGTGGGTCACCTAATCACAGGTTGTGCTATGGCTGTGTGAGCATGCGCTGGGGGCACAGTGCTTGTAGCTGGCCTATTCATTGTTCATTGATTGTCCCACGACACACTTACTGTGTAAATCTAGACATCTTAATGAGGGGAGACTTTAAACTGTATTTTTTTTCTTCCTGTCAGGAATGTTTTAAGGGACTGAGGAAATTGTGCATGGAATTGCTGTTTTAGGAGGTGGTAAGTCAACAACTTCAGAGGGAGCCATGCTACTTCAGAGCACATTTGCACAGTTCATGGGAGATGTACAAGTGACCTGAAATGGATTCTAAGTGCTCATCTCCTCTTCTCCTTGAGTTTTATTCCCTGGGGAAGAGGCTGTTTCCTGGAGAGCCCAGCATATGTCCACTCTCTGCCTCTGCCCTCTGTGTCCTGCCAAGCAGGGCTGGACAGGGTGCCTGCAAGACTCTGGTTGGTCAGCAGCATAGAGCATAAAGATAGAACTGGAGAAGCTCTGAGGTCACAGTCAATCCTGAGTCCTCTCAGAGCTCTGAGGTGAGCATGCACATGCACATGCGCGCGCGCGCGCACACACACACACACACACACACACACACACACACACACACACACTTCACCCCCAAAGTCTAAGTTTAGGAACACCCCAAGGTGGACTTTTGTATGTTTTTAAGATAGGGTCTTGTTTTATAGCCCTGGCTGCCCTCTCGCTTACTATACAGCCCAGGCTGGCCTGGAACCCATGGCAATCTTCCTGCCTCAGCCTCCCAAGATCTGTGTGCTACTACACCCAGCTCCAAGATGGTCTTGTCTTCAAACTTAGGCTGAGGCTCCTGCTCCTTGAGGGAATGAATGCTTTAAGAATGGGAATGGCCAAAATTTAGCCAAAAAGAAATTCAAAACTCACAGATCCTCTTTTTACTAATTTATGTCAAAAATAAATAAAACCCTCTTGCTAGGGAAACTGCAGATGAGATGAATTCATGGGTCTGTCTAACATGGAAGGGAGAAATACAAGACATTTTATACAAACTTATGCTGAAATGGAGGAGCACGGGTACCTCCCGACTCACCCTCTGGTACCAAAGCAGAACACATGGCAGGAAAATTAGGCCTTCTCCTGCGGAACACAGATGCGCGTACTTGACCCAGAACCTCAGTGATCTAGTCCAACAGGATGTACATTTAAAGACATTGTGACGGACATAGCTTTGTGTGACAAATGGGGGTTGTTTTGTTCTTTGCAGTATAATGAGCTCAAAATATAGTTTAAGAGAGGAAAAGGCTAAGCCATCTCAACAGGAAAGGCATTGGGTACCACCCAACAGTAACTGATACAGTCTCCAGGCCCAGGAGACTAGGAAGAAAAAGAACATGTCCCAGTTACCATCACCACCCCCCTAACCCCCATCAGTCCCAATAATACAGACCCAAGGCTTGTGGACCCAATACTATCAGACCCATTTTGGCCTCTCTCGGTTCACCGCTGAACTTCCAGCTGAAGTCCTCAGCTGGTGCCAAGAGGCAAACCAGAAAATAAAAGGAATATGGACCAAAAAGGAAAAAGTACAAATGGTTTTATTAGGGATAACCAGATCTCTCCATAGAGAACACTAAAGGACCCACAACAAGCAAACAAAAGTGAGTAGATGCCCTTCTCCTAGTCAAAAGTAAGGTCAGCAAAGCCACTGGAACAAGGTCAACATGAGAAACAATCACTGTCCTTCTATATCCTAGCAACAAACAACCCCCAAAATAAAATGGGAGAAAGAGTGTCCTGTCAGGAGCTTCAAAAACATGAAGGATGAAGAATCAATCTAACACACTGTGTGTCCTGGAGACTGCATGGCACCATGACCTGCCCTGAAGACGCTTAAGCAGGGAGAGAGAGCATGCAGTGCTGTTCAGACACACGAGAAACTCCTCTTTCTCTGCTCCTCTGTGCAAGAGCAGTAAGAAAGCCAGGGCTGGCTTTGGGTTTGGGTTTTAGATTGTTGTTAAAAGTTGACAACTAGATTCTCTGATTTTCCAGAGACTGTGAAGGGTCCAGCAGAGCATCACACTTTGAAAATGAACCAAATTGGAGGATTAACAAGACCTGATTTCAAGGCTTAGTGTAGAAGTCACAGCAATCAAGGTTTTCCTGGCAGAACAGTTTACAAAGTCCAGAAACCGGACCCAGCGCACGGCCAACTGATTTTCATCAAAGGTGCCAAAGTAATTTCATGAAAAAAAGAGTCAGAGGGACATGAGGGTAACCACATGCAAAGGAGACTTAGTCCCGATTCATACCTGTCACCGTGCATAAGATTAAACTTGGAAGGAATTACAAATCTAAACAAGAAACATGAAACGATAAAGTTTCTACAGAAAACAGGAGAAAAGGCTCTGTGACCTTGCATTAGGCAAATATTTCTTAGACAGGACACACACAAAAACCACCATGAAACTTACAAGAAAAGGAGGGGGCACCCTAATGAAATGGGTTCATCAAAATTAAAAACTGCTTTCTGCCCTGCTAAGAAGAATCAAAGATGAGTCCACCAGGGGAGGGGAGGTCTGAGCAACACAGATCACATGAAAGACGCCACGTCATGAATGCCGTCCTCCTCACTCAGCATGAAGGAGACATATAATTGTTTTAAAAAGAAAAAAAATCACTGAAGACTTCCCTAAAGGAGATCCGAGGGTGGTGAATTCTCATGCCATCAGAGGCTAAGAACATGCAAATTACAATTACAATTAGGGTGGTTAAAATTTCAAAAGCAGACTATACTTTATTTATCTGTTTATTTTTAATGTGCATGAGTGTTTTGTCTGCATGTGAAAATGTGCACAACGTGTTTGTCTGGTGCCTAAGGAGGTCAGAAGAAGGCCTCAGGTCCCTGTAACTGGAGTTAACAGATGTTTGTGAGCCACTGTGTGGGTACTGGGAATAGAACCAGGGTCCTCTGCAAGAGCAGCCAGGGCTCTTAAATGAGCAATCTCTCCAGCCCCCACACTGACAATACTAAGTGCTGGTGAGAACACACAGCTACCGTGGTGGCACCCAGGGTGGTGATAGCAAAGCCAGTGGCAGCCATCTTGCCAAAGGGTTTGGCAGCTTCTGAACATGCTGTGTGTCCCCCCCCCCCCGCTCAAGGACAGGGAGGGGGTTACTGGAGAGCAACAGAGGCAAACAACAACTCCAGAGCATGTGTGCAGTGCTTATGGCTGCTTTAATCATAATAACCAAGCCCTAGAGACGGCTCAGATGTCCATCAGCCTGTGGACGGGTAAACAAGCTGCAGTACATTTTATCCTTTCCAAATGAAAGAATCAACCAGAGCACAGACCAGAAGCAGACGGGCCTCAAGTGAGCCCTGCAAAGTGATGGGAGCCAGACGCAGGACTTTGTGCTGCCGAGTCTCGTTCTCAGGGGGACAGGATAGTTCCCAGGTGCAGGTGCAGGGATGGGCTGCGGTACAGGGCGTACAGAGCGTGTGAAGGAACTCAACTTGGCCTAGGAATTTGCCAGAACTCACTGAACCGGACGTCTCACATGGGAGAGAGTTTTGCAGCACACAGCTTAAACCCAACAAAGCCAAATCTAAGACAAGAAAACAGAAACACACAAGAGAAGCCTATGAGATGGGTGGGCCCTGGTGACTTTTTAAAAGTTGAGATAGGAGCCAGAAAGATGGCTTCGTGGGGAAAGGCATTTGTCACACAAGCCTATCATTTGATTCTTGAATTCCATGGAAAGGTGGAAGGAGAAAACCAACCCTACAGAGTTTTCCTCTGACCTCCACATGTCTGTCAAGGCATGCATGTTCATATGTATGTACAGATAGGTACACACAATAAGAAGTAAATAAAATCCTTTAAAATGTTTAAATACTAAAAAGAGAGATAAGCTAAGGTCTTGGAGAAAGGAAACACCTCACCACCACATTAGGTTGGCTGCAGGCACTCAGGCCACAGCTCCTGAGCACTGGGTCAATGCTGGCCCCAGCACTGACCACTACCCTTCCTCCAGCCTCCTCCCTCAGTCTCTGGGAGTCCAGCCCAGCTATGATTCCCTCAGCATCTTTCCTGGGAGGGGACAGCCAAGTGACTGCCATGTCAGGCTCACCTTGATGTTCTTAGCACTTGTCACAAATTCTCAAGGGCAGCTGGGACCTGGGCCTGGCATTCAAGACAGGGTGACAATCGCTACATATCTGTTTGCATCTTGGTCCCCAGCTGAGCTTGGTACCACTAGGCAACCTACCGAGCAGCCATGGGGGCTCAGGGATGAACACAGAACGTTCTAGGTCTTGATGACATCTGCTTCTTCAGCCTCTGCTGTACCACTCCATTTATAACCCTCCAGTGACACAGGAGTGGGAGCCCACTAGGTGAGAGCGAGAATGGAGAACCCAAAGCATGCAAGAACTACAACCCATGTTATGGTTCCTCCCCTGCTAAGGTCACACTGGGCCAGAAAGTCTGCCCTCCAGGGGGACAGAGATACTCATAGGACAAAATCCAGAGCCAGCGAGGGCACAGGGTGAAGCTGGACTCACTGTCAGCTTGTGCCCAGGCCCGATACCACTGTCCCTTGGTATATTATATCACATTACTTTAACATTGCTGAAGGTGTCAGGAGCCACGGCTCCTATTGGCTCATTTCTAGAGTCTGCCCCTCCCAGGTGTGCCTCCTGCTTTCCCTAATGTCTGTGGGCTCCCACACCTCCCAGTCGCCATACCCAAGCTTCTGCTTGGGAACACCAGGGTCCCCTTCCTGCTACTCTGTGGAGCATACACTGGGTGTCAGGCTACCAACCCCACATGGCCCCACATGGCCCCACATGTCAGGGTACACAGGGTCATATGGGTATATGGCACCATACGTAGGCATTCACAGTTACTTCCCACAAGGCATCCTGAGGCCTATCAGGCTCCCGGCAGCTGGAGTGCAGCGGTGCACACAGGGCCTCTTGTTTCTCCCCAGGTGCTGGGATAGAGGCCCACCCTCCTGGCAGCCACACGGCATGATTACTGGAAGTATCCCAGGACTTGAGGCAGGTCCCTGGGACTGGTAGGCACTTTGCCTCCATCCTGTTTCCATGACCCCCAAGGGTCATATATCATTTCAATTATTCAGATGGAAAACCAGGGCCCCAAGCTGCTCTCAAAGGCAGGCAAAAGTTGAAGAGGTAGCAGACTGAAAAGCAGGGCCAGCCAACAAGGGACACCCCCCACCCCTAAGTGTCCAGTCCAGGCATACCTAGCCTGGAAACAGCACCTCAGTACACAAGCAGTCTACCTTCCATGCCATCTGACCCCACTGGCTCGAAGACCCCCAACAAGATGCTGGGGACTAATAATGACCACTGTAATGTGGAAGAACCAGAGCTGCAAGAGGAACATGGCCACTGGAATCAGCCCTTCATTGGGAAAAGGACTCTGGCATCTAGCCTGGAGACATCCCTGAGATTAGGACACCTGGTCCTGTCCGGGCACCCAGTACCTGTCACCAAACATCCTCCAAAGTACTGGTGTTTGAGCCAGAGCAGTTCACAGGAGTCGGGGTGTGGGCGGGGAACAGAGCCCCTTTGTTCCCTCCAAATGTGTCCTCACTTTGCCCCAAGTTGAGAGTGGCACCTCCACATAAGGTGGGCCAGCTCTCTCTCTCTCTCTCTCTCTCTCTCTCTCTCTCTCTCTCTCTCTCTCTCTCTCTCTCTCTCTCTCTCTCTGTGCACACACGCATGCATGCGCTCCCATGTGTACATGTATGTATAGCCCAAGTCAGCCTAGGTCCAGAGCCCAGTGTTCCCATGTGTATGCACATGCACTCTTACATGCATGAGTACATGCACATGGGCACAAACACACTCACACACAACAACAACAACAAGCATGGTCAAAGAGTGATGGACTGAGACTCACCTTCAAGGGTGTCATTGTATCCAACCTCCTTCTCCACATACCTACAAACACTGCTTAAGAAAAAAATTTCCCCAAGGGATTGGCGAACTCCAGAGATGTCTTCCAGAGCCTGGCCATTGGCAGGCCTGTAAATGTGTCCCCCTGGGGTACCCCCAACTGCATCTACAAGTCTAAATATGGGAATGCGAGCAGTTATGGAAACATTTTGGTTACACGGGACTTTTCTTTGTCTGACCTGTGATCTTCTGAGTAAATCGAAGAATGCAGTCAGGAACACGACAGGTTTATATACGGGTGTGTCCCACCCCTTCTCTTATTTCTTCCACACAGCCAAATTTGGTTCTGATTGAGAATGTAAACCTGTCAGGATCAGTGGGAGCCTTCTCTAGACCCCTTGAGTCAAGCCTGGTCCAGGTGTGTGCCTGCATGACTCATGTAGGCAGTGACCTTCAAGACCACAGCATTGGCTCCCATATGGAGAGGAGGGTGCTTACTTCAGTCCTACCATACTTGCACCCCCATCACCCTATCTTGCAGCAGCTCACAGCCACCACCTCCACCACCTCCCCCACCTCTTTTTTGACATCTGGAGTCAGTGCAGCTCTGGCCACCTATGCCAGGCATGGGTCCTGCTGAAGGTCCTGGGGTACTGTCTCTTCTGATGGGGACACCAGCATCCAACCCTCTTTACATTCCTACTATAGGATCCCTATGGCTTGCTCAACGAGGCTACCCAGGACCCCTCTGCTGAGAGTTGAAGGCCTGCCCCCCATGTCACCTGCCATCTCTCTGTTCTCTGATAACAAAAATATACTCACAAAGGCTCTGGCAGAAGTGAGACCAAGAACCTCAGCCATGGCAATAAACACAGACAGGGTTCTCTGAACCTACTAGAGAAAGAGAATCTGATGCACAAGACCCAAGAACATGCTTCATAAAAGGAGCATACTCAACATCAAGTCACAGTTTGAAATGAAGATGAATGAAAAGATATACTATGTTCTCATTAATAAAAGACAAGACCAGAGCAAACAAAATCACCAGTGGTACAGAAGGCAATTTCATAACAGCAGACAGATGAAGTCATCAGGAGGACGTTGCAATACCTAATAAAAGAGCTTCGAAACACACTGAGCAAGATCTTTGAGAACTACAAGCTCCCTTCACAGTAGGAGATCTCAACACCAGTCTCTTGGTGATGGATGGAAAGGGTATGCAGGAGATCAGTAAGGACACAGCTGAGATAGACAACATTGTCACTCACGCTGATAGGCATGCAGGGCAGGTGTCCTAGCACCAGCAGAGCAAGCACACTGACATGATCACAGAGAGATATCTACCAATGCAAACCATATCCTGGGTCCTAAACTGAGCCTTACTAAGCTGTGATAGATTCTAAGCATACTGAGTATTTTCTATAATCAAATACAGATCCAGGTAGAAATCATTGAGGGGGACAAGGGGGCAATCAAGAATGTCCATGCTTAGTGGACACA
Source organism: Peromyscus eremicus (assembly GCF_949786415.1). NCBI lineage: Eukaryota > Metazoa > Chordata > Mammalia > Rodentia > Cricetidae > Peromyscus > Peromyscus eremicus. The sequence continues at coordinate 59,541,243 of NC_081416.1, forward strand.
ATCCTAAATAATCTGTATGTCGAGAGAAACACACCACAACCCTTTCACAAGATGGCAAGCGATGAGTATACTCCTAGGTAGGAACAAAATATGGCCACCCTTTCTGCATCTGTTGAGCACTGTAGAATCAAGGCTAGAAAATTCCATAAAGCGAGAAAAGAAACATGCAGTCCCAGTCAGAAAGAAGAGATAACTCTTTCCTCATTGGCAGCCAACATTGTTAATGCCACAAGACAACAATGGCACCTATGAGAAGCTTCTAGAACTAACAAGATCAGCAAGATAAATGTACCAAAATACCTGCAGTTCTAAATAGAGAGTCAAAATTAACAGAACCATGTCACTTAAATTCTACTTAGAACATGGAGAGATGGCATCAGGATGAAGCTCACTAAATATAAGAAAAGAGGAAAAATTAACTTGCCTCAGCAGGAGCACCAGAAATATAAACTGGGGCTAGAGAGACAGCTCCGTGGTTAAGAGCACTGGCTGCTCTTCCAGAGGACCCTGGTTTGATTCCCAGCACTCACATGGCTGCTCATAAGTATCTGTAACTCCAGTTCCAGGGAGTTTGATGTCCTTTTCTGACCTCCGCAGGCACCAGGCATGCATGTGGTACACAGACATACTTGTAGGCAAAGCACTCATTTATGTAAAATAAATCTAAAATAAATTTGAAAAAAAAAAAAAAGAAGAAGAACTTAGGTGCCTTGAAAATAGGTGTTCAAGATACCTGGACATTGAGTCCTGTAAGACATCTCTGACAGATAGTAAGTTGAGGGCCAGGGAGATGGTTCAGTTGGTAAAGGCACCTGCCACCAAGCCCGATGAACTTGAGTTTGATCTCCAGAACCCATATGGTGGAAGATTGACTCCTACAAATTGTCCTCTGGCCACCATGCACATGCTATGGCATGGGCACTAGCACATACAAAATAAATTAATTTAATTTTTTAATAAAGAAAAATTTAAGCTCAAAATAGGACATGTGTGCTCATGTATTGCTAAGAGGCCAATTCTCCCCAAGCTGACCTTCAGGTTCATATCCCCAGTAAAACTCCACACTGCTTCTTCATAAAAATGAGCATGCTGCTCCAAAAAGTTATATGGACATGCAAAAGACCAAGAAATAGCCAAAAACACTTGAAAAATAAAAGTAAGTCCCACAGATGACTGTTTTTTGTTGTCCTACCTTAATGATAGTAAGCAGAGTACAGCATCACAGGACAGATCAGTGAGTCAGGAGAGAGTCTGACAGACTCACACTCTCATGGCACACTGGACTTTAAAAAGGATGGCAGGAGACTCAGGAGGTAAAGGATATTCGTTCCAGAAAATGGTACTAGACCAATTCAGCATCCATATGAAGAAGTATAGAGTGTCAACTACATTCCACACAAGGGACTGGAAACGACTCCAGGGGTACACTGCCTACGCAAACAAGGGGACCTAAGTTCAGATCCCCAGCCCCCACGTGAAAAGCCAGGCATGGCTGTGACTGTGCCCCCAGCATGCGACTGTGCCCCCAGCACTGAAGATGGAGCCTGGGCCTCTCAGGCCAGACTGTGAACTGCAACAGTGAGCTTCGCGTTCAGTGAGAGACAGAAAATCAAGTGGAAAGCAATGGAGGAAGAGCCCAAGTCTGTCTACTTCTCTCTCACAAACACACACACACACACACACACACACACACACACACACTCATGCACACATACACTATCACAGATCTATAGAACCACAATAAGAAAATATTTCCGTCATGCTTAATATATGATTCTTAAATATGAAATTAAAAGGTAGGAATTAAAGCAGAAGACATAAATTTGACTTTGTAAAATTAAATTTTTCTTTTTCTTGGGTTGCTAGGTATGGAATCTTGTGCAAGTTCTCTACCTCTGGGCCACACTCTCAGCCCCATTTTTTTTTTTAAATCACATCGTTAAATAAACGAGAAGGAAGCCACAGATGGAAGAAGCTATGTAACTTCATAGGAAGAAGCTATGTTACATAGGAAGACCTATGTAACTTCACAAAGAACATTGACATCTTCACTGCTAGGAAGGCAGGACTGAGGACTCGCTTGGTGCCGAAGCTCTGGCCTAGCATGCATGAAGTCCTGGGTTCGATCCCTGGCTCTAGAAAAACAACAGCCCAATGTATATAAGAAGACATTTTAGAATAGGATCTAAAGGCACTTTCACCAATTCAACTGCAAAAAGATGACACCTGGCTGGGAAGGTAGCCCAGGCAACAAAGACCAGCCTGCAATTATGAGGAACCAAGTTCCATGCCCAGAACTTACATAAAGAGCTGGGTGTGGTGGCACATGTCTGTAAGCCCACCACTGAGGGACGAGGGACAGAGATCCCTAGAGCTTGCTGCCCAGTCAGTCTGGTTGAAATCAGTGGGCTCCAGGTCCAGTGAGGGACTTTGTCTCAAAAATAAGTTGCATCCACAGACACAGACAGCTATACACAGACACACAGACACACACACACACACACACACACACAGAGAGAGAGAGAGAGAGAGAGAGAGAGAGAGAGAGAGAGAGAGAGAGAGAGATTCAACCCCTTCACTCACTAGGAAATGAAATTTCAAATAAGTGTGGTTCCACCTCCCCCAAGACACACAGTAGGTCCATTACCGTGGAGAGGACTGACCTGCCAAAACATGAAGCTGCTGGAAATCTCAATGCTGCTCAGAGAGTGTAAAATGGTACAACCCTAGTTGGCCAGTTCCTCAATAGCTAGATAAATACCCACCATATCATCCAGGCATTCTACATGTAAGTGTTGGCCCATGAAAAAGGAAACAGGAGTATTCACTGGGGTACATCCATATACTGGAATATTGCTCAGTGATGAAAAAGCATGAACCTAGATAATCGGTCTCAAAGCATGAAACTGAATCAAAGGACCCAGACAAAAAGAGGGCATTATAAATAGTTCATTTAAAGGAAACTAGAAAATGGAAGCATCTACAGTAACAAACAACAGACCAGCGTGCACCCCCTAAATGAGTGGCGGAGAGGGTGCAGGGTAACACCCAGAACACAGGGGTGCTTTGGGGAAGGTAGGTACATGCTTTTTCCTGCCTCTGGCTGTGGTCTTATGTGTCAGGAGTTATTGAATTGTGTGCTTTAAATATGGCATGTGCTATGTGCCAGCACACCCCAGGATAAAAGCCCAAAGCAGTATGATTCCTAACTGAGGTCCTTCCATCCCAGGACACCATCAACAGACCCTTCTCCATCCCTGCCTGCTAACTTCACTAGAATTAGGCAGTCACTATCCATCCACATGTGGCAGCCCTTGTCACCATTGGCTCTGGGCTGAGAATGTTCACATTTGGTGTTCCCCAACGCAATCCATGTATGTCCCAGGAGCAGGACACCCCACTGTTTTCTGACCTAGGAGTAAACAGTGGTCCAGAGAGGGTGCTTCACATGATGCCACCAAGCTGCCTCAAGTCTCCAGCCTTTGGCTACCTCCTTGACTGTCTCTGGGCCTTAGGAAACCGGGGGAAAAGCCTTTGAAAAACCAGAAGGCCTCATGCTTCCTGTTCTTCACCCTCATAGGCCTCTGGAGGCTCCCTGCCCCCCCCCCCCCCGCCCCAGGCCCTCCACTGGCCCTCAGCAGGGGCTAGCTACAGAGCCTGTTGCCCCTGTCCCTTTAAGAGAACGAGGTACTATCACATCTCCACATTCCCAGGACCAGGGGCCAGTCTCTTCAGATATGGGGCTCAGGAGTGGGTTCATAAATGTCTGAGGATGGTGGGTCAGGCCTGGCTTCATCTCCAGGCTTTGGTAGCAAGCACTAGGTCCAGGGACCTGTTTTGTTGGCAATACTTAGCAATGAGCAGGGATAGAGCCTCCTCCGTGAGCAAGAAGAGGCACAGCCCTGTCAAAGAATGTAAAGTGATGACTGGGGGTGCAACTCAGTTGACAATGAGTCTGTCTAGCATGTAGGAAGCCCTGGGTTTGATCTCTAATAGCACATAAACTGAGTGCGGCAGTGCAGGCCAGTAATCCCAGCACTGAGGAGGTTGAGGAAGGGGACAAGTTCTAGATCGTTTTCAGCTACTCAGGGAGCTAGAGGATAGAACCGTGTTAAGAAAGGAAGGAAGAGAAAGAGGGAGGGATGAAGGAAGGAAAAGAAAAAAAGAAATTTAACGTGAAATAAAGAAGCCCCCAGGTTCCCCAGAGAGCCCCATGGTACTCTGACCAGCTCTCCTCCCCCTGCAGGAGTGGAACTCCCAGGCCGCACTTGACCTTTTGTTCTTGTCCAGGCTTCTTATGCTGACAGTTTCTGAATTAAATGTGCAAATGGAGTGGGCCCCAAAGGGGAGCCCCTCTCCTCACAGACCCAGATCCAAGCCGAGCATTCAAGTCGCATTTGTATGCAACTCCAACTTGCTTGCAGGTGAGAACAGTGCACACAGATCAGGCGCATGCGTGCCTCCACACTTCTTTGTGTGTGTGTAGGTGTGTGCACCCCTGGCCATGCATGTCACAATCGAGCGTCCCAGCTGCACCCAGCTGCCTTTTCTTACAACCTATTTAACAGTCCTGAGCAAGTGTGGAAGCCATTGTTAGCACTTGCCGCTCCGAGCCTCTTTCACACACCACAAGTGCTGGGTCCACCTGCAACTCAGCCCCTTGAGCCCCATCTTCAGAGAAGAGCCTGTGTTATAAATAACCAAGAGAACACAAAGCGGTGACATCAGAGGCTAGGATGCGCCTTCCCAAGCATCACCCACATGGGGGAGGAGAGCATAGCCCCCGGTTGCCACGACCCTGAAGGTACTTGAGGACATACTCCATTTCTCAAGCCCAGCCGTCCAGACACACAGAGATGGCCTCTAGGTCAGAGCACCTCCCACAGCTATTGAAGAGGCTGCTGTAGCCCAGCCCCAGCTCCCAGCCCCCAGCCCCCAGCCCCAAAACCCCACTTGCTCCACCCAGAGTCTCCAGTCGCCATGCAGCCTCATCACCAGGAGACAGACAGTCTACTGGAAGCTGCTGCTGGAGCCTTCCTTCACTGGTCAGCTCAAAAAAGCAAGGGGCCAGGGGGCCTGGGTGCTCAAGTGTGCCTCTCGACCCTGAGAGGCTGCCCCCAGCCCCCTCCCTCCCTCCCACCTGCGAAGTCACACAATGACATGCTTCAATAGCACACAGCCTGGGCCTCTGGTTTTCGTTCTGAGTGACCCTGGGAGGCCAAGAACGTGATGGGAGCCCGTCTGAGTGTGATGCCCTGGGGGACACTCAGGGCCCTAGCCCGCGCCACTCAGGCAGCCCGCTCATCCAGGCAGACAGCTGGTGGACTCCACCGAGCTGTGCCCCTCAGCCATGAGGCCCTGAGGCTCATCCTCTCACCCCCAACACAGGCCCCAAGCAGCCCCTGGGCGCCCCACTGGAGAGGGGGTACCAGGGCGGCCTGCTCAGCCCACCCCACTATATTATGTCAGCTGTTAGCCTGCACTTAAAGCGAGGCGCTCCAGCTGGCCAGGGTCAGATGTAAAAACAAGGGCCTAACAAAACCCTGCCACCCCCCAGCTACTCTGAACTAGAGACCCCCACCGCATGCAGCACTCACTGAGGAGGCTCTTTCCAGCCTCAGGCAGAGCATAAAGGAAACACCTGTCCCTGGCCGGCACACTCTAACCCCACTAAACCTGAGTGGGGAACCACGCCCCAGCAGACAGCTCCTACCCCAGGTCTGACTTTTGTCCTGGGTGTAAAGGAAGGATGGTGGAGAAAACAGAGAAGAGAACCCACTGCTCTAGGGAGCAGAGGCCTCCTTGTGCCCCAGCCAGACCCAGGCTACAGAAAACAGAGTGCCTAGGGACACCCCCGACACACACACCCCTACTTTCTGGAGTCTGTGAATAGGACCCTGCCTGCTTTAGGGTCCTTGGTTCCTGAACAGTTGTCTTCCGTTAGAAGAGGTCAGGAGGCTCCTGCCACAGAAAGGCCTTTCCTACTGACACGGGAGCCCCATGTAACCCTGTCGTAAGCCAAGACCCTAAAGAACCACTGGGCACCCCACACTTGGCCACCCAGGCTGATTTATCGTTCCTTACCAACCTGGAGCTGAGTCAGCACAATTGTCAGAAAAAAAGGCAGGGAGAGTAGGGGGTGAGGAGAGGGAGGGAGGGAGGAAGGGGAGTGTAAGACCACCCAGATACCTGGAGGCCCTGGGAGGGGGCTGGGAAGCCATGAGTGCGTGCACGCACATACACACGTACACACATACACACACACACACATACATACATACACACACACACACACACACACACACACACACACACAGATGGTGGTAACCTGGTACTGTCCCAGTCACCCCTTGCAGTTTCCCTGACCAGGAGAATGATCTTTGGGGCCCCAGAGTGGCATGGGGATGGCAAGCTCCCAGGAAGATAGATCTGAGGACTAAGACAGAACTGTAAAATGGGGGAGAGGGAGGTCCCCACCCACTGGTTCAGTCCCCATGACAAGATACAGATGGCAAGGGGCAGCACTGACCACAGGCCCACAAGGGGACAATGAGAGCTGGTACAACATGGGCCTCTCCCCAGGTTCCTGTACAGAGCCTGGGCCTTGTCACGAAGACTCAGCAACTCCGAAGTGTGGGGACAGGCCCACACATGCGTCACCGGCTGTGGAACTTGAGTCACTAAACGCCCTGGAGACAAGTGGTCAGCGCTCAGGGCAGGGATGGGGATGGGGAAACTCTGGCTATCCAAGGGTCTTCTTGAGGCCATGAGAACCTGCTGCCAGACACACACCAAGGCCTCTTCTCTTTTCCTTTTGGCTCAGAGTCACCTGAAAAGGGTGTGCAGATGAGCCCTGAAGGAAGAGCAATGGAGAACAGGTCCTTCAAACCCAGGTAGGTCATGGCTTTCCACCTACAGAGCCTCCAGAAGGCCAGCCCTGACTGCATTCCTGATCCTGCCTAGGAGCCTCCAACTGATTCTCACCTGCTACACAGTAGGGAATAGGTTGTGTGTCCTTCCAGAAGGTTCCCACAGTCTCTTACTTGCCTCTCCCTCCTGTCCCAGGATTCTCATGATTCTACCTTGTTCTGAACAAATGTGATAAGTGACGATTCTTGTCACTGCACACAGCATGGTCCTGGCTTCCCAGTAAATGCAAAAACCAGAGCTGTGTCCTGCAGGACCCTCCGCACTAAGGCCTGGGAGGTTCAGGAAATCTGGTGGCAGCTGAGGATGCTGGCCTTCCTGCTCTTACAGAGTACAGGCCTTGCACAAAGGAAACAGGGCAGGGTGGTGGCCAGTTTAAACCCCATAAACCTGGTGACCTAGAATTCATGGCCCTTAAATTGTATACACTGTGGCAGAGATAACCTGCCCTGCCATTTCCACCCAAGCTCCTAATTTGACCTCCTAGGACATGTGGTCCACTCCTAGGACGTGTGTCCCATTCCTAGGACATGTGTCCCACACAACCTGGTTTCATTCCTGTTGCTTTGACAAAATATCCTGGAGAAAAAAAAAAAAAGCAAGTTAGGAGAGGAAGAGAAAGGGCGAATTTTAGTTTACAATTCCAAGTTACAGTCTGTCATCATGGGGAAGTCAAGGCAGGAACTTCAAACAGCTAGTCACATCACATCCACGGTCAAGATCAGAGAGAAATAAATGCACGCATGCTCACTTGCTCACTTGCTTGTGCTCAGTTCTATTTCGCCCTGCCTCTTGGTGCCATCCACAGTGGGCTGGGTCTTCCCACATCAGTTCTTAAGACAATCACCCACAGATACGCCCACAGCTCAGCCCAATGCAGGCAGTCCCTCTCTTTCCAGGTGACCCTAGGTTGTGTTGAGTTGACCACTAAAGCCAACTATGCCAATTACAAAGGAGAAGGTCTTCTCTTAGGGGCATATGCTGGCTTTCTAAAGACAAGGGACACAGTCTCGGTGACTTGGAAAAACCCAACATGACGTACTTATAGAGAGAAAAAACAGTGACATAGATGGGATTGAGAAAACTAAGTAGAGGCCTCAGGTAGAGTCATCCAAAGTGGTATGAACTAGGAACAACTGTGTGTCAACATGGGAACACAGAAGAAAGACACTGTGAAACCAAACAGACCACAAACCACCCTAGGCCACAAAGACCAGGTCAGTGTGGGACAGTGCAGCACGCCCATGTGGTTAGGACATGGCAATCTAAGTACCATTTAAACACACATGCTTCATTTGAAACCCAGAGGATTAAGAGTTCAAGACCACTCAAAGTCGCTAGGCCTGGTGGCACATGCCTTTAATCTTAGTGTTCAGGAGGCAGAGGTGGGTGGATCTCCGACTTTGAAGCCAGTCTGGACTACACAAGACACTGTCTCAAAACAACGAAAAATGATAAAACAAAGTATTATTTTGCAAATTCTCCTGCTGAACAGGGTGGGCCTTGGCCACTTTCTCAGAGGCCATGAAGTACTTGCTGTAGGCTTCAAGGGCCACACAGTCTCTTTCCTGGTTTGGAAACAAAAAAAAAATAGAATCCACAAGTCTGCAGACTATGTGCTGCCATGTCCTTCTTGGCCCCTAGCAGGCAGATAGGCGGGGTCTCAGCGCCGCAGGCAAGTCCTACATTCTCTAGCAGCTGAAAGAGAAAAGAAACTAGGAAAGCTGCCCACCATTCCTGCCCCTGCTCGTGGGCACCATAATAACACTCGAAAGACTCTGGGAAGGAGGATCCAGCTCCACAGAAAGGGCAGCTAGGAGGCAAGACGCTTTGTTGCAGCTCAACATGGCAGGCATTTCTAGAAATCTAGCAGGACACACGAGCCCAGCCAGTGTGACTTCCTTGTACAACTCTGAGGCCTTGTGGGCCCTATAAACAGCCCAGCCCCATCCATTCACCTAGGTCACCCCTGAGACTAGAGGCCACATCCCCCCCACTTAGACCAAACCACAGAGTAGCTGTCTCCCTGGAGATAGCCCCAAGCCTCCTGAGCTCTGGATACCCTAGAGGCTGCACACGGAGCTAAGTCCATGTCTGTTCATTCACTTAGCCCCAACATCAGCCCTAGGGGCTCACTGCAAATGGCCATGGGGACTGGCCTCCATGTCCACAGGGCCCTGTGGTGTAAGTTCAGGGTGTGAATCTATAGCCTGTGTCCCATCAGCCCAAAGCCTGAAACACAGTTGAAGCTTCATAGATATTCTCTGCTTCAATGAATGCAGGAGAAAACAAGTCAACCAAAGAAGTAGGCATCTTGCATGCATGGGGTGGGGTTATCTTCTAAAGTAGAAAACTATAAACTAGGACAGTAGGAACCTGGTGTGCTGAGGACACAGGAATAGTAAGCTCTGGTCCTGAGAGGGACAGAATGTCTCACCAGAGGACCCAGGAGCCCAGGAGAGAGCCGGTAACACTACAGAATACATGGTTAGCTGGATGGCACCCCTAAAGAGCTGCAAGAACCAGACCTCTCCAAGCAGAGAGCCGGGGCCTCACAGAGAGGCAACCTTGGGTTTGTCAGTGGAAAGCTCAAGCTGCCTGCTGGTCTCCTGACCTTGGGCAGCAGTGACTCAACCTGCAGGAGTCTCCTTCCCCCGGCTGCAAACCTGCAGTCTTCAGGGACAGGGTCAGAGGGAACATGCTGGCTTCCATGAGTGCAGCCAGTGGCTGGTGTGGTATTAATGCCCACCCCTCCCCCCACACACAAGAGATTCCAGATAGGACACCAGACCAGGCAGTGTGACACATGGCCAAAAGTAGTACAAGCACCAACATTGCACCAGGTACAACCTGAGCCATGTCTTAGTCAAAAAAAAAAAAAAAAAAGACACCAGCTACAACTCCAGGCAGCAGCAGATCAAGAGATAGAAACACTAGAAACACACTCTACAACAGATAGGCCGTGAAAACCAACTAAATAAACCAAGGCAAAGCCCAGATACAGCACAAAGACATGAGGCTAGGCGCTGAATTTAGCGCCAATAAGTCTCCACTGGCAGGAAAGGGTGTGAAAATGAATGCGAGTATATGTGAGGCCCTGCCGAGTGTGAACGAGGGTCTGGGACCTGGGGAGCTGACCTTGTTCCACATGAAAGTGGGACCCACCGAGGGCTGTCTCAAGGACTCAGAGAGGCCACAGGATCTCACTTTGCCCCTGGGAAACTGAGGCCTGCCAAGAGAGTTGCAGAGAGCCAGGGCGGGCCGGGAAGGGTCCAGCTGCAGGGAGGTGGGTCGCCCCTGCGGGGCCAGGGAGCCTCACAGAGAGGGAGGAAGCTGGAGAGATGACCTCATCCCCCAGGCCTCCGGCCGCAGCTCACAGCGGTTTTAACCGCAGGCATGGCGGGACATTTCCCTGGTATGCGGGCCACGGGGGCTCATGGAGCTGGAGTTTGTGTTAGGACTTTTTCAATGCAGCTGTCTTTGTGTGGGATTTGAAAACAAGCTGGGGTTTGAGAGACAAAAAACAGCCCTGCACCTGGGCCTGGCCAGGGTCTCCTATTGCAAGCAGGGGTGGGTGGGTTTGGCGGCGTGCATGCACATTCAGCAGAAGCGCACGTACACGGCGTGCACACACATGTGCGCCACGTCCACAGATGCACGTGAAGCCTGCTCTGGATTCAGAAGCAGGATTGGGGTGGGGGATGCCTTCCTTGGGGCCACAAACAGGTTTCAAAGCCAAGTACACCTACAACACGCATGATCAAAGTTCCAGCCAGACCCTGGCCTGGCAGGGCCCAGATTTCTCCAAGAACAGCTTTTCAGGCCCAGGGAATATGCCTGGCTCAGCAGAATGCTTAATCCCTCAGAGGCCGCCTGGCTTCCTTGGCCCTGGCTGAGATAACAGGGCTCTGGCACCGCGAAAGCCAGGCGCTGAGGCAGTAGTATCGGCGCTGGGGTTGGGGGAACGCAGCCTCGCGTGACTTCTTCTCCGCCATTTACCCAATGTGCTCCCAGAATCCCTCACAACGCTCCCCTCGCCCTGGCCCCCGTGGGGCACCCCAAGCTGTGGTTTGGGCTCCCGCGCTCAACACTCTGGGCCCGGCCCAAGGGCTGTCGAAATGCGCATGACAAGAGCGCCACCTGGTGTCTCCACAGTCCAGCAGAGGCTGCCTTGTCCTTTGCCCCAAGGTTGAAACAAACACCCTTGCTTCTTACCTCCCTCCCATCCACAGCACGTAGCACCTGCATTGTACACTGTGTCCCTCAGCCTGGGGCTCCAACCGTCATTCTTACCAGAGGCCTGGAATCCATAACCCTGATATCTGCCTGGGCTAGGACACATCCACCCTCTGGGGGCCCTGAGCAGCTGCCACAGCACACAACTCCTCCTTACCTAGCCCTTCAACAACCATCCTTTCTTCCAAGGAGATATCACCACCCCATATACACGGCTCTTTGAGTCATACACTTCTCTCCTTGTCCGTATGTCTGGACACGCGCCCTCCTCGTCCCTACTGTCCCCAGCACCATCTGTGGTCATGACTCTGAAGTAAGCCTCTAGATACAGCCAATTCAAACCCTGGAAGGTATGGCCTCCAAAGGCCAGCAAGGGAGGACACAGCTCCGTGGCAAAGTGGGGGACAGAGCAATGGATCAGCAGTTAAAAGCCCTTGCTGCTCTGGCAGAAGTTCCGAGTTTGGTTGGGTATTCATGTTGGGTAGCTCACAATCATCTGTAAACCCAGCTCCAGGGGATATGCCACACCCTCTTCTGGTTTCTGCGGGCACTGTACACACACACACACACACACACACACACACACACACACACACACACACAAAGAATGTGGAAAAGCCAGTGGAAAGGCCAAGGCTGAGGCTGATTCTCCTCCCTACACTTTACAGATGGGGAAACTGAGGCTCAGGGGTGTCCTTATGGGGCATGCCTGGGAACAAGACTTAAAAAAAAGGAGGTTGTGTATCCTATTTTAGATACACAATTTTGAGCAGCTGGAGTGTTAAGCTTCCCTTGGCACAGTGGAAAGATGTAAGAGAGACGAGAGCCTACTCACAGAACCCCACCATACCCAGGTTGCCCAGAAAAGAGCAGTATTCCAGAAGAGAGTATGCAGAGCTGACCAAAGGTCAGCCCTAATAGCAGAGAAGCAACTCTGTTGGGCACAGCGCCTGTGCAAAGGCCCTGAGGCAGTTGGGAGTGAGTGATGAGGAGGGAGGAGAGGATTGGAGATTGGGGTGGGAGGTTACTTAAATGTGTAGCACTCTGAGGACCGTGAGAGAGAAGTTGGAAAATATCCCAAACCACCCAGGGAACATCTGGGACGCTCAGGGTTTTGTCCTATAAAGTCTCTCTCTAGCTGTTGTGAGGCAGGAAGGGTCCAGGGAACGGGAAAGGGACAAAGGAGGTAATGAGGTCACTGCCCTCACCGCGGTGGACAAAGAGCCACTTCTGGGAAGCAGAACAGACTTAGGAGGGGCTGCCTTGGGAGTGGAGACCTGCTCACACAGAGGGAAGGGGTAGGGGGAGTGGATATCACAAGGTCCCACCCACACCCGCCTTGGCTTTGGGGCAGTAGGATCTATGTGCGTAATTCCAAGAGTAGCCACCAGATGGCATACAGGACCCAGAAAGAGCCTGGCCTGAGGGAGGCAGCAGAGGCCACCAGGAGAGGGAGCCTAAGCCAGAAGTTAATGTGGATAGGGCAGGGGGGAGGGCAGCAACCACCCCAAGTCTGGAGCTACCACATGAAGAAAGGAGCAGGTGCATTCATGGGCCCACACACACACGAGAACACATATTGACCCACGAACATACAGTTACATATAAAAACACTGTTTACACATAGGCATGAACATAGTTGCATATGCAGACACACACAAGTTTACACACAAGTGCACAGGTATACAGGAAATCAAACACATGTAAATGTCCACTCACACTCACACACATGCTCAGACCTAACACACACTTGCTTAAAGACACAGCTGTATATAGAAATGCGTCCATTTGAATACATGGGTACATGCTTGTGTGAATACATTCTCATGAATGCATATACAGATGCATGCTTACAGAACTTCCAGGGAGTGTTCTGACCGTCAGGCCCTGCTCAACACAAGAACTAGCAGGTACCATTGGTCCAGGCTCTCCAGACCAAGTCCCAAGCCAGGGATTCCAGAACCCTAGCTCCTTGGGGAGGAACCTGGGTCATTCCCCTCAGCAGCAACCAGGTGCTGTGTCCTCTCACAACACAGCCAGACACTAGACCTTGCCTGTGTGACAGCCAGTTTTACAGTGGGCAAGGGAACAATCCTGAGAAGAACCTATAGGAATATATCACACATAAGACTAAGGAACCCAGGGCCCTCTCACCCTGTGGAAGGATGCAAGCATCATGCAAAAGTCCCCAACAAAATAGAAAAGCTCCATTGGACAGGTCATGAAAGATTATATTCTGGGACTGAGAGACATCACCCAAGAAATCGAGATGGGCCAGCCAACATATCAAGAGAGATGCCGGCTAAGCATCTTGATAGCATCTTGCCAGCCACATGGAACCAACTAGAGAATAGGCACACTGGCTGGATGTTGCTTTTGGAAAAGCCCAAGGAACCGACCCACACTTGAAGCTCAGTGTTCACAGGCACAAGCACCATTGTGAAGTGCAGAGACAGCATAGCCTTTCACCACAGTGAAAGGTCTCAGAAAATATCAGAAGAGAAGTCACCCTCTAGTGACTACAACTTCCAGTCACAGCTTGTCCATGTTACCAGCTGCCAAAACCACATGCAAAACCACAGTGACCCCCACAGAGGCAGGCACACCACTGCCTGGAACCACAGCCATGTGGGTATCCCCAACATAGTTAACAAGAGGTGTGTCCTGGGTTGGGTGCTTTGTCCTGGGTCATGCTGGGAGTGGGGACAAGGAAGTTGCCAGGGGCCCCTGAGGGTGCAGGAGCCTGGCCAGATGAACCCTCCAGTGGCCTGTGGAGGAGAACTGGGTACTTCCAGGCAAGGCCCATGTCTGATTTGGTCCACAGTGAAGACACACATCCTACGGTGAGGGGAAATGGGAGGCTTTGGGGTGAGTGGCATTCTGCACTGGGAAGCTAGAGATGGGACGGAACAGTGCCTGTCTCACACTCTCGTGGAGACTCCCAAAGCCATTGGCAGTATCACACATGACTGCTCAAACCTGAGAAAGAAGACATCACATTCAGGCCAGAACCAGAGACCTCTATGACCCAGGGAAGGGATATTCCCTGCGGCTCAAAATCTAGAAGCAATAGAGGAAAGACAAAGTTGACACATGAAAAACGTGTGCCACTGAGTGGCCAATCACTGTGATTCAAGGCCTAGCAAGACAAGCTTCCCAGCTGACAGAGGCTATATAGACGTAACTGAGAAACACCTAAGTTGAAGGACAGCTAATTGTGGCCCTTTCTTCCGGTGAGCATCGGGAACATCCCATCACAAGAGGAAAACACAAATGTACCCCAGCAGAAGGCCATTACGCTGCACCAGTCACCATCTTTCCCCCATAGTCCCAGCCATGCTGGCCTGCACCCGCCTTCCCAGCAGCCTCATGGCGGGCGGCATCAGCGCCATTTCTAAAGTCCACATGGCCCCATGTCTGGCCCAACAGTGAATGGTGATGCATGGGGTACTCTACTCTCACGGCAACTGGCTCCAGGCTCTGGACAGCCCTTCCAGAACACGGTCTGCCTCAGTTGCAATATCCAACCCTGGCCCTGTTTCAGGGCTCACAGCTACCAGATAAACAGTCCTTCAGTCCCTCAAAGCATGTGGGTTCACACACCACACAGTACCCTGAAGGCACAGTTGGCTCCTCAGAGCGTAGGGTCACACAGGACAGTTCCCAAGTCCTTCACAGAGTATGGGATCATCATAAAAGACAGTCTCCCAAGTGTCTCACAGTATGTGGGTCACACAGGACAGTCCTCAAGCCCTTCATAGAATGTGGCTGGACCCTGGCATTTGGGAATTCCATTCCTCAAACTTTCCACATGTTACTCTATGCTGGGACAGGAAACATGGGAGAGATGTCCCAGGCCTGGTCTGCAGAGAGGGAGATCTGAGCTGTGTATCAAGGTAGTTGTGGTGTCCATTAGGACTGCCATGGTGATCCTGCCAGAAATGATGCATGAAAGTCTCCTGGGTTGCTGTAGGGTCCACCCTGATAACTGGGAGAGAGTCTGGGCTAGGACACCTGCAGGACTCATGAGTCAGTAATAACACACACAGGAATCACCCAGCTCTAGGCAATGCCCCCCCACCCCACCCACCATCCCTCAGTGCCATTGTGCCATCCTGCCTTCCTTCTGGGCCCAGTTTAAAAGTTCTCCATACAAATTCCTTTCTGACTATCAGCTCCAGGCCCCTTATGTTCTTCCTGCCCTTCAACACACAGCCCAGAGTCCTGGCAGGCATGGATGCAGGGGATTTGCCCTCTCTGATACCCCAGTACCAGGGTGGTGGAGACCAGGGATGACTACTCTACCCAGCCCTCCTTCACCTCTTCCACTTGTAGTGATGACATTCAGTGATGTCCCTGGGTGCCTACATACCATCCAGAAGAGGGTCCCGGTGGCCAGAGCAGCATACTGTTCAATAGTGGACAGGACACTGAAGATGAGGCAGACCAGGACGATGAGGAAGCTGTGAAACAGGGGCATATGGTCAGTGCCTGGTCCAGCTACCCCGCTGCCTCCCTCCTTCTCGACACCCCACACACAAGGTCTTTAGTGCTGGCAATCCCAAGTATCCCTCAGCTAGTGCACTCAGACATGGGGTCCCTAGGATGGAAACCATTTACCATCATGAGGATGGACCCCAAACTGGTGTCTCAATGTACATGGACCACTATGTGGCCAACCCATCCCCATCCCAAGATCATCTGTCACCTGACTACTCTGGTCCAGCAGCCAATCCACAGGAATGTCACACAGGTCAGGGTCTCCTCGGAGACTCAATAGTCCAGCCTCAGAATGTCCAAGAGCCTTGGTATACAACTGAAGCCCAAAAAGCCATTTTTACAAACTGGGGGTCTCCATGCCCAGGAGTGCAGGAGGGTACAGCCCCTCAGCTAATGGGGAGACACCAAGAAAGAATGGCCAAGCACAGCCAGGACCTGTACCTTGAGGGCACCCAGAAGGCACAGCTAGCACACAGAGGGCACAGTCGCCACCTGCTCTGATTCCAAGGGCACTGAAATGATGAGTCTCACTTCCACTGAGCTCTCCATCCCTGGGTATCACCACCCAAGGTAGCCTTCAAAGTTGCCCCCATCTGAGGGACAGGGTAGCAGATAGGGAGGTGCTTGGGAGGGTGGCGCTTCAAAGACTCTGCATGCCCTTATGGCAGGTTCTTGGGGATCAGAATGGAAGTGGGGGAGCTGGCACACTGTCCCAGGGCCATAAGAGGGGCAGACAAAGAAGCCATACAGAAAGACATCAGGGCCCCAGCACAAACCCCTGCTCACATCAAGGAACTCACACACCTTCCACCAATCCCATATCTGGTTTCCCCAATTTATAAGGCCCAGATCACCAGCCTCAACCTCCTAGAAGCCATGCAGTGGCAGTGGCCCGACTCAGCCACAGATTTTCCTGAGGGAGGCACAACTCGGGTCTCCTGTACCTCTCAAGACTGATTCCATCCATTCCTGGCCTTTGCAGACACCGCTAGAGGCCTGGAGGACCGACAGAGCTAAAAGCCCCATCACTCCCCATTGCCCCCTTCTGCTACCTGCCCTGCCAGGTCAAAGCCTGAAGTCACAGCTTACCATACCTCCCCCATGACAGACACTTCATTTGTCATGGCCATTTGCTCGCCCATGCAAAGCACATCCCAGCCTCCTCCTTACCCCAGCCCAGGTGCCCACTCCACCTTCAGCTCCCCCATATCATCATCCCTAGTGTGATACAGCAGTGGACCCAGTCCTGGCTCCCCGTCCCTCCTTCCTGGTCTTGAGGACCTCCTGTCACTGCCCTGCCTGGAGACAGAGACTCAGGCTCCTACAAAGTGGTCCCTTCTCATATGCAAAGAGGTGGCTCCAGTGCCTACTCAGTCCCCCATACCACCTCAGTTACAACACTTATGGCCATGTATCTCTACCAACTCCTAGTGCCTGCAGTCACCCCTAGCTAGTGAGCATCTCTGGAACAGGTGCCTAGTAGAGAGCCTGGTGTACAGAGATCTCAGGTCCCCAACACATACACATCTCCATTTACTCCCTAGCTTCTGCCCTTCTCACCACACCTCTGGTAACCTCATGTCATGGTAGGCAATAGCCCAGTTGGCACTGATCCCTGGCCACCATCCACACCAGGATGCTCACCGGGAGCACACATCTGATTTGGCCCCAGAAGAACCCCTGGGTAGGCTTCAGCCCTCGTCACTCCCCAGATTGAGGCCTTCTCTCCCGCCATGCTTTCCTCACAGGCCTAGAGCTCTGGCTGTAGCCAGCCTCTAACCTTGGCACCCAATGCTGCTACCAGTGATTGTTTCCTCACATCCACTCTCCACATTGCCTCAGCCCTGAGGACCCTCCCAGAGCAACATGACAGCACATCCAGGTCCTCCTGGACCCTCTAGTGGTATTTCCCGTGGCCAGTGGTAACTACACTGATTGTCATGCTGTACAGCATTGGTCCATGGAAGCCCCTGTGTGGTGGACCAGCCACATGGGTCATCGAGAAGCCTTGGCTCTTGTGTGGACACAGCAAACACTGGGTGAGGTGAGCACCCCTCCGCCACCCACCCACCCACAGGTTAGGCCTCCATTCAGGCCTGCTGGAGAGGTCTGGTTCTCAGTCATGGATCCCTATCTGCTTTCTGAGGCCCTTAAGGCCTTTTGGGACACAGTTCCTCTCTGGCTAGGCTCTGCTCTCTCCTCAGGCTGACTCTTCACACAGTGGGACCTTACTAATCCTGGGTGTGTGCTGTTTTGACTTGCAGCAGGCAGGGAAGTAGGTTTGTGTCCATCCCTGGATAATAGAAAGTAGAACAGACGCCCCACCCCAGACCATTGGTTACACATGGAGCCAGAGAAGGACCAGTACAAAGAGACGCAGCCCCTTCTGGCTGCCCCTCAACAGTGAAATAGTCAAGTGGCCCCCGTTTCAGATTCCCCATTGGCACGGTAGGAGCTTAGAGACGCCCTCTCATGGAGCTACAGGGGCTCAACACCTAGAAGTGAGGTGGTGACTATCCCAAGGTCTTTGAGAAGCCTCCAAACTCCTGGTGTCACCACACATGATGAAAAGCTCCTGCTACCCCGAGCACCTTAAGGTCCAATGTCAAGGAATCCTTTCAGGGCACTATGCGGCCAGGTCCACTCACTTTTCACCTGGCCAGGGCTTGACAGAGAGTAACACCGGTCCCATAGGAATCTGACAGGTCACAGAGTTACCGTGCTGGAATCCAGCTGCTATTTCAGAGGGGACACTGAGGTTTCTGGGGTTCCTTAGGTCACTCAGGCTGAACCATGAGGTGACAATGACATATCTCCTAATGGGATTTCGATTCTTTCACTGTCAGGGTGACAACTTAGCCTTTCAAGCCCTGTAAGGTAGCCTTGGCTCCAAAATGGAATACAATAGCTACAGAACCCGAGGATCAGAGAGCTTGTGTGTAGCAAGGGATCTAAGACCTTCCCATAGACCACAGAGGAGGATGGCTGCTACAGGCCACTCTGTCCACATCTGCAGGAGGCTCAGGGCCTCAGGAGGGCAACAGCTGCAGCCTGTGGGTAGAAATTCCAACAGCCTGGAAGGAGGTATCCAAACAAGGCTATGTGGAAGGCCCCCTACTCCCTGACTGCCCCCACTGGCAGCAGGGAAGGCCTTGGACACACAGACCAACCCTGGGGTGGATGTGCAGAACAGCTAAGTTCTCAGTGCAGACAGAAAGCCACCTCGTGACCAGGAAGGTGGCAGGAGCTAGGCAACGCACTCACCACAGCTAGCCCCTGCTGACCTGCCCAGGAACCTTGAGGTTGGGGACAATGGTGGCAATCTGCCCCCACGTGCTGGCTGCCTTTTAGCCTCAAGTATTCCGAAAACTAAACAGTTCTTCAAATATTTAAACACACTGTGCTGCCCGAGAAAGGGTTATACAGCATAGTTTATTCTTTATCTACTCCCGATAAAATGAGTATTATCTTATTTGCTACTTTATCTGTTCCTGGCCTGGGTGGGGCTGGGAGCTTCAGAGAGGCCGCACCAAGGGTCTCTGCCTTTGGGGAGCTCAAAGGCCAGCTGCTCACCCCCTTCCTGCCTCTATAGAGCAATCAGCTTCCCTTCACCTTACCTGCATACCCTAGGTCAGGCCACCCTGATGCCCTCTCTACTTCCCCCACCAGAAGCAAGGCAAACTAAGGCCCAGGAAAATGCCTGTGTCCCTAGACACAAACTAACATGTTCTGAAGAGAGTTCACTGTGCAGGGTATGAAACAGGAGGTTCTCAGGAACAATAGCCTGCTTTCTCCACTCGCTCTAAATCAAACTCATTGGCCGTGACCGCCACCCAGCCCTGAGGGACGTCCAATGCCTTATCGGACATCACTTCAATATCTCTATGCCCAGGTGCCCTGGGAACACAGAATGTGGCATCGAGCCAGAACCACGTGGCTGCCCCAGAAGGAGGCATAGGGGTACAGGGAACAGTGATGGAGACATGCATAGGCTAGCTATGGCAAACTGGGACTATGACTCGGAGATCGCCTCCATATATACCAGGCCCCTGACTAGTAGCTGATCCAGGAGAGGCCAGGGCTGGGCCTAGAACCCTGGCCACCAGACCCATTCAGACATAGGTCTGATATTGATATTGTCCCCAGCCCAGAGCACCTCATCATCCCATTGAGAAGGATTATACTCTATACATGCAAATGGCACAGGGTTTGTTCCAGAGAAATTGACCTTCAGCCTAACCACCATCAAATTCCCAGGACCTAAAATGTAACACTGAAACATCTCAGGAGACGTTGAGCTATTATATCTGCATACATGATAATAGTGTGAAGTGCCCTGAAAGTATTGTTATTTGCACGGGGGTGGGGAGGGTGCAAATGTCATACACAAAAGATCACTAGGCATGGGTGGACCTTGAGGATGCTTTCTGAGATAAGCCAGGAATGAGAGGACACACACTTCAAGATGCTTCTCTTTAGAGGCCCCCAGAGTTACCAGGTCTGCAGAGACAGAAGGCTGGGAACAGTTTCAGTCTAAAAAAGACAGAAAGTTCTGGAGGTGAGTGAGCTTCACACTTCTGACATAAGCACACAGACATGGTCAGCACCTGCATTTCACCATGACTAAAGCAGATTTAAGAAAGAAAACCAGGGGCTGCAGAGATGGCTCCATGGCTAAAAGCACTTGCTGCTCTTCCAGAGGACCAGAGTTTCGGTTCCCAACACCCATGTTGGGTGACTCACAACTGCCTTTAACTCCTGCTTCAGGGGATTAGATATCTTTGTTTGGCCTCTATGGGTGCACCCATGCATGCATGCACACATGTACGTACAAATTAAAAGAAAGAAAACCAAGCAAATGGCTTTGACAGTGGACCGTGAGCTGACCAAACACACAGGCCATGGGCTGTAATTGAAGCTATCAACATTCAAAGGCCCCATGGGGACAGCTCCCCACAGACCAATAAATGTTCAATGGGCTTCTTGGGCTCAAGTAAAAACCTAAGGTACCATGAGCCTTTGTATGCATAACACCCCAGAGACTAAATTCTGATGTGTGAGCCTCAAAGTCATGTCTAGGGGAGTATGCTATTGTTCCTCGGTGAGTTACTTGGAAAGATTCCACTCTACCCCTCACATATGCTGCCTGGGAAGGGAAGCCTAGTGGGGTACCCTACTCACTCACTGCCCACCACCCACCCTCATCATCACCTGGACTCCCAGTTCCCTGGCTTCAGGTTGGATGTAGACATGTCCCAGGATACTGGACTTCTAGAGGGGCAGCAGGTTTAGGGTTATCCAGGAAGGATCAGCACATAGGATGGTACCAACAGCAAATGCCAGTTGGATAGAGTTGGCAGGGTTTGGAAGACTTCAAGGCTGCCATTTGCTCATAACAGCCCCTTCCACATGCTGTTGAGGGTAAAGCCTGGGTCAGGCCACCTCCTGAAGGAACATATCTCAATGCGTGCTGAAAGGCCCAGTATGTGCCAGAGGCTGGGCATAATTTCCCTTATCTAAGCCCTGAGTAGGAGTCCCAGAGTGAGGAGTCATGGCCATCTATGCACCTTCAGAAGTCCCTGGATGAGGGATAACAAGAGACAGCCACCTGTGGGGAGACTAGGAGTCCAACACTGTATAGGACACATACAGGGCCACATGGATAGTAAGCTCAGCCTGGTTACTCAGGCCACAATGCTCAGAATGGGAGAACCACCTCATTCTACATGCTGTTCTGGGCTACCCCACCTCCTCTATCTGAATGGCCACCCCTTTTCTCTCAGATCCCATCGGGCACCTTCTGGGAAGACAGTTGACCTTAGCTTGGGGTGTGCCAGACATCCCATGATGGTGGCCTCCCTCTTACATCCTCAGTGGCAAGAGCTTTTTCTATATGAGGTCACACCACAGCTTTGAGGGAGGGGGGGCTTTAGATCATCATCTAACCTACATCAAGACACCCATCAACAGTGATTTGCAGAAGATCATGAAATCTTGATCAACATCAAAATCAGTTGGGCCAAAGAGTATACTGGTGCCACAGGTTTAGAGGTGTTCAACCTTTTGACATGATGGCATGATACTGTTATCTACAAAGTCTACACAGGGGAACTGTGGGGTTGATGAGCAAAAGAAATCTTATAAGGTTTTACATAAGTTTATCATTTTGTGTGAGACCACATTCATACCTGTGTTGGGCCACACAATGTCTGCAAGCTGTGGATGGGAGATGCTATAAAGCTGGGGGAGCCCCAGAAACCAGCTGAGCAGCCCCCACACTTCAGCCCTCTATAAGGTTAGATCCTACCTGCCCCATGGAGGGCCCTGGTCTCAGTCTGGTGCAAAGGCCTATAGACAGGGCTCCCAGGCCTGAGATTCTTCTGGGCCAATCACTGCCTACTCCCTGAGATCATACTGGCTCTAGACCTTTTTATGCCTGGCTCAGGGCATAGTTCATTTCATTGAAAGGTTCTGGTAGGAAATATCATCTGTGGTGACCGTGACCTTACCAGCTGGGAGGTAAGATTTCCAACTCATTGTCTCAGGAGCCCCTAAGTGTGCTGATCTGGCAAATGCAGATCCTTCAGGGTATTAACCCCACCCCAGCACTGAGGTGTGCCTTGCCTCCCTAGCACCAGCTGATACTCTCCCTGGAATCTGGTCCAGAAACCCCAGAAGATTAGAATATCCACCTGACTCTGCAGAGCCCCGAAGCCCTCTGCCCACGCACTTCCTCCAAGGCCATGGAGTAGGCACCCTCAGCACACCTCAGTGCACCCTGTGCCCCAACTAGCATCCTCAGGCATCTTGAAGTCCTGAAAAATGAATGGCCCTCCTTCCCAGGTATCTGTGTTTGGCTCCCTTTAGCCCAATGGTTGCTGGAAAACCTCCTTTACCAGTAGAGAAGCCCTTAGTGCCCAGCATGGGCCCATTGGCTGGCACTCCTTCAGAAAGTCCAGCACCAGGTCAAGGACAGTATATGTGTGGAGTTTGCTGACTGACTGAGCAACTGTTAAGCTGAGAGGAAGTCTCAGGCCCTCTTCCATGGGATCCCAGTCATCTGCCTGCTCTGCCTTTCCAGCTCAGCCAAGCCCTTTACAGTCTCTGAATTGGGTCAGTGCAAGACACAGGGCTGAGCCTACACCTGCTGCTGGCCAAGCCGGCAGCACAGGTCATGAGCAGATGAGTGTCCTTTGGGGGCTGTCTGCGGTTGGCAGGTGTAAGGATGACAGCAGAACAGTGTCATGCACACAGCTAAGCACAGAGCCTGATTGTTCGGGTGTCCCACATTTGCCCCTCTGAGGGCTGTAGAAGTAGAGACCCCCAGGCTACCAATGAGAGTCAATGGAATTTCAGAGCCACCCTCCATTCATCTAGCAACTAGCTAACTAGCAACAAGAACACATGGTTTCCATTTTGGAGTCCCTGCCCAGGACCCAGTGTCCTCCCAGCACCCAGAGCAACACCTGACACTGGACCTCTCCTTCCAGTAGCACCACCATGTGGGACTCACAGAAGCTTGATCGTCCCAAGCCACATGGCAAGAAAGGCAGCATCCCCAAGCCTAGGTTCTACCTTGATAGCACATGTCCACTGCTTGCCTCTTCATTTACCCCAGCCCTCAGAATCCTAAACTTACTTCAGCAGAGTCCCCCAAGAATAGTCAAGAGTGTCACCCTGCTGTCACCAATAAGCCTCTCAGGGAGCATCTTGGTCCTTCTTTCCTGGGTTACCATGCTGATAGATGAAGACCATCCTTGGTGAAAGGTTAACCAATCATATGCACTATCATTTGAAACCATGTTTGGAGGCTGTGGAGATCAGTAAAGTACTTGGCCCACAGCATGATGACCTTAGTCTGACCCTCAGAACCCAAGTTAAAAAAACTGGGCATGGTGACATGTGCCTGTAATCCCAGCATTGGGGAGGCAGAGATAGGCAGGTCCCTAGGGACCAGTGGCCAGCTAGTTTAGCCTAATCAGCAAATCTTGGCCAACAAAAAGACCCTGTCTCAAGAATCAAGATTGAAAAATGAAGAGGGACTATTGAGGTACACACACACACACAACACACACACACACACACACACACACACACACACACACACACACACACACACCGCGTGCGCGCGCGCACGCAAACCTTTTGGAGCACTAGAGGGATAGGATGGGGGTTGGGGGAGGTGTGCTCAGATAATATGATCATATCAGGGAGGCTGGAACACTGGTCAAGGTTGGAGGGAGGGAGCCCTGCAGCCCATCTGGGCTAGTGGCTGTATCTGAGACTTGGTGGGCCTGTGGTGGGCAGTGCATTGGCCTCTATCTCAGAGCAAGTCTGGTGGAGAGTATATGTCTGAAGATCTGCAGCCTGGTGGGATCCACTGCTTGATCAGACATACGTGACTCCTATGGGAACATAAACATCTGCCCTGGAGCAGCTGGCTCTCAGACTGGCAAGAGCCCCTGGGGCTACTGCAGCCGGATGTCATTGTGTGGAGCCAAGACTCAAGAATTCAGTTGGCCAATAGTGCACAACAGATCCGGGTTCTCTGAGGGGCAAGTGTGCAGGCCACAGTGGCCCCCATAGGACACAAACCAGGGACCTCAGATACAGGAAGGTAAAAATGGGCCAATCAGGAACCCATGTTTTCCTGTCAACTCAGTAGGTGCCTAAAGGTGGTCTGTCCTTTATTTGAAGGATTGAAAAGGGAAGATCAGAGAGGGTTTGTACCCTTCCCAAAGTCCCACAGCACTCAGCATTCAGTGAGAACAGGGCACATAGCATAGACCTCCACCCACCCATCTCAAAGCCTCCAGGGAAGCCACACCCCCAAGGGGAAGCCAGGAACCAGGGATGGGGAAGGCAAAGGCAGCCAGTAGGCCTGGTGGAAGGCAGTGTTCTATCCTATGGCCCCAGAGCCCAAAGCTCAGGAGAGAACCAGTGGCCTGTGAGTATGGAGGCATGCCACTCTTCTAGGGACCTGAGGAGGCCAGAGCCAGCCAGTACTAGAGTGTCCTGTCCCTGGGCCAATGTCCACACCCAGCTTTCCTCCCCTAGGCCCCACGATAAGATGCTTTACAGACTATATTTAGAATGGGTGGTAGGGACAGGCTTGCATGGCACATGCTTGTCAAGACACTCATGGTTCTCCAGCATGAAGTGGGGTCACATGCACCTGTACACATGCTCCCCCTTCAGACACAGTCTGTGTTTCGTAGAGATGTCTCTACACAGGACTGCTCTGGCCCAGCAGGCTCATCTAGATCCAGCCTCCCTGGAGGAAAGTGGGCACTGCCTACTCAGGAGTAACAGGTAGTTCACCAGGTTGATGCATCCCCACAACCAGAAAGATACCTGCGTATGTCTACGTTCTCATAGTTCAGCCCTATTTGGAAAATTCCCTCATTACATCAAGCTCAAGTCTTTCTTGCCATCTTCTGGGCTCCATTCCAGGGGTTTTAAGGAATCCCTATCCACTAAGCTATTGTGCAATTTCTGAGCCTCAGTTTCCCCACAGGGGAGTGGAAACACATCGAGGCTGCTCGGCAACTATCTGTGCTCAGTAAAGGGGGGCTGTCATCAGATCAACCCCTTTGTTCCAAGGTACCCAGTCCCAGCCACACCATGAATATTCTAATAGTCGCGTTAACAGCCCTGGGCTCTGGGACCCCAGAGTCTCTCTCTACAAGATATCGCCAAGGGCTTGTGCAGCATCTCTGGCAGAAGCTTGTTCGGGTCCCGCTGTCTTATCTGGTACAAACCTCCAATAAGGCCACCTGAGAGGGAGAGCTGAGTTTTGCATATGAAGGTGATCAAAGGCCAGAGAATGGACGAGGTGGCCAGGGGTGATCTACCTCTCCCTTCAGAACAGGCAGCCACAGTTGTCTCTGTAGGGCTTGGGCACTGTCACCTTTTGATCAGCTGGAGGAGTGCAGTGTGGGGTGGCCAAGGTGGTGTGGGGTGGTCCCTAACGTCCCCTCTATGTGAAAGGATCACAGACCTGGAACAGGCAATGTTTCCAAGTAGGCAAGGCAGGCCTCTGCCCCTTCCCCTGCCCCCCTGTAAGGCGCAGTGGTGGAGGGCTTCCCAGGAATGGAGACTGATGAAGAGGACATGGGCTAGTGTGGATCACTGGACTCTGTTAGGCCAGGTTGGGTGAGTGGATCTCCTAACCTGAACCCTTAAAGCAGATCTGCTTCCTGCTGGAACCCCCACACTCCAGAAGGACTTCATTGGTCACAGGACCTGGAATTTTACCTATGCAGGAGTTAAAGTGACACTCAGATATGCTGACAGCAGAGGGCACCAGTGAGAGAAAATAGGGTCACCAAACAGTAGCAGCCTGCCATGGGTTACTCAGAGGAGGGACAGCCACAAGAGCCCAGATCAGGCCCAGGGAGCAATTGAGCTACAGACCACCCAGTTCCCCAGAGGTACTCTGTAAAGCCTCAGGGGGACATCTCAGTAGTAGTAGTGGCCCCACAGAAGCCACTGGACAGTAGACAGTCTGCTTAGTGTGACTGTATGGAGGCCAGGGTCTAGTCTTTGCTCTACCTAGAGAAACTGAGCCCTGAGGTTAGCTGGGGGAGAGAATCTACCCTAACTACTCTAACGCCAGCCTAGGCGTAGCATCTGATTCTTGTCTCAAAACCTCAGCCTGGGTTGATGGTCCACTGTTGTAGATGGGATAGGCTTAAAGCAGAGCTCATCATAAGGTACACCTCACCCAACCAGCAGAATCCAGAAGACCAGTGCTGAGGCTTCTGGGGAAAAGAAAAGGTGTGGATCACTGGACTCCGTTAGGCGGAGTCATGACCTCAAGACTGGACACAGGAGCCAAGTGGAGCTCTCAGCCATCCTCAGAAGGCAGTTGTGCCAGCCCTGCTGTCCTGTGAGTTGATTCATGACAATGAGCTCAGAAACCCCATTTATGCAAAACATCAACATGAGGAGTGGACATTGAGATGCCTGTTTCATGGACGGCAGCCCCTGCTGACCTGATCCTGCTGGTTCAAAGCCCAGGATTCCCCCAAAGCCCAACAGATGGTCTGGCAGGAGGCTCTGGCAGAAGGTCAGAGCCATGCACGCTCAGTGTCCACTCAGCTTTGGTGGAGCATTTGGCACTGAGGTGGGGAGTCACCTGGCAGGCCAGCTTCCTGCCAAGTGGGAAACTCAGGCTCAGGGAGGAGAGCTGGCAGAGCAGAGAATGGAATGAACAGCATCTTATCTCAGTGGCAGCTTCTGCCCCTCCTGGGAAAGGCCTCTGTGAGGACCAAGCACATGTACTGGACAACCTGTCATTTCTACTTGATAGCCCCCGACCTTGATGTTGTGTGAGTGACCTTGGTGCCCTGGTTAGAGGTGTCCTGGAGTCATATACTGGGACCAGGAGGGAACATCCTGGGTCCCTGCAGCCATGTCTCATGGCTCACGATACCTGATGGTCTTAAACCCACTCAGCTCTGTGGCTTTCTCCTTGAAGGACCCTTCCTCTCACTAAGTCCAGTCAGGCTGGAGATCCCAGGGAAGCAGCCACAGGTCTCTTCCTGAACTAGGAACCTCAGCTTCCTGAGACCCTCCTCCATGCCAGCCACCTCCTGAAGCCCTACTCTGGTTAACCAAGTGACTTGGACCAAGAAAAGCCTCTGATGACAAAACAAGGTGGTCACATTCACTTCAGTGCAGCATCACCAAGCACACAGCCCCAAGCAGCATCTCATCAATGGGACTGTTCTTCTGGGGCCCAGGCAAGGCTTGAGCTTTTGGCAGGTGTCTGCACCATTGACCACAAGACAGAAAGCTTTGAGATGGGGTGGGACAGTGTCTCTGTCAGTCCCATGCTGTGGCCATGCAACATCCCACACGGACAGGGCTTCCCTGTGGAAGTACAAGAGAGGACAGTGAACAGGGCACAGGGGTGAGTGATGTGAATATAGGGCTACAGGGATGGGTGACAGAGATGTGAGGGGTCAGGGTGGAGGACAGGAATGGGAGGGACAGGATATGGGGGAATCACAAATATCAAAGAAGATGTACCAGACAGACACACTTTCCCTGGCCACCCATCATGGAAACACCACCCATCTGCTGCTATCCCCCAAGTCCAACCCCAAGCTGCACTCTGCACAGTCACGGATGCCCTTGGGAGCCAACCAGGCCACATCCACAATCCTACCCACCTGCCTGCCCCTCCACTCACAGGCCAAGCCAGGTGAGAACTCTTGGTCAACTCTTGGACTATGGGGCTCCCTAGACATCATCCGGTGTCCTGTACCAGCCCCATCGGCCCTTGCTGCTGCCCTATTCCAGCCCTTCTGCTCTCACCAGCCACAGCTTCTCCACCAGGACCCTGGCAGTGTTGCTTCTAGGGCACTAAGAGCTCACTGAACTGAGGGAATAAGGTCCTTTCCACCCTTGACCTCAGCTCACTCCCAAAGGCTGAACATGGCAGCTGGTATGGTGGGCATTAAGGCAGAGGAAGGAAACCTGGCAGAGCCCTAAGGAGGAGGAACAGGATCAGCAGTGGGCATGCCTAGACCACATGCTAGAGATCAGCGGCCATACACCTGGGCTCCAAATGACACCCTCAGACACAAGCTCCCAGGGACTGGAGGAAGGCCTTTTGTGCCCCCAGCAGGTTAGATAAATGCAGTACCCAGGGTCACTGCCTTGAGGCAGGACCATGAACTTTTATGGACCTGGGGCCCAGGTGACTATGTAAGGATGGGCGGATTGCACTGAGTAGCATGGCCCTGTAAGGACCCTGACCCAGCAGGCACATGGCAGACACTGAACCCTGGGGTTTTTCATCATCACACTGGGGTAAGACCCAGAGAAGACTCTGGAGGCTCCTCTCAGGAAGCCACCCTGCTTCCTCCTCTTCTGGCTGGCCAGGACACACTTCACTTCCTGAGCCTCTTCCTCGGCTGCCACACTCTACTCTGACCTGTGCCCTCCCCAGGGAAACCCAAGTATCCTTCAGGGGCCTCAGCTCTCTCCCTGCACTGAGCTGAGGGTGAGTCCAGGCATGCCACACATCAGGGCCCCCTCCCTGACCCTGGGACTCTGTGGGCTTCTAAAGGCTTTCCAGGCTGGCCCTCCTTCACAGTGAGGGGTGGCTGGTGGATCTGGCAGGGGGAGTGACTGGTCTCCTAGAGCAGGAATGGGGCAGTGACTTAGCGATAGCCACCATGGGCACAGCTCCTTCAAGCTGAGTGTCCTCATCCTACATGGGAGCTCTTGGCCACTGGGCCCCATGGCCAGTGAACTAAATGATACTTACCCAGCACCCAGACGTCCTAGGCCATTGAGTGCCTAAGACTTAGCTAGAGAGGGCCCTGCCTACATAGAGGCTGCCCACGGGGGATGGCTGGGCTTGACCAAGCTATTCTTGCTCTGGGAAGGTTTTGGAGACAGGTGTCAATTTGAATCATGTTTTCACTTCACAGTGCCTTCTGGTAGTGCTGTGGCTTTAGAAGGAAAGGCACAGGCCTAACCCTACCTGCCAGACCTGGTCCCACCCATTCTCAAGGGCCCATGAGAAACTCAAGCCTTGGTGCACCCTAGCTGTCCCTACCCAGAAAGCACCCACTGTGTGCACAATGCAGACTCTAGAGATATAGCAACAGACAATACAGACACAGGAAACTAGGAGGGAAGGAAAACTAACAAATAACAGAGTAGGAAAAACTCAAGGTGAGGTCACAGGGACCAGTGGGTCAGGAAGGGCAAGGTCACCATGAATAGTAAGCCAGGGAGAACAAGGGAGGTCCTGTGAGTGGTGGGCCTGCTGGCCTCATTGGGTAGTGATATTGAAGCTGTGTCAGAACTGGAGACAGGTACTCTAATTGCATGCGTAAAGGCCTTGAGCATGGCTCACCATGAACAAAGCCTAGAGACCAGGGTAGCAAGAACAGTGGTGGGTGAGGACAGCCCCTCATAACAGGGTCAGAGGGCATCAGTCAGAAGGCAGGAGATTCTCACAGGAAATACCAAGGAGCCTGCCAGGCTCTGAGGATGGCTGGCATTCAATGGAATACCTAACCTGCATCCCAGAGAACTGCAAACGGGAAGGAGGGTGGGACAGCCTAGTAGCGTCCTGTCTCCATGGACACCAACCATAAGGAACAGAGAAAACCCATCAGCCACAGTGTGGGGTGTTGGGATGCATCAGAGAGCACGCTGCAGTGGTTGTCTTTTGGAACCCCCAAAGCCTGCCCCATGCCACCTTCCTCAGGACCTCCAGGAACCTGCCTATACCTGCCACCTTAGGTTCAGCCAGTGGCTGCCAAGCTCCCTTCCTTCAGGGACTCTCCCTCAACCCCCGCCCTATCTCTAGAAGACCCAGAGCCAGCAGCTGAGAGTACAAGGGTAGGACGTGGGGCTAAAGAAAAAGAAAGGGACCTGTCAAAATGGTGAGGCAGAAATGCCAACACCTCCACCATGTGGGAACTCTTCATGTCACCCCCTTGTACATGAATGGGAACTGCTACTTCCTGCCTGGTGTCTGGAATAGCTAGGCACACCCTCTGCACAGGACCTGGCCTCCCTTAGGCTGAGGACTGAGTATCCTCCTCAGGTCACTGACCCAGTCCTCAGGGACCCAGCCTTCTTTGCTGCAGACCAGTTTGGGCCAGAGGACAATATTTGCCAGGCTATGAATCCTAAGCAGCAGAGACCCTGATCCTAAACATGGAACAGAGGAAAGGCTGTAACTGGGATAGGGACTTTGGGCTCCCGTCAACCCCATTCTCCAAGCCAAGTGAGTGAACACACAGTGTTAAAGTTAAAACACTGGAGGCTGAGAATATGGCTCAGGGTATAAAGCATTTGTTGCAAAAGAATAAGAACCTAAATTCAAACCTGAGCACCCATGTGAAAAATCCTGGTATGGCCGTGTGTGCCTGTAATCCTAGCACTGGGGGACATGGACAGGTGGGATTCAGGAGCTCCCTGGCCAGCTAATCAAGCGGAATGGGAGAGTTCCTGGTTCATGAGAAACCCTGTCTCAAAAAAATAAGGTAGCAAATGATAGAAGACATTGATGTCAACCTCTGGCCTCCACACATACATGTGTGTAAAGGGACATGTATACACACATATACCACAAACAAAATAAAAATAAAAACCTTTGGTGGTTACTCTGTCCTCCAAGCTATGCTTCCCATAGTACAAGGGCAGTCTCTCCCCAGGAACCCCCAAGTCCCCAGTTAGAAGCTTCCCAGACTGCTGCTTAAACCCCTCTGGGGACTTGGCTCACAGTCACTGATGCTGTGTGCCTTCCTCCAGGACCCACTCCCCGCTGCAGCTCTGCCTTCATGGTTCATGACTGTGACTGGCTTCCAGGAATATCCTGGGGTATACACTGAACAGTCAACCTTCCTCAGCCCTTCTCAAGCCCCTTGGGAAATGAGGAAAATGGTCTTTCTCCTTAAAAAACCCCTGCCCACCTCTCTTGTACATCAGTCTCTATATTGGAAGCCAGGAGGGCCAGGGCCATCCTCTAGAGTCCTCAAGGCTCTCTTGAAATGACTCAAGTCACACTTAACTCTGTAGAGTCCACTTACTAGCCTCCCCAGCCATCTTCTTCCTCTGCCTAACACACAGGATGCTTATCCCAGGACCCACTGCCATTCTTGTGTGGGACACTCAGCCCTAAGCTGCTTCAGATTCCCAGCGTAGTCTTTAAGGATGCCCTGCAGAGCCCAGGCTCCCAAATGGGTCCCTTTAGGGCTTCACCTTATAACAGTGTTACCACCTCACAGATACACACCTACACAGTTGTATTCTGTAACACTGTTCAAACACTGCAGATAAACATTATATACAAAGTTACACTGTGCAACTTTATCTTCTAAGGCATCCATTAGAAAAACCTGATTACCCCATGGAGAACATGGACATCCAAAGGTACTAGGCCACCACGAAAAAGAACATGGCAGATCTCAATAAAGCAATATAAGCCATCTATTAACTGAGAAAAACAGATACCAAAGCAAAGCCAATGTCTCCTTGACAGGTGGTGCTGGGCAAACTGGGACTCTACATGCAAAATAAGAAGGCTGGACTCATATACCTCATGCAATGACCAAAAACCTCCATGTAAGGCCTAAAACTGCCAAACCCTGAGAAAGAAGCCTAGGACAAAAGCTTCATGATATTGGATTTAGCAATGATTTCTTTTATAGGACACCAAAGGCTTGGGCCACTAAAGAAAAAAATAGACTATCAGGCTTCATGAAAATGGCAATGTCATGTGGCAAAGGGTCATATCAACAAAATTGGAGATTTTCAGATCATCTATCTGATAAGGGCTTAGTATCAGGGATAAACAGACTACCATTCAATCTCAAAAAAAATAAAACCCAGCTGATTTTAAACATGGCCCAAATTGACTTCCTCCAAAGGTAATTGATACACAGATAGTCAGTAAGCACATGCTTGGCATCTGAGTTTTGTTTCCTGTCACTGTGATAAAATACTCTGACAAAAGCAACTTAAGTGAGGAGGGCTGGAAATGTCAACACGTAGACAATGTAGTGTAGAACGTGAGTTGTCCTTACCAAGAACAGGAACCCATCCATATGCTACAGCACAGAGGAGCCTTGAAAATAACTGTGTCAGGTGAACTGAGCCAGTTACACAAAGACACACTATATGATTCTGCTGGGACAAGGACCCTAGTGTCAGATCCACAGAGGTAGAAAGCAGGATGGGATACTGGGAGCTGGGGAGAGGTAGGGAAGTCAGCTTTACATGGGGTCAGGGTTTCAGTTTGGAAGATAGAAAGTTCTAGAGATGGATACTGGGGTAGCTTGCAGTGTGTTGAATGTGTGTCACAACACCCAGCTCAGAACTTACAATGGGAAGGTTATGAAATGCCCTCCATGACTTCATGTGTTTGAACACTCAATCCCCAGCAAGTGGTGCAGTTTGGGAAGGTTTTGGAACCTTTAGGGGGTAAAGACTCAATGAAGGAAGTGAGCCACTGGGGGCAGGGCTTGAGATTTTTAGCCTGGTCTAACATCCTGTCTTGTCTGCAGGTCCACCAAGATGTGAACAAGCAGCCTCAGGCTCCCACTGCCACAGCCTCAAGCCCTCCTGCAGCCACACCTTCCCTATCATGACAGATTGTATCCCCTCAAACAACAAGCTGCCACAAACCCTTCCTCCTCTGTGGTACCACTTCTCAGGTATTTGCTCATAGTGACAAGGAAATAGCCAGTGCAGGTAAAGATAGTAAATGTTGTGCATGCTTTACCACAACAAAACCTAATAGAAGGGAGCTGAAGAGATGGCTCAGCAGTTATGAGAACTGGTTGCTGTCTCAGTGGACCAAGGTTTGGATCCCAGCACTAACTCCAGTTCCAGGAAATGGGACACCCTCTTCTGACCTCCTCTGCCATGAGGCATGCACATCATGCATGTGGGACACACACACACACACACACACACACACACACACACGCTCAACTGTGTGTGACAACTACAGAAAGGGTAAACTGCAGCAAGGGAACCAGGCAGGATTGGCCAGGGCTGGGAAGGGCAGGTGAAATATCGTTCTGAGCATCTTCACCATGGGTGTCTCACTTCCTTTCCTCATATCCCTAAATCTCACTTTGGGACACCAGAATGAACCATCAGCCCCACGCCAATGCAACTTGTGACAAGCACCCGACAGGACCACACCACAGGGGAGGGACAGGGACAGGAAGCCTGACCTGAGTCACTGTGGGCAGCAGGGTACACTGAGGCTAGTGACAGAAGAGCTGCACATAGACACTGGGTACCTGCCCTCCTGGCTACTCCCAGAGAAGTGACAACCTGGGAACTACCATGTGTCTGCTGGTCCCCAAAAAGCAAGTCTTCATGCTGGGAACCATTCACACTGTGGGAAGAAGATGCTGCAGTAGAGAATGTTTGCCTTGAGGAGCTGGGACTGAGCCACCAGTATGAGGCCATGTGTGTATTCATGCATCCAGGAAAGAGACCCAGAAGGGGAGATGGTAGGCACACAGCAGCATTCCCACCAAGGTAGAGCAATCACATGGGGGGCGGGGGGTGGTTGCAAGCTTGGCTTTAGGGGACTGGGTTCCAATCCAAGAAGCCAGCTCTCCTAGGAGAAGAGATGGTTTTTGGACTGGGACAGGAAAAATTCCAAGTGAGCCTGCAGCTTTAGGAACAGGAGAGAAGGTTCCAATTAAAAAAAAAAAAAAAAAAAAAACCACCAGGGTCACCAGACAGTGACCTAAAGAGACCCGGATACCAAAGCCACAGGATTTGAACAACAAAAATAAACAATGCACAGCTGGGCACACGCTGTCATCCCAGGATTCAGGAGATGGAGGCA
This sequence comes from Peromyscus eremicus, assembly GCF_949786415.1. Taxonomy (NCBI): domain Eukaryota; kingdom Metazoa; phylum Chordata; class Mammalia; order Rodentia; family Cricetidae; genus Peromyscus; species Peromyscus eremicus. The sequence continues at coordinate 59,575,255 of NC_081416.1, forward strand.
GGGAGAGCAGAGGCCTCAGTTCCCACCTGGGAACCTAAGACTTCTCTCTCAAAACAAAAGCAAACCACAGCGCTGGAGAGATGGAGCCATGGGTAGGAGTTCTTGCTGCACAAGCATAAGGACCTGACTTCAGATCCCAGCACCCACATAAAGAGCTGGGAGTGCTGGCATGAGTCTGTGACACCCAGTGCCATAGGGGGCGAAGGCAGGAGGACCACAGGACCTTGCTACCCAACAGCCTAGCTCCAGGGTCCAGGAGAGATTCTGCCTCAAAGGAATAAGGCAGACAGTAAGAGTGCAGGACATCCACCCCGTGTCCTCTTTTGGACTCTACACATGTGTACATATACTACATATACAATTACAACACACACACACACACACACACAGAGAGAGAGACAGAGAGACAGAGAGAGAGAGAGAGAGAACACACAACCAAATAACAAAACCCAAATAAAAGAACAAACATTAAAAACAATAGTGTTGATGTGCTTGCCATAAAGTAAGTGTTTATATGTGGCACTGATATAAAGGAAAGTAATTAGAGATTGTTTAGGGGGAACCCCAATTCTCAAGACACCAGGAGGAAACTTGGAAACAGATGCCCTGCTCAGCAAACACTCCAGAAAGAATCTCACAGGCAAGGCCCACAGCGGAGAGACAGCTCAGTGGTTAAAACTACCAGCTCTTTTTGCTGATCTGGATTCAGTTTCCAACACACATATGGCAGCTCACAACTGCCTGTAACTCCGGTTCTAGGGGATCCAATGCTCTTTTCTAGCTTCATCAAGCATCAGACACACAGGTGGTACATAGATACACATGCAGGCAAACACACCCATACACATAAAACAAATAAATCTAAATTATATGTGACCTACAGAAGTCCCAGACCAGTCTAGCAAAGGTGAATTTGTATGTCTGGGGGTATCTGCCCCAAAATAGTTTCTGAAGATAAGTCCCCACGGGGCAGCTAAGGTCACCCGTGAGGAGACATGACACAGTCCAGCAACCCTGTGATCTACAGTGCGGCTCCTGGGCTGATTTCCCCCAAATTCACAATTTCTATCTGATCACAGAGCCCATCAGAGTGAAGGCGCAGGACGCAACAGCTGGCATCCCTCAAAATGCCAAGGTCACGAGAGACAAAGACAGAGCTTTCACAGGTGGCAGAGACAAGGCAGCTGTGAAACAGTATGATGTGAGGATCACAAAAGAGAAAAATGCATTCTCAGTGGGCTGGCGTAAGGCCAGAGATTCAGTTGTCACTTACTGGTGACAATCCTCTGGTTTCAATCATGTGCCCCAATGATGTAATTTCCTGAGATTATGGGGGTAGCTGGGGGACTCTGTACTGTCCTGGATCATTATCAAGCCCAAAATTATCTCAAAATAAAAAGCAAGAAAAATGCAGGGATGCTGAGAGACCAGATCTTATCAACTGTTACTCAAGCCTTCAGTGCTTCCTGATGGTCTGAGTCACAGCTCTGGCCTATCTCCCCTGCCACCTTCCTCTCCCTGATCCACACCTCCCCCAGCTCATCTGTTCCAGCCCAGGGCTCCTGGCTGCTCCCATAGGCGTCAAGCTCTTGTCCACAGGGCCTTTGCACATGTGGTGGCCTTTTGTAGAAAAGGCATGGCTCACTCCCCCTATTGACTCAGGTCGAGGCGGTGGCTCCCCTGACTATCCTCCAGAAGGGTGCTTGGCCCCTTCTCCACCCATCCTCCGTGTGATTTCTTAGGGGTCTTGACTCTGCCGGATGTACTGCACACTGCATATCTGTTTGTGTCTCTCTCTGCTCTTTGGAATATCACTTTCAAGAGGACAACACTCGTGCCTTATTACCTCAGCTTCCCACAATTACAGTGGCCCAGTGGAAGGGCAGTGGGGTGATAATGAATACAACATGAGACTGAAGAACCTTGAGAGTGTTCTTTCACTGAATGAGTTGTTTTGTTTTGTTTTGTTTTGTTTTTGAGAAAATGTTTCATTATGTAGCCCTGGCTGGCCTGGAACTTGCTATGTAGGCAAGTCTGGCCTCAGACTCACAGAGATCCATCTACCTCAGTCTCCTGGGTGCTGAAATTCAAGGTATGTACCACTACACTCAGTGAGATCCTATTTTTAAAATTGTACACAGGTGCACATGTGTGCACATTCAGGTGTATAAGGGTGTGCATTGCACAAGTGAGCATGGAGCCAGAGGACAACCTTGGGTATCATCCTCAGGAATGCTGCACACAGACTTTGAAATGGGCATCTCTCCTGGGCCTAGAGCTCATCTATTGGTGAGGCTGGCTGGCCAGTGAACACCAAGCATCCTCTCCTGTCTCTTCATCCCAGAGCTGAGCTATCAAGTCCCACCACACCCAGCATTTTACACGTTAACTGAGGACCAAACTCTGGTCCTCAGAAGCACATCACTGATGGAGCCATCCCTCCCAAACCTGAAGATGCTAGTTTTGCCTCATCAAATTGGTGAAGTGTTTTGTGGTGATCCCCAGCTTTAGAGGTGGAAGTCAGCAATGTCTGACAAGGTGGGTGGAGATAGGTCAGGACATTTCCTGCAGGCCAGTGTGGCTTTGGGTTCCAGAGCCATAAAACCGTGGGAACCCTTTGATCCTGCCAGTCTCCTGGAGATGATGCCCAAGGACACAATCCTGAGTTCCTGCCGAACTGTGAGGATTTGCATCAGAGTGCTATTTTTAATAGTAAGTGAGGAAGCAGTCCAGGTGTCCACAGGAGAGAGTCAGACAAGCTACATCAATACCACAGGGGAAAGGCAAGGTCCATGCAGAAATATACAGAAAACTTCAAAAAGCAGCATTGTGATTTTCTCAAATATCTGCCTGAATGTATGGACACAGGGTGCTAGCATGTCCAGTGCTGCTGAGTGCCTCCTACCACTCGCACTGACCTGCTGTTTTATAGCTCACTTCCCTTGCCCTCCAACAGAGTCCATGGACTCCCACAGTTCCCATTTCATAGAGGGAAAACTGAGGCAGTAGCCGGGAAGACAATGGTAAAGAGCCACAGCTTGTGGAAAGCTGCCTCCTGGTTCAGCACTGCTCTGGTTTCATCTCCGTGGCTGTGATAAAACACTTTGACAGAAAGCAACTTAGAGGAAGAAAGGGTTTATTTAACTTATGCTTCCAGATCACAGCCCATCATTGAGGGAAGTCGGGAGAGGAATGCAAGGCAGGGACCTGAAGGCAGGAACTATGGAGGAATGCATCCTCCTGGCTCTCCCACAGGATCATACTCACTGGCTTTCTTATATAAGCCAGGACCACCTGCCTAGGGAATGCCGCCACCCACAGTAGGCTGGTTCCTCCTCCATCAACAATAAAGACAATCCCCCACAGATGTGTTTATAGGCCAAACTGACCTGAGAGACACCCTTCTCAGGTGATTCTAGGCTGTGTCATGTTGATAATTAAAGCTAACAAAGGCAACCAGTGTGTGCCCTATGTATACACAAGCCCTCAAGTATGTGCAAATACAAACACACACACACACACACACACACACACACACACACACACACAGGAGAGAAAAAAATATGCAACCACTTACACAAGCAAGTCACTTGGAAAAAAGACACCAAAGGACCTCCAGTTAGCCTCATTAGCTTTTCTTACAATGAATTAATTTTATTTTCTTCCTTGAAATTCCTCAATGTTCTCTGCCAAGCATTTCTGGATTTTGTGGTCAGAAGAACTAACAGAAAACCATGATTGCCCATTTGGCAAGGAGATGTTGATGTTCAGGGGCCTGTACATCAGGAATGGCATTGCCATCAGAGTCTGACTAGGGCAGTGACACGAGTGTCATCATCTGTTCCTGGGTTCAGAAGAGAAATGGTAGGCATTATTATGTGACCTTTCTCTAGCTCATCAGTCCATTTCAAACACAGAGAAATTGCAAAGTCCCAAACATTTTAAATTTGTTACAATATGGTTCGCCAAATTACAAACTTAAAACTTTTTCTACATCTGTAGCTAAATGTCTAGTTTTTAGAAATAAGATTTTCCAAGACTGGAATTATGATGCATCGACTAGTTAACTTTCTCATCTGATCAAATACCTGACAAGAAGCAACTTAAGGGTTTACTTGAACTCAAGGTTTGAGATGTATAGTCATCATGGCAGAGAAGGCAGTGGGAGTGGCTTGCAGCTCTGGCTGCTCTGGCCTGAGGCTACTTGCTCACGGGTAGGCATTTAAGGAACCAAAGAAAAGACAGGAAGTAGGGCTAGCTATAACCGTAAAGACCTACCTCCAGGAACCCACTTCAGTAAATACCCACCTCCAAAAGTTTCCATAGTCTCCCCAAACAGCGCCACCTGCTGGGGACCAAGTGTTCAAGCACATGAGCCTGTGAGGGATATTTCACATTCAAATGATGGAAGAATATCTTTTCCCTGCCTTTGTTCCTAAAGAATTAACCACTGCCAGGAAGAAACACTTTGTTTTGCTTTTCTACTATTGTTATTCACATCTCTTATTCCTTTGTCTTTCCTTGATTTCTTCACTTGTTTTTAAAAATGAAATTCCACACAGCTATGGATTTGCTTCAGAGCAGAGATGTGCATGCAACCCTTTGCTTCTTCTAGGTTATTATTAAATGGCAGTTATAGTTGTCACTATTTTTAAGTATGTTTTTCTTCTGAAACTTCCATTAACTAATTTTGTAGTTAACAACAAGAGACTAAGTCAGGTTGAGATGGGGACATGTGTTATAGAGGCTCTTAATTTTGGAATGCCTGAGGCTTTCTATGATCTAGGTAAACCATGGGTTTTTTGAGTGTCCTAAATATGCTAGAAAAGGACCAAGTTTAACTATATTAAAAATTCAAAATTGGACCAACGAGGTAGCACAGAGGGTAAAGGAGCTTGCCATCAAGTCTGGTGACTTGTGTTTGATCTCTGGAGCCCACATATTGGAAGGAGAAAACAAACTCTTACAAGATGCTTTCTGACATTCACATACATGCAGTGATATCTACCCCCTCTACCCAAACACATGCATATGCAAAATAAATAAATATAAAAATTCAAAATTAAAAAAAATTGGGTGGTGGCTAATAAGATGGTTCAGCGGTTAAGTGTGATGGCTGCTCTTACAAAGGACTGGGGTTTGGTTCCTAGTACACACATTGGGAGGCTCACAACCATCTGTAACTCCAGCTCCAGGGGATCCAGTGGTGAATTCAGGCCAGAGAAGTGAATAGTTGTGGGGAGACTGAAGCAGGGCAACAGGTGATTCTGACCCAAATGATTCAGGCCTTAATCCAGGCACTCAGTGCTTAAGTTGCAGGGGCTTCTCCAGGGTCCAGTACTAGAACATGCCATCTACTATGTCTCAGTGCTAAGGTCCACACAGCCCTGCCTCATCATAGCAGATGCGAAAGACGAGAAGCAACTGCCATTTTGATCCATGAGCCACAGTGACCAAGTCATGTCCACATATATGGGAAGGGAGAGACCCCAGAGAGCCAGGGTGCCTGGCAAGACAGGGTTGAGGTGGATGAGGAGGGGGAATGCCAAAGGGCTTCTAGGCCTGGAGCTGGAGCTGGAGTTGGAGGTAGTCAGGCTTGAAGGGAAGCTGAAGGGATCAGAAATCAAGACCTGTGGGGCCAGCCCTTCCCTGAGCCCCTGGCAAGTGCTCACAGAACTCACAATTCTACTGTTTTGGATTTATTGGAAAGGCTTGACAGATGTTTATAATCGTGTACACACTGGCTGAGATGACACTATGGGCAGGAGTACCTGAAAACCGAAACTGGAAGTGGATAATTTCAGTTTTCACAGAAAAGATTAACTTTATTTGTAAAGCACACCATAAAATTTTATTCAGCCTAAATAGGAATGTCAGGGGGCTGGTGAGATGGTTCAGTGGGTAAAAGTGTTCACCATGCAAGCATGACACCTGAGTTTGATTCCTAGAACCCACATAAAGACGGAAGGAGTCAACTGACTACACAGTTGTCCTCTGACCTACACACACACACACACACACACACACACACACACACACACCCCAGGGCATGCACCCCAAACACAATTAAAAAACTGAATAAAGTTTCTTTGTAGAGGGGAAATGACAAGGGCAGTGATCAGACAGTTCCTAGAACTGTCACACATGGGGGACACAGCCCCTGCCTTCCCCACCTACTGAGGCTGTCCCTATATGATTGCACCTTTGTCTCCCAGGATCCAGTAGTACTGTGATTGGAATAGGCTTGATGCATCAACCCCCTTCTACCTGCAATGTCCAGTCCTTGTACATATTAGTGTACCTCGATGGAGGGTAAAGTCTTCTGGAGGCTTTGTGACACCATGAGCCAGATCTTTGAGTAGGAGTCTTAGAACTTACTGGGGAGGAGAGCTGCTGTGGGATGTCTACAGAGAGCTCAGAGTAGGTGAGACCTTGTGCCTTTCTGCCTGGAAGGTGCCCATCTTGGATTAGGAGATGAAGATGGAGAGGCCTTTGGGGAGACTCCAGTCTAAGCCCTAACATAATAAGTCCATGTCTGCTTAGGCCATTCCTTATTGAGGGCCCTCGGTGTCAGGATGGAGCCCCTGAAGCTAAGACATAGCTAGGATCCATAGAGTCACTCATCCTTAGTGTACCCAATACTCCTGAAAACAGAATAACACCAGGCTAAGTCCCCAACATTGTTACTCCTCAGGCAAGTGGAGGTGTAGGGCAGGTGTGGTCTCCATGCACTCTAGATGATAAGGGGCCAGGCAAAGGACAGCAACCTAGTCAGGTTCACACAGGCAGGGAGCCTGAGTCACACAGCAGCATCTCATCCCTGAGTCCCCACCTAACTCTCACATTGCTGTTGAGCCAGAAAGTCTCAGCACAGCACTCTGTCCTCCAAATGCTCCATCTGGATCCAGAGAGGACAGAGGCCAGGAACCAGCTCACCTTACAGTGAAGCAGAGTCATGGCCTTTGCCTGGGTGCAGGTGCCTGGCCCCTGTACCCTACAGATCTGCCCATGCAAGTGAGGCATGTACATTCATGCATGCATGCATGCACATACATACATACTTACACACACACACACACACACACACACACACACACACACACACACACACACGCATGCATGTATGTATAACTCCAAACACATGGAGACATGAAGCTATATTCACAGAACAAAACCAGGACCATTGTCACTCCTCCCCTCAAAGCCCAGATAGGGACACTCATGGTGACATGAGAGGGTAGAGAGATCCAATGGGTCCATCGGGTCTGCTGACACATCGATGATGACATTACAGCTTCCAAATAATAGACTGGTACTATGGAGGGGTGGGGCTCCACCCAAAGGCAGAGGAGGGACAGAACCAGCTACACAAAGCCACCTGTAGCTACATGGAGCCACAGAGAGCCACAGGAAACCACACAGAGTTATTCAGAACTACATAAAGCCATACACCTACATGGAGACACCCAGAGCAATGTGGATGAGGAAGCAGGCTGGCTAGCAGGTGTGAAGTTGAATGGATCCTCTCCTGTAATCAGACACTTACTCTTTGCCCACAGTGGGGATTGCTAACCTTAGCTCTGCTGTCCACAGACGTAGCCTGTGCTTCCCAGTGTCCACCAGACTAAGTTTTCAAGGCCTGCTCTGTGCTCGCCTTTGAAATTCATTACTATTGTATATGTGTAGGATATGGAGGGAGGGCACACATGCCATGGTATAGAGGTCCAAGGACAACTGTGGAGTTGGTCCTCTCTTCCAACTTTACATGGGTTCCAGGATCAAACTCAGATCGCCAGTCTTGTGCAGCAAGTGTTTACCTGCTGGCACCTTGACACCTTCGTTCACTTTTCAAATCCTCCCATGAACACTCCACAGACAGGGGCCCCAGAAGCAACTTCACCCAGTGAGGAAAGCTGCTGTTGGCTCCTGCCAGGAATGGTGCTTACTCCATACAGGACTTTCATCACAACAGACAATGTCACTTTGGCAGTGGAGAAGCTCACTCTATGAACTAGACCACCCTGAAGCCAGATTCCATTAATAGCTAAGGCACAGAGAGGCTAAGAAACCACCAGGGACAGAGCCCAGCCCCTCTGCTACCTGACTGCATTCTCACAACCCAGCATGCTGGTAGCACCATGCTCACCATAGGGCTCTGGACTGGTAGAAGTAGCTTCTCCTGGGGGAAGGTGACCTAGCCCAGATATGCCCAGGCCAGGAAGAAGTGCCAGTTGCCACCTGTTCATAACTCCAGGACCAGCTAGAGATGACAGAAGAAAGCCTGCAGCTATCTCCATGGTAACCCTGGCCAGCCCCTCACTCTCCCCATGAGAACAGGACCATTATATTCTGCTTCTGAGCCCCCAGACTTTTGTATAGAGAGGAAACATGTCTGGCCTAGGAGGGAGTCATACCCATCCACATAACCACCAGAGCAGAACCCCAGACAAAGTCATCTCTTCTTAGAAGGCTTCTTTCTACTCTAGGTCTCAGCCTCCCCAGCTATAAAATGGAGCAACTGGGCCAGTAACCAAGGTCACTGTTGCAATGCTATGGTTGACATGTCCTAAGCAGAGTCTCCAGAAAGATTCAATACACTGCAGAGTCCCCTTGAGCCAGCTACAAGTGGGCAGGTCCCTTTCACACTCACCCAAGAGAGTCTGAGCTCCCCAACCCAACAGCCACATAACTCCAGGGGAGGGGTGGGTCAGGTTACAGCCAGCAAGTCAGAATCCGGAGCCATCTGGTAGAGGCCAGCTCCCTGTAGGCTCTCAGGAATGCCGCCAGCCCTATATTGAGGGTTGTGACCAGCCATGGCATGGTGCCAGGCTACCCAGTGGGCATCAAGATGCAAAACAGACCTGTGAAAGGCTCTAGACTGCCCTGCATTCACCTGAGGCTCCAGGAAACCCAAGGCTACCCTGTCCTAGAAGGGAGGCTGGTGGAGATGGGTCCTGTACTCATGCCCTCATCCGCACACAGGCCAGGCCAGCTTCCTCAAATTATGGGAATGCCTTTGGCTTGAGTCCAGCTGTATTGAGGTCATCCACACAGGGTGAAGGAGCCCCCATGCTTTCCCACCTTCCCTGGGCTTTCAAAGGAACCTGCTTTAGTCCCAGTTAGACAAGCCACCCGGGGAACAGCCCCACCTACAACAGGTGCTTGTGCAATGCACTGTCATGAGCAGTGAAAGGGGACAGGGTGGGTTGCACAAAACTACCCAAGCTGCACCAGACAGAGGGTGCTGCACCACCCAATAGGCCCTAGGGCCACAAGTTCTGCCACTGCCCTGAGGCCTTCACTAAGAAAAACCATATAGGCAAGGGGCTTGTAGGTGTCCCAGCCCTGGTGGGGGTCAAGGTCTCCTCTGGATCAGACCCTCAGATGGTCTGCTATGTGCTGGACAGAGAGCAGCAGTTGGCTGCAGAGAGGACCTCAGGCCTCCCATCCAGATGGGGAACTTGTACCCTGGCTGGCCACTCAGGTGAAGGCCACATCAACAGTGGCAAGTCTAGTGTCTAGGTATAGAACATTTTCCTTCCTTCAAAGCCCACAGAGGGAGCAGCTATATCCCTGCCTGGGAACTCACCCTTGGTCTTCTGACTCTCTGTCAAAGAGAAGGCAAGAGGTGGATTCCCAGTTCTTGTATCTCTAGGCTTAGGCCTTAAAATGGGACCTGTCCTCTAGTCCCAAGCCTACCTGTAAGCTACCTGGGCCCCCTGCCCTACCCTACCTAGGCTGTTCCTCCTATCACCCCCAGGGCTTTAAGAACCCCAGAGGTCACTTGGCCAGATAGAGATCCTCCCAGTATAAACCACATACCATGCAGTACTGGTCCCAAAGAGAAGCTGGGTTCCTTCCGTCCAGCCACAGCTCTGCCCGCCCACATCACTCATACTAACCCTAGACTTCCCTAAGGATAGGACTTGGAACTCAGGCCCAGAGCCCATGGAACCCCTCACTATGCACACGTTTGTACCCCAACACCCCCTCCAGGCCCAAAGTACATTCAAACAGAGTTCTCAACCCAAAATGGCAAGAAGCATCCCCCCAGGGGAAGGCAAGGGGCGGAACCCTATGGCAGGTTTCTTATTGCTTATTTTTATTATGGTGAGCTTTTATTATCCAAAATACAGGAATGCCCCTGTTGAAAAATTCACATGAGGCCACCACCGTGATTCCTTAATGGCCCTTTCTAGTTCTTTCCAAACTAGATGACCATATATCCTGGCTCCAGAGTGAGCACCCTGTCATCTGCCAAAGTGAGGGACACTTTTCCATGCCAGTCAAACTTAGCTCTAGTTGTCCGAAAGTTTCTTCCACGTGTCCTGACCTTACCCTGAGCACCTGTCTGTCCACCAGTGACCTCCAATGTCCACAGTGCCCTGCAGACAGAGTCTGTCATCCTGGGCTCTGGGTTAATCCTGTAGCAAGCTTGGCTTGTCAGGAGCCCCGGGTGCTGTTCACACACTGCCCTCTTAACTATATGCTGATGGGACTTGTCGGGGAAGTGCCACACACAGGATGTATGTGACACCTCCAAGGCCTCCTGCAGTGGCTGGTTCCTGCCTGGCTCCAGCTGAGGCCCTCCAGGAGACACACTGAGAACATACTTAGGTGCCTATGTGAGCCTGGTACCCCCGAATCTCTGTGAGCTAGTATGTGCCCTGCTCAACAGGTGCCTGGTACCCCACACACGACAGCCATTTGTCCCCCACCCTGGAAGAGGTTGCCTCGCCCAAGGACACCCGCCCAGGGCGGTATGACTTTGAGGCCACAGGCAGCCAGCCAGAGAGGCCTTGATAAGCATGGCAGAGGTGGGGCTGCCCTGGGAACCAAAGCTGGGAAGACGTGGAGTCCCCAATCTCCCCCCTAACTCCCCACCCCAGTCCTTGTGCCAAGGACAGACAGAACATTCCCGCTTGCCTGGGGAGGTACCACGCCTCAAAAGAGCTAAGCCAGGGACCTTGATCTGGGACAGAGAGGGCAAGTTTACACTTAGCGGAAAATCATCTTTACTGCACAGGTTGGCAGGGACTTCTCAAAGGCCCTTTGTATACCTGTCCTTCTGTTTTACCTCCTAGCCACGTGAGGTGGGAATCAGGTGGCCCAGGGACAAAGGGAGGTCAACAGGTCACCTGAGGTCATGGGATGAGCCTGGAACAGAGTGCCAGCCCTACTTTTCTGTCAGAGGCAAACCTGGGACCCTGGAGCCACCCCCCCCCCCGTGCTTTCTCTGTGGTAGTTGAGATATCTCCTAAAGGTTCCCAGTGGCCCTTGCGTTGGTTCCACCGCCTTCAGCCCTCCTGTGCCCAGTAGTCAAACCTGCAGTGCTAGAGGTTCAAAGCAGGCTGCAATGCTCACCTACCAGGACCCTTCATGGCTGCTCAGCTCACTCAGAAGGATTCTGGGTACCAGGTCTGGCCCAACGGCAAGGACACAGCTTCTGACCTCTCTTTGCAGGTGGAGGGTCTGTCTCCCTTGTGTTCCTGGGAACCACTGGCCAGTTCCTCCCCTCTGTTTCCCTCTGACTTTGCTGTTACTATTACTCTACCCTGGCCCATGGCTCCACCAGGCTCCCACCTGCAGGTCAGGCCACCCACACCCAGGATTCTCTTGTGAGACCACCTGCCCACTTGTGCCCAGGAAATCCATCACTCTCTTATGGAAAGGGTCTTATGAGGAAGTCTAGATCAGAGTAAGGGCCTGGGATGCTGCTCACTGCTTCTGGGCACCAGGATTAGCCTTTCTTGAAACTCAGGGCTCTCCCTAGGCACTTGTAGGCAAGTGTAAAGGTCAGGGGAAGGATACATGAAAGACAATAACTCCAACATGACACCCCTGTCCTTGGCATCCAAACCCACACTTGAGTCCAGCCTTTCCACTTCACAGGAACACCACAGCCAACCAATCAACACCCACTGATCCAGAACCCCTTTGCTGTCCTGGAGTCCAAGTAATCACAGGCTACCACCTAGGCAGCCCATGGCCCACCATAGAGGCATACTTAGAACTTCCCCCTTCAGGATGGGAAATGGCTTTCAGTCTTCCCTGAGTCCCTGAAAGACACAGTAAGACTGTTTCTCTTTCCAGGTTAAGGAGACTCAGTTACCCTTTGGGTCTCAGACTTGGGTTACATGAGCATAGGATGAACAGGAAACAATGGCCAAGATGGCTGACAGAGCAGCAACTCAGCTGACTGCAAAGGCAAGGCCACATGATCCTATGGACATTCTCAGGACATCAGGTGGTTTGGCCAGTGTCTTCAGTAGATACAACAAGCTATATCTGTCTATTTTTCCTTCTGCCTACCCCTCATCCCTCTGCCTACCACCCTATCCATTCATCTATCCATACCTCCACCTACTACTTTGAGGCTACATACTCATCAACCTAGACATCCATCCATCCACCCACCCACCCATCCATCCATCCATCCACTCATCAACCCATTCATGTTTCAACCCATCACCCTATCTACCCATATTTCCATTTATCTACCTACTACTACATCAAGAGTCCACACACTACCACCCTAACTATCCATCCATCCACCCATATACCCACCCACCAATTCAGCCATCCTTTTACCCATTATCTTATCTATCTCTCATCTATCCACCCACCATCCTATCAATTCACCTCTCCATCCACCTACCAACCATTCTATATATCTACTTACCTATCCATCCACCCACCAATCCAGCCACCTATTGACTCAGCCATCCATCAAACTACCTACACATCTTAGCACCACAATCCACTTAGCAACTTAACTATCCAGCTTTCCAGCTGGCTGTCCACTACTCCATCTATCCATCCATCCACCCACCCAGCCAGCCAGCCAGTCATCTTCTTCTCCCCATTATGCACAAATTCATCTGTCCCTACCCTCTTCTTCTCACATCTGTTTATCCTTTGTGGTCCCTGCTTCATTGGCTCTGCACTGACATAAGGGGAGATGATTCTTTCCACACCTTGTGGCAGTCTAACACTCCAACTTCCTGAGACCTAGAAGATTGACTTGGGAGCAGGGACCACACAAAAGTAGTCATTCATTATTTGTGGACTATCACCCTGCCCACCTAACACACATGTGCATACATGGAAATATGGACTTCCAGTGTCATGGAAGCTAGTGGAGACAGGGTAAGAGGCAAGGGTGTCTCAGTTCCACTCCAGATCAATTTATGTGGCTGACATAGCTTACCTCCTCTAAGCTCTGGAGAACTGCCTCACTGCAAATCCTATTTCCAGAGTAATACAGAATATTCTAAACACTTTCAAGGAGGTGACTAACTCATAATGTCCACTTAGAAATAATGCCAGAGACACAGAGGTAATCAACAGTGAGATGGCAGCCTTGAGGGACCTTTAAATGACCACATATAGTAAGATGTGGGACTCTGTGATATCCAAACCCATGTGATCACATGACCTGTTAGCATGCCTAAGACAGAGGCCCAGGCCCTGTTCACATGTGAGGAAACAGCCCCAAAAGCAAGGTGACCCCCCAGGCCACATACCCCCAGTATGCGGGCTCTGGGATGGTACCACAACCACTTCAAACTGTCCCCTGCCATTACCACTCACTCAGGAGAGGGCATTCTGGGATCCAGCAGAGGTGAGGCCAGTTCTATATGCAGATTCTACAGTTGCACCACTGAGGGTCCTCTTCCAGAGTTCCCCAGGGAGATGGGCATTATATCTGTCTGCTCAGAGAAACACAGGCAAAGCAATGTGGCCTTTGCTGCCTGGGCCCACCTTCTATCCAGCCTGTCTGCCCAGGGAGACTAGGCAACCTGATGGACACCCCGTACCACTGGAGTCCTGCTTCCCACTTGGCTGAGAAAATCCAGAGACCTCCACTGTGTATTGCATAGAGGATCCAACATGGTGAACCACTGCTGCAGCTGGGGAGGGGCTTGTCTGGGTGCTCAGTGAACCACAGTCCTCCCGGGATCAGAGGGGCTTTCGTGAAGGCGCCAGGCAGGGCTCCTGGGCTGAGGAGAAGCTATTGTTGGTCATTGGTAACCAGGTGTTCAGTCTGGTTTGATTCAAAGACACCAAATCCCCTATGTGGTTTTGTACACACCCCTGGTCTTCATGTTCCCACAAAGAAGAAATAACCACACCCAACTGGCTAATACAATTCTAAGACCCAGCTGTGCACTACAGCTACCCAGCTGAGCCACGGCAGGAGGGCAAGGCATACTCTGATTCTGCCAGCCCCAATCACCTGGTTGGGTTACAGAACAAGAACATGGGCCTTCCTGAGACTCTCACCTGTACGGAGGGAGCTGTATGAAAGCAGGCAGCCTCAAAGAGAGGTCCAGCCATGTGGGCAACCACAGGTAGCAATCCATCCCAGGCTGTCCTCTACAGGACCTGTGGATTAAATAGCAAGCTCACCGAGTACCATGATATTGTAGCCTGTTCCTGGGGAGGGAGCTAAGGACTCTGTAGGAGTGACCCTGCAGAACAAAAACCACCTCAAAGACCTATGCATGCCTCATTACTTGGAAACAGGGAAGGGCCTGGCCTGTTACCAAGTAAACTTCAGGCTGGAGGGAGGAGGTGGCACAGAAGCGGGAGGGAGGGAGATGGAGGGAAGTGAGAGAGGAAGGAAGGGGAGAGAAGGAGGGGGGTGGGGAGGAGGAAGGAGAGAGACAGGGAGGGGAGAAGGAGGGAATGAGAGGAGAAGAGGAAGTAGAAGAAAGATAGGAGAGGAGGGAGGGATGAGGAGGGGGGTGGGCAGAGGGGAGGGGAGTCCTTGTTCACTCTCCAGACAACCATCTCTGGACTTCAGGTCAGCACAGAAGGCAGCTGCCAGCCTTGGCTGTTTACAGGTAGGACTACTGGCCTGCAGTATGGAAAGCTGGGAAAGGCACTGGGCACTTTTCCCCTTTCAAGAAGCGTGAGGTAGACACCAGACCGTACTAGACATGTAAGCAGCTTCAGCTGAAGTCAGGTGTGATTCCCCACACCCCACATTCCTGAGAGCCTCCAGCAGGGCCTGGGCAGCCCTAGGCTCTAAATCCTTCAAAGATCATCAACACCCCTCTGGTTTTCCTGGTCTGACTCCTGCCCCAGCATTCCTACCTACATGCCTCCTGCTTCCCCACAGCTCTCTGGCTCGCTGGGATAGGTGGGCATGCTGCTTCTCCTCAGCACTGACTAGTTCCCTAATTATAGCCCTCAAAGGACCCAACTGGTCACATGAATGGGGCCAATTCCTGGCAGCATTCAGCATTGCCCCATACTAATGCTGTAACCATAGACACTACAGATCATTCCAGCCAGGTTCCTTCAAGTACTCCCAGGAAGCCGGGCATTTCCATCTCCCTGCTGACATTACAGGGCTGGCATGAAGGAGCACCAGAGCACTGGGCACGAGCCTCAGTCTATCTGCTCCACCCCAGCATTTTCCTGACATCCTGTCCCCAGGGAGCAAGGGAGCTAGCCACAAAAGGGTCACAGCAATCCCACCCTCTCCCACTGGGCAGAGCCAGCTCCCATAGCAGACAGGAACCAGGACACACAGACCCAACAGGTGGCACTCACTGCAGAAAAGAGCATAACCTCCAGCAAGAGGTAATCTCAAACAGTGGATTTTGCAATTTGTTTAATTAGGACCCAAGAAGGGCACATGTGACACACTCTCCAAGTCCCTCTACCCTCCCTCCTTCCCCTGAATATGTCTTGGTGTTATTTCTTCACCAAAGCCCTCAGGTCGTCTGCCCTACAGGTCCCTTCCATCATGATGTATGTACTTCATCTCCACCCTTAACACCAAAGCATGTTCTTCTGGCCCCAGCATTTCTTTCCCATAAGCTCATTCACTCCTCCAGTAGTGATGGCAATGTGGGTCCTGGTGGAGCAGTTCTACACCAATATTAGACTGTCTCACCCATCTAGATTTTGGAAAAGGTAGGAGCTAAGATGCTCAAAGCTGAATCTGTGATCTCACCAAGACCCATGATGGTACAGTTCAGCCCTGTGTGGTTTTAGGCATAAGTAAACCCCAAAGAAACGGGACCTCTTCCGTGCTCTGGTACCCCTGGTTACTGCTACAGAGGAAAGCAGGATTGGTGTGTGCTGGGTGAGATCTGGGCTATCACTTGTTCATCTCCCAAACTGCCCCTTAGTCACTAACACAACTGAGGGTCTGAATGCCTACAACGCATTCTGACCTACTCCGGCTGTTACCGCCAACAAGGCCCACCTTCCGGCCTTCTCCAGTCCTGTGACATACCCTGGCATACACTGGCCACAGCCTTGCCTCCTGCTCCAGGCTTGGCTTGGGCACCTGCTATGGCAGGAGGCTCAGCTGTGTGTTAGGAGTTCAAGATCTCTGGGGTTAAGGGAATTTGGGGATAGGAGGGCTCACAGCTGCTGAGCAAGCCTTGTTTCCTGCCTTTCCGGAAAGCAGGAAAGTCTAACCATGGCGAATGAATACTGACACCCGTCACTCACATGAAGGGTGATTCAGGATTAATGTCCTCTAGCTATTGCCATGATAACTATGCCCTACCTCTCACCCACAGTTCCCAAACAGCAGCCTCCGAGAAACTCGGGAAATGGTGCCACCCCATGGCATGGTCTCTGAGAGCTGTGCATTTGTCCCAAAGACAAAACAGTGTAGAGATGTCACTGGAAACTAGTCCTTTCTTAAGAGTCAGCATTTACCTCTTGGTACACCTGCTTTGTTTTAATCAATGGGGACTGTTTTTTTGTTTTTCTAGTTAAGATACATTTTCTCAGCTTGGTAGCACACCTTTAATCCCAGCACTCAGGAAACAGAGGCAAGTGAATCTCTGTAAATTCGAGGCCAGCCTGATCTTACCTATTTAGTTGCAGGCAAGCCAGAAAGCTACAAAGTAAGTCCCTGTCTCAAAAAAAAATACATTTAAAGCTTTTAATTGAGCTTAGTTTTCTTCTTTCTTACTCACAATATGTTATATTTATGTGATCTGCAGTCAAGTGTATAAAACAAGGATGCTCATGCCTCCTCTCCTGGCTCTTGGAGGCAATTTTTATTTGTTTTGTTTTGTTTGAGACAATGCATTGATGTGTAGCCAGGGCTGGCCTCAGACTTGTGGAAATCCTCCTACTTCAGCCTCCAAGCCCTGGGATTACAGATGTGTTCCAACACACCTGGCTGTATGGTGGCTTTCTCACTGAAGACCCACCCTAAGACCTGGGACTGCTCCCTGCACAATTGCATGATGTCCTGTGCACATGGTATCTTCCACACAACTGGTTCTCTGGCCCACTTGGAAGCGATCTCAGCATGCTGTGTGACCAGTGAGCACCATCTGACTGTTCTAAGCTTTGGCTATCTGATGATGGAACATCCCTCATGATGTCCATCTGGTTTGAGATGCTACATTTCCTTATATGGATATGTAAAGCTCTGTTGCCTTGGCTGTCTGCCTGGCCACATGCCAGTAGCATGCTTCTTTAACCACCAGATCTTCATGTTTTACCACATTTTAAGCCATCATAGCCAAGGGCATAGATGTGCTTCATGAAGAAACAGGCAAAGATGGTATAGAGTAGGACTCTGCCAAGGTCAAGTGCTCTGACTCCTTGGGGATGCTTAGACACAAGTGAGCTTCCCCTGGTACTCCCACATTCTCCTCTCTGCTAGGAGGATGAGGTACTTCTGAGAAGGAAACATGGGATGGAGGGCCTTTCCCTCTCAGAGAGGCTGTAACCAACATGGGTAAGATACACTCCTAGCCCGAGGTAGGGTGGGGTCTCTGTGCTGCTGAAGGGGCTTCTCTATAAGGGTCAAGGCCTGAAGAAGTTGGAGGTGGCTTGGGTCTCTAGGCAGCTGATAAACCCTGACTGTGGCTTTCTGATCACAAGTTCCAGGAGAAGGTACTCTGGAGGGATGCTCTGAGTGGCCTTTCAGTTTGCCCAAGAACATGGTTTAGAGAAGGTGCAGAGAAGGGCACCCACCTGCAAGAGACATGGAGGGGAGACCTAAGGGCCTGCTCCCCAGTCTGTTCCCTACAGATGAGGTGGTCAGGTATATGAGATGGGAAAAGAATAGCCACCGGAAGTGCTTCCTAGGAGCTGCATTTAGAGGCCATGCATGGGAACACAGCCCACCTAAAGTCAAGAGCAGAGCATCACCTTGTCAGAGAATACTGCATCCTAAAGGCCTCTGGACAGAAGTGAAGGAGCACAAAGGAACTAGTAACTCTAGCAATACATCCCAAAGAAAAGAAAAAAAAATAGACTGCTTGACAAAGAATTCCAACTAGTGATATTTTAAAGAAAATTTTATAAGATACAATACAGACTATAGCAAGACAGTTTAATAAAATTGGGAAAATGCTTTGTGATATGAATGAAAAATTTAGTAAAGAGTCAGATTGGGGGTGGTATCTGGAATGAAAGAATATGACATATAAATTTAAAAAAAAAACACTATTAAGAGCCTCGGTGCAGACTAGATCAAGCAGAAGAATTTCTGAGTCTGAAAACAAGTCTAACAAAAAGGAAAGTCAGACAAAAAAGTCTGCAAAGGCAAAGAAAACCTTCAAGGCCTATAGGAGACCAGAAAGTGAGTAAATAGGTACATTGTAGGTGTTTCAGAATGAGAAGAGAAGGGAAGAGAGATAGAAACTCAATAAAATAGTTGACAAAACAATTACTGAAAACATCACAGTTTTTGGAAGATACAGACATTTAAGCCTGTGAAGTTCAAAGAACTACAATAGATACAAAAGCTCTACAGAGCTGGAGAGAGTGGTCAGTGGTTAAGAGCACTGGCTGCTCTTCCAAGGGGCCTGGGTTTGATTCCCAGCCCCCACATAACAGTGCACAACCATCTGTAACTCCAGTTCTAGGAAGCTAGTGTCCTCTTCTGGCTCTGCAGGTACTGCACACATGCCATACACAGACATACATACAGGTAAAACATCCATACACATACAATTAAAAATTAAGCCAGGAGGTGGTGGCGCACGCCTTTAATCCCAGCACTTGGAGGCAGAGCCAGGTGGATCTCTGTGAGTTCGAGGTCAGCCTGGTTTACAGAGTGAGATCTGGAACAGGCACCAAAAACTACATAGAGAAACCCTGTCTCGAAAAACCAAAATAAATAAATAAATAAATAAATAAATAAATAAATAAATAAATAAACTCAACATTTTATCAAACTATCAAACTACCAAAAATACAAGGCAGAGAATTCTAAACACAGCAAGAGAGAAGTGTTAGGTTACATGTAAAGGAATCTTCATTAGACTAACAGCAACCTTTTCAGCAGAAGCCTTATAAGTCAGAAAAGAATGGGATGATACAGCCAGAGTCCTAAAAGGGAATAATTTTTAAAAAAGCTGCCTATCAAGAATACTATACCCAGCAAAACCATCCTTCAGAAAAGAAAAATAAATAAAAGTCATTCTAAAGCAAGCAAAACTGAAAGAATTCTTCAACAGATTGGTCCTATAAGAAAGGCTTCATGTGGTACCCTGAACAAAAATAAATGTCTCTGGTCTCTCCCTAGCTCAAACAGCAGCCAGAATAAATCCTTCCTTCCTGAAGTAGCTTCTGTCAGGTGCTTTGTCACTGCAATGAGAAAAGTAACTAACACAGAGACTGAAAGTTCAGGGATGGGAGACTCAACTGAGGCAAACAAAAACAAAAGCAAGCAGTAGTCACATTTACATCAGGAAAGTCAGCTGTCAGATTAAAAAGAGACAGAGAAGCCCACTCTCTAATGGCAAAGGGATGGAGCCATCAGGTGAATTCAAAGCAAAGACCATTAGATCTCAAAGGAGAAACAGATTCTACCAGATTGTACCAATAACAAACTGATACAAATCAAGGACAAATTGTATCAGTGGAAAGGCAGTCCAGGAAAAAGTTAATGGAGAAACCCTGGAGTTAAAGTACACTAGAGAGCCAGCCAGTGGTGGCCCACGCTTCTAATCCCAGCACTCGGGAGGCAGAGGCAGGCAGATCTGAGTTCCAGGACAGCCTGGTCTACAGAGTGAAACCCTGCCTTGAAAAACCAATATATACACAAACAATAATAATGAGGATAATAAAGTACACTATAGACTAAAAGGACCTCCAAGGCACTCACAGAGCATCTGACCCACAGCCATAGAACAAACACCTTCTCACCACAAGGAATGGCCTACAGGATGGACCACATGAGAGACTGTTGTGGAACATTTGTTTACACTGTGAAGGTGTGTCCTTGCCAAGGCACCTTCTGATTGGTTTAGTAAAGAGCTGAATGGCGAATAGCTAGGCAGGAAGAAGTTAGGTGGGACTTCCAGGGACAGAGAGGACTCTGGGAAGAAGAAAGGTGGAGATGCCAGAAGACTCTGAGAGGAAACAGAAGGTGCAGGAGCAAGATGGAAGAGAGGTAATGCCACATGATAGAATGTAGATTAATATAAATGGCTTAATTTAAGTTATAAGAGATAATTAGGAATGAGCCTAAGCTATAGCCTGAGCTTTCATAATTAATAATAGGTTTCCGTATCATTATTTGTGAGCTGGCAGCCTAAAGAAAAATCTGTTAACAGGAGACCGCAAAGTGTGTCTGTCTGTCTGTCTGTCTGTCTGTCTGTCTCTCTCTCTCTCTCTCTCACACACACACACACACACACACACACACACAGAGAGAGAGAGAGAGAGAGAGAGAGAGAGAGAGAGAGAGAGAGAGAGAGAGAGAGAGAGAGAACTAGTCATGGAATGTAACAAAAATGCAGAGAACAAAATGCATGTTTAAAAATCATCAGCCCTCTATATCTGGACTACTAACTTGCTAAGACTAAAATTAAGACAAAGCCTGCTCATGCTAGTTACAAAAGGATGGATGTGTATAACTAAAAAGACAGATATCTCTACAGTGAACATTATAACTTGAGAAACTGATGATGGTGAAGAAGACCATCATACCATGTTCATGGCTCCAAAGGAAATTATTAAAATATCCATTGCTGCAGAAAGCAATGTAGAGATTCAATATCGTTACTACCAGAGTATCAGCAGCATTTTTCCACAGGACTAAAAATAAGTCCTAAGATTGGTATGGGGCCACAGAAGAACCCAAATGGCCTAGGAAATTGGATCAAAAAAGGACAAGGCTAGGAAACTGGAACAAAAGAGAGACAGCACAATACATAACTTGGAAACATCCTCAGGCTGGGGATGTGACTCAGCTGGCAGAGAGCTTGCCTAGCATGCACAAGGCTCTGGGTTCAATCTGAGGCAAAAAGGAGGGGAGAGACTGAGGTTTTAAACAGATGGGAGGGATACTATATATTGCAGGGTGTTCAGTGCACATCTGTAATCCCAGCACTTGGAAGGTAGTGACAGTCTCAAAGTTTAAGGTCATCTTTGGCTACATAGTCTGAGTCTGAGGTCAGCTTACTTTACATTAGGCCCTATCTTAAAAAACAAACAATATTTTATAGCTTGAGTAAACAAAGCAGCATGGACCTGGCATAAAAATACACACAATATGGAACTGAAAAGATGGCAGTTAACGGCACTTGCTGCTCCTGAAGAGGATTGGGGTTCAATTCTCAGCACCCATATGGTAACTCATAGGTGCCTGTAATTCCAGTTCCCAGAGATCTGAAGTCCTCTTCTTGCCTCTAAGGTTGCCTGCATGTACATGGTATACATACATATACTCAGGCACAGGCACAAGCATGCATGCACATGCACACACACACAAAAAAAAACCAATTAATTAATTTTTAAAAATAAACACAATAGAAGTGTAGGGAGACCCAGAATTCAATCCATGTCTTTGCACCCAGCTGAATTTTGGCCCAGACTGAAAGAGCAGCCACTGGAGAAAGAAGTCTCTCTCTAGCCAATGAAGGTGAGAAGGCTGGATAGGCCACATGAAGAGGGTTGTCCTCTGGTCAATATACACACCTGTGCATTTGCGTGTGTGCGCATGCGCACACACACACACACTGTGCATTTGCACATACATACACATGCACATTCCTGCTACAGGCGGTAACCTGGCAGACACATGGGGAGGATGATTCTACAAATGGCTCAACCTCCTTTCCAGGACACACTGCCTTTGCCTGGATCCTTCTGGAACCATATCCAGGTGTGTTCCGCTCAGTTCCCATAAACCAGAGCCGGGTACTTCCCAGGAGGTGGCCAGAGAGTGGACAAACACCATATGAAGCACTCCCATCTCAGATCTGCCTGTGCTTAGCCAGGGCAGTGGCCAAGACAGAAGCCCTGGCTTATTAGAACAGTAATGGGTGGGGCCCTCAGGACTGTCCCCAGGCCACAGAAGGGTCCTCTGGCAGTGTCTGCCTCTACCCACCACTTTCCCAAGCTCAGGAATGTCACTGGATAAAAATACTGCAGACAGATGTCATCAGTCTGGCCCGTCTGTGGGGCTTAGAGTTGTCCAGGCAGCAGGCCTGTCGACCACAGGCCAGGCTGTGAGGGTGAACAGCAGCAGGGAGAAGGCAAGCAGCCCTTGAAAGGAGCCAGTCAGCTCCAGGTGCCTGCCTGCCTGCCTGGCCTCTTAACACTCAGGGGCATCAAGATACATGCTAACACCAAAAAAGGACAGCTTTACCAATGGACTCTCCGTGTGCGAGAAGGCAGGGCAGGGGGACAGACAGGGCAGGGGGACAGGCAGGGGCACTGAGTGTCTCTCTGCCTGGGAAGGTTTTCTGGAGGAAGCACCTTCGGAACATTTGACAGAGTGTGCACTAAAGGCTGGCGTGTGTCAGGTTGGACTCCAATTCATCCTCAGGAGACAGGCTCTGTCTGTCCAAGGACTCTCACCTCTCCTTCGAGAAGAACAGCAACCATTCTTTACTTGGTTCTGATCATCATACGGTATATGGGGCAGGAGCTCCTGGCTCCATGGGCACACCCAATTGTGTGACCTTAGGCAAGCAATCTGCCCTCTCTGAGGTCCAGGGTTCTCAGTTGCACCCAGCAAGTAGCCACACTTGACAGGCCCTTGACAGAGGCGCTGCTGTGGTCCCTTCCACCTTTCAAGAGGCCTCTGGGTAGGTCCAGGGAAGGGGGCTGGGCCACACAGCGGAAGATAAAGGGCTTGCAGAGGCAGCCCTTTCACGTGCTCAGACGCCTCATGGAAAGTCAGGTCCCGTGGTGACCACAGTCACCCTGCCAATAGAGCAACCACCAGCTTTTCTTCTGGCCCTCAGAAGTCTGGGACTCTGCCCACTCAGGAGGGCTACAGAAAGGAATTTCCCCCAGGAAGAAGCAAAGAGAACAACCCATCTTATTCTTGGGGGTGGGTGAGCAGAGCTTAGCTGGGATGACCCATTAGCACCACCTACTCTTTGGCCCTGAGGCCTTGCAGGGCCACAGCCTCCCCCTGCCCTACCTGTTACTCCACATGCTTCCCCACGGGGTCAAAGGAGCCAGCACCTCCCCTTTGCAACTATTTCTTAGGTTCAACATCCAGGTGACCCTTGTTGGTAGCACTCATCCCTTCATTCCCTCTGCCAGAAGCGGGGGCTGGGCACCCCACAAAGGAGTTCCCAGAAGCTTCTCTGCAACCTTTCCTCACAGCAGGGTGCATAGGCGCCCACAGTTGGCCTGGGATGTCAGAGCTGGGAGGGACTGTGGAACTAACCAGGGCCCATGTCCTAGATAAGGGTGTTGAGGAAAGAGTGAGGAGCAGGGGCCCTTATGCAGGTCATGACCAGAACCTGTGCATCTCATTACTCAGAAGCCACTGATCGAAGCAGCTGCAGCTCTCCTTTGCTAGGGAGACCCACCGTGAATGCCATCCTGCATTGTGCACCATAAGCAACGACTGTTTGCAGAGGGGACAGCACCCAGGAAGCATGAGTTCTGGACCCTGCTTTGCCACCAGAGGGCTCCAAGCACCAAACTCCCTAAGAAACAGAGGCCATAGCAGCTGGGGCCTGACCTCTGTCATTGTAACACCATGGGTCCCTATAGGCTCCTTTCCTGCCTCAGTAGCTCCCAGTACCACCTTGGCCTGGCACAGGTACCCATGCCTCATGACGCCAGAGTAGAGCATCCCTTCCTCAGACCTGAGTTTCATGGGATTGTTTCCTCCTCCTCCCTAGCTGAGAGCCCTAGCAAAAAAAGGATGCCCGTGGCCAGCCAGCTAAGGGCAAGCCAAGATGAAGGGCTCCACATACAAACAACAGTGTACACAGAAGTACCAGGCTGGGTCTGAGGACAGGTTGAGATGTATGTATGTATATCTGGTATGTCAGGGGATGACACCAAGGGGTCAGGCCCCAGAGGGGATGGCATGTGGAGAAGCCCCAAAGAGACACCTCAAAATTTATTCTTTACCAGGACCGAAGAATAGAGATGCTTCCAGGGACCAGAAGGGAAGACTTGGTTGTCCACACAGCCTTGCCACCACCTCAGCACTGTCTCCATCATCCTGGGTCTGCTGAACAACTGCCCAGCAGCCACTCCATGGGTCAGAACCAATACAGTCAGCTCCTGCATTTGAAAAGGCCTGCCCAACTGACCACCAGGAGCAGATGCAAGCTACACTTACGATCAACTCCCTGGGATACTAGCAAAAGCCACAGAAAGTTCTTGGGAACTGAGCAAGCCAAGACTGTGAGAGGCTGGGGACAAGAACCAGGGAAGTGGGCAGTGTCTCTCAAATCCCTCTGTTAGTCACAGCCAAAATCTCCAAGCAGCCTGACAGAGTAGAACATCTGCCCTTGACCCTGGCCAAGGCCCAGCAGCAAGGCAGCTAAACCCCTGTGACCTCAACTAGGAAGGGAGCTCCTCTCTATGGGGACACAAAGGGCCACAGGAAAGGATTAGGGTGAGGAGGTGGGAACCCAAACAGCAAAGGGCAGTGCCAGGGGGCCATGTCCTGACCCTGGCAGCCAGAGAAGGCCAGCACAGACACAGGAAGAGCTGCTCTACTTGGGCCAAGGCAGGGGTCCCCCAAGGAGGGGCCAGGATGTCCGGGCCTGTTTCCCCATACGCATGTGGGAAAGCATACCCCAGAGCCTGCAGGACACTGGCTCTCTCTCCTACTCTTCCCCCCACACCCACACATTCACTCCCTGCTTTTCAAAAGCAGGTCTGTCCTTCCAGCCACATCATCATCACCTGATACATTCTAGAGTCTGTCTTACCAAGAGCAGAGTTTGCTGTCTGCCAGCTGCATTTGCTACTTAGAGCCACACACCAGGGGCAACCAGCATCACCGTGCATTTCATAAAGATGTGGCTAGGCTCCTAGCTGCTGGCCATGTCTCCTCTCAGGAGACTGCATGACCCGGAGGATCATGATGGTGATGGAAATGAGGCTCCTTTCCCCCAGAGTCTGGGCAAGCCATTTGCTGTGCCCAGGAGGCTCTTCCCAGCTTACTTACTCCTTCCCCTTTGTAACTAAACTCCACGGCCAGCCAGTGCTAGGGCTGGGGAAGGATGGTCAACTGCCACTAAGCAGCCAGAATCTCACTCCCTCTTCTTGACAACGAAGCCCTTGGGCCACCAATCTAGAAAGTCACCAGAGCCCTGTGGCTCCTGGCTGCTGGGGAAGCTGGGCAAAGGCAGCTCTGCTGAGCAAACTTCCCGAGGGCTGAACAATCCAATTCAGGAAGAAAGCACAGTGTAAGCACAGACTTCCTCTGGGGCGGGACAAGCCCTCTTCCTCCACCAGGGCCAGGCTACCACAGTCAGGAACTTAACGATGCTCATTCTAAGGACCTGCATCCCCAGGAGGATACCATGCAAGTGTCTGAAGGCTGCTCACCTTGGCAAATGGAACTCCTGGACAAAGAGGTAATAGGGTAGAGGATTCTCCAGCACCCCGCCCATTTCATCCCAAGGATCTTAGGGCCCAGCAGGCAAGTGCTGAGGAGCAGCAAGCCTTGTGTTTGCTAGACTTTCCTACAATGGTAAGGCCTCTTGGGGTCTTTGCACACTATTCCCTATACCCTGAGAAAAGCCCACTGCCACTGCAGACACATGTAGAGCCTCTGTCGCCCAAAGACCAGCATTGAAATCTCAGGGGTCCTGGCACTTTGGGAGGCAAGGTTGAGGGTTGGGTGGCCTTAAGGACACACCAAGAATGCCGGTTGGGATAGAGTGTCCTAAGACTTGCCCTGGCTTCTATGGAAGATCTTTGTCTCCCTGTGCAAGGCAAGCAGCCATCAGAACGCACCTTTGTGAGCCTGGCCCTTGTTGTGCCTCAGAGGAGTAAACAGAACCCTGGACACCCAGTGGGGCCCTGCCCAGGTGGCAAGACAAGCCACAAAGAGGTCAGTTAATGGAGCTTCCAAAGCTGCGGGTCGGCAGGGTAGAATCTGGAGCCAGAGGCTGGCAGGGCACCAAGAAGCCAGGCAGCCAGGAAGTGCTGCCTCAAGGTGGCCAAGGGGAGGCAGCAAGGAGGGCAGCCAGACCATTCCTGGAGATGACTTCCTGTGCCCCTGCCCTTGAAAAACGGAATGCCCTGCCCCTCTCAGGCAGCCTGTGAGAATGAGAACCACCTGGTAGCAGTGAAGGCCAGGTGCAGCTCTGCTCCCTCCCATTTCCTAAAGCAGGTGCTGTTCGTAGACTCCTGATAATGTGTCCGCTGGGCTCAGGGCATCCAGCCCACTTTCATCAGCTTGGGTTACTGAAGCTGTGGGCACTCCCCTGTGGACATCTTGGGCAACGCCAGTGCACCTGCCAATCTATCCTGGACACGTCCCTGCTGCTCTGAGTGCCCGAGATAGAAACACCCGCCAAGGCCTGGATGGGTTTGTACACAGACACCAGTCACTCCTGGGGGCTCCTGAGTCTCTTGTCACAACTGACCCACACCAAAAGGCCAGCTCCCGGCTTGCTTATTACTCCTGTGGGGACTAACTCCTAACCGCAGTCCTTCCATCCCAAGAGCTTGGCGTGTGGAAACTCCTGGGCTGGCGTACCCCATGTTCCAAGTGTCCCCCTCCACATGCCTCCCTCTCAGCCACCAGCAGAGTCCCTGAACTTAAGGAACCGGCTTCCAGTCTGATTTCTGTTTCTGTGATTAGCCTTTCCTTGCCTCCCTCAGGGTCGCAGCTAGGGCGCAGCGGCACCAGCCCAGAGGAGTTACGAGTGCGGGGAGGTTACTCACACGGTGAAGTGGTACACGAAACACTTCCAGCCCGTGGGGCGCTCGAGGAAGTTGTAGACGCGGCCCTGGATGTGGGTGCGCGCCAGCAGCGGCCGGCGCGTGCTGTAGATGGAGACGCGCGGGTCAAGGCTCACCCGCGGCCGTGGTCCGAGGTCTGCGGGGGCCGCGGCGGGAGACACAGGGGGCGACATGGGGGATGCGGGTCCCGGGGCTCCAGGTGGCGCGATGGGCGCGTAGAGCGTGCCGCCCGCCGGGCCACCCTCAGCCAGCTCGAGCGAAAAGGGACACTTCTTGGCTAGTCCCGCGCTGCCCCGCCGGGCGCCCAGCAGGAGGCCCCAGCCCGCGCGCTTCCTCTCCGCACTGGGCGGGGACGAGGCCGAGTCCATGGCCAGACAGGACCCCGGAACGCGCCGCGCCTCGGAGATGAGGTGAAGGCTGCACAGGGTGCTGGGCGCAGTGCGGGTAGCGGCTACTGCCAGCCCAGCCACGGGGGGCCGCTGTCCGCTCGGCCTGGGGGCGGGGGCGGGGCTGGTCCCCAGGGATGGCACGCCCCGCCCCCAGGACGCCCCGCCCCTGGGCGCCACCACGCGCCTACCTGCAGCCTGGCTTAGCCAGCCCGCCACCTGCCACGCCACGCCACTCTACTCCAGGCTGCTCGCCGCGCTCCCCTCTGTGCGCACCTGCTGGGCGCACGTGCTTCCTCGCACTCCGAGGCTGCCCTCCCTTCGGAACTCAGGGACTAGCAGGTGCCACCACCAAGAACCCGGTGAAGCACAGGCACTCACTTTCTCACCCTCTGAACCCACCCTAGAGAGGGAGCAGGAGGCACAAAGAAGGGTGTCCTGGGACATGCGTGGACACTCTCGGGCGCAGGATGAGAAAGTGTTGGCCCAAAGAACACTGAGTGTCCTCGAGTGTCCAGAAGCCCCTGCTGGCAGAGGCGAATGCAAAAATGCCTTCCCAGTAGCTAATCGCTGCCCACTAAGATTGTGGGATTGAGGAGATAAGGACCGACCATTAAGTGGTACTCAGTGAGAGCGGGCTAAAGTTAGCTGAGTCAGGGGCTAGATTGAGGGTTTTGCTGGTAGACAGGACTGCCTGGGCAGGTAAAGGGAGAAACATTTGCTCCTCCCCAGGGTCATGAAGGAGCTTCTTATCCTGGGACTGTTGCCCTATAGTGGGGATGGGAAGAGAGTAAAAGGCTTTGTGCAACTGACTCTTGGGAGCTGCCTCACCGGGGCTACACTGGCCTTTGTGTGGGGTGGAAGGGGACCTGCATCCCAGGACAATGCACACAGATGTGACCGACACCTGCACCTCCATATCTCAAACACAGCAGAAGAAAAGTGTGCCTTCAATAAGCGCCTAGGAGGATCTTGAGCTCCCAGCACTCTGGAGGTGGAGGCAGGAGGATCAGGAGCTCAAGATCCTCTCAGGCGCTATAGCAAGTTCAAGATCAGCCTGGGCTACATCAGACCCACCTCAAAGCAACAGTAAAGCATTGACAGTAGTTGGGGGCATGTAGAGAAGATGAAGGATCAGCCAGGCCCCCCTCTCTCACCATGCACAAGAATGATTTTTGGGTGGTGTCCTTGTTAGCGTCAATTGTCAACTTGACACAGCCTAAAGTCATCTGAGAAGGGAATCTCAATTGAAGGACCGCCTAGATTAGATTAGCCTGTGGGTGTGTCTGAGGGGGGTTGTCTTGATTGTCTTAATTGATGTGGGAGGGCGCAGCCCACTGTGGGTGGCATCCGTTCCTGGGGCAGGTGGTCCTAAGCTATATAAGAAAGCTGGCTAAGAATGAGCCTGTAACAAGCAAGCAAGCCACGTTCCTCTGCTGCACTTCCTTGGCTGTGAATGAGTTCTTTGATGGGAGATACGGCTATGTGGAATAGTGAGCCTGCCTGCTTCCGGGTTCCTGATTGAGGTCCTGCTCTGGCCTCCCTTGAAGATGGGGCTGTAACCAGTAAACTGAAATAACCCCTCCCCTCACCTAAGTTGTTCTTGATCCTGGCGTTTACCACAAAGCCAGAAGGAAACTAGGATAGATGGATCAAAGACTTTGGTATAAAAGTTAAAGTAGGGCTCTGCAGAAAGAACTTAAGGGTGAGGGCCGCCGGGCTAGCCAGACGTAGAGTGTGTGCCTATGGTGTGCAAGGCCCTGGGTCTGATGAGGTGGCAGGGGAAAGGAGGAAGAGCACCTGCCTCAAGAAACTGTCACTAAGGAAAACATATCCCACTGTGCTGTGAAATCCGGAAGCAGCAGCAGATAAAACAGAAAGCCACCGCAGGGGAAGTAAGAGATAAGGGACACGCTGGGACAGTCTCCACAATTTTTACCACCACAGGCAAGGGATTAATATCATTAGTACATAAGGAGCATCTAAAGCCAGAGAAGACTGTGTGGCAGACAGTGCTGTGGGAGAGTGGGCTGGAATCAGGACCAGCACAGGGGAAAGAGGCATGTGGCCTTGGTGCCTCAGAAAAAATGCTCAGCCTCACTCATAACAAGAAAATGCAAATTAAAAGTACACTCTGATACCAGTGGCCCACTATCTGATTGGCAAAACTCCAGATGTTTGACGGCACAATCTTTGGGAGAGGCCAGGGTGGCAGGTGCTTTCCTAATCACTGGTGGGAAGGGCATCTTGGCATTCTTAGGAAAAGTGTATGTGCCCTTTGACCCGGAAATCCCACCACTAGTAACCAACCCAAAGACAAATGAGAAAAAAACAGAAAATGAAGCTGGACATGGTGGGGACACATCTGTAATCTGAATGCTTGGAAGTTAGGTAGAGGCAAGTATCAGGAGTTCAAGGTCATCTTCAGCTACATAGTGAGGCCAGCCTGAGCTATATAAGACCCTGGGGGTGGGAGAGAGAGAGAGAGAGAGAGAGAGAGAGAGAGAGAGAGAGAGAGAGAGAGAGAGAGAGAGAGAATGAGCGAGAGAATGAGCACATAAACCTTGTACTGCAACATGCCTTGTATTTTGCAAAAGACAAGAAATGGATAGAGAGATGTCTCTGTACTTAAGAGTGCTTGCCTCTCAAGCATGAAGGCCAAGGTTCAGATCCCACCACCCACATAAATGCTAGGTGTGACCCTGTGCCTGTCTATAACCCCAGCACTGAGGGGTTTGGGGTAGGGACTCTGAGACTTCTTGCTCCAGCCTAACTGAAAAAACTTGAACTCTAGGTTGAACAAGAAAGAGACCCTGCCTCAAAAGAACAAGGCAAAGAGTGATACAGCAGGACACCAGAGGCCCTCTGCTGCCCTCTGCGCATGCTCACAGGTGCATGCGTCTGCACACACATGTGAATGCACACCACACACACCACACACACAATACAGTATCCTTCAGTCTGTTGAATTATATACTCTAACACAGTCACACAAATTGAACCATCAGTAATAATATTGGCAGGGACCCACTCCAGATGCCCCCAGGCTAAAATCCTCAGTGCTCAAGTCCTTCACATAAAACAGTATATTCTGTTCTTAGAACCTACTACACCCTCCAGCATAGCTCAAACCATCTCTAGATTCCTCAAAAGCTAGCACAATGGGAATGCCAGCTCAAGTATTGCTGCATTATACTGTTGGGGAAAGAATAAGAGTCTGCACTAGTCCATTCCAGATGTAATTTGTTTTTTAAATATCTTCCACCTGGTGTGGGTTGCAGAACCTAGAGATATGGAGTGCTGACTGTCTGAACAAATCAAACATATATGTTTACATATCAAATAAGCAATCCTTTTGAGTTCCTTAGGAACCAAGATATAAAAGATACAGAGGTAAAATCAAAGAAGTACAAACAAATCTTTAAATGTGAGTTTGAAATAGTACCATAATCTCCTCCCTCCGTTATTTTCTCTCAAAACTACTTTATAGCTATATCCACTAAAACTTTGGAAGGAGCAGGCCGAGGAGGTGGCTTGGTCAGTAAAATGCTTGCTGTGCAACCCCAGAACCCACATAAAAATGTGGGGTATAAACTTGGCATGGTAGCTCATGCCTATAATCCCAGCACTCAGGATGCATAGGCAGGCAGATCTCTGTGAGTTCATGGCCAGCCTCATCTACACAGTGAGTTCCAGGACAGCCAGGGCTATGTAGAGACCCTGTCTCAAAAATCAAGGTGGACTGCCCCTGAGGAACAACACCAGAAATTTGTCTTCTGGCCTCCACACATGTATACCCATTCACACAAACATACCCTTGTGCACATACATGTACACCCCACACACAAATGTATACCCATGCTTGTACACACATACACCACACACACACACACACACACACACACACACACACACACACACACACATTTTTGGAAGGGTCTGAGTAATAGCAGAAGAATTCAAATAGCACAAACAATTATGGAAGCCTCACATAGAGACTCACATCTGTAATCCCTGAATCCAGGAAGCTGAAGCAGGAGGATTTCCATGAGTTCAAGGTCAGCCTGGTCTACAGAGTGAGCTCCTATCTCCAAAAACAAACAAAAATACAGATTAAAGCATGCCAAATATCCTAAAACCCAGTTTGTTCATAATGAGACTTGGAAAGTCCTCATTGTCCTTGGACAGTTGCTTGGCTCATTGTTCTGAAAACTAGAGGGGAGGGTGGGGTAGAATGTGGCCTGCCTTGCCTTCTCTGTACCGACTTCAGGGTGCGAGGAGGCCATGCCTGCCAGAGGTACACACGGAAGAATGTGTGGCTAGGAGTATGTGACGCAGGGAAACTGCTTTGCAGCGATCAACAGGAAGAGGATAGGGAGTCAGGTGCAGATTAAACCAGACTGCCTCTGAATTGGGGATTGTTGGAGCTACACTGAATGCACACATTATACTGAGCTCTTTATTTTCATGTACATTTCCATATTTTTCAATTATACTAATAGCTGCCCAGGTCTGTTCTGGGGCAAGACGGAGAAAAGGAAGAATGCTCTCTTAGGACCTTCGAGATGGCTCAGTGGGTAAAGTTACTTGCCACTGAGTCTGACAGTCTGAGTTGGATCCCTGTGATTCACATGGAAGGAGAGAACAGAGACACCCCACACACAAACACACACACTTATCCTCTGACCTCCAACACACATTTGCACTTTGTGTTTGCATTTGCACACACAACAAATAAAGGTTTTGTTTTTATTTAAGGGTCTTGGGGATGCCTGTCCTACCTTGAACAAGGAATCTGTTCTGGAGGACACCAAGGCAGAAGTGAGGCTTGAAAGGGGCTGCTATGAGGTCCATGCCCTCTCCAAAAAGCTGGCCAGAGAGTAGGGGGCGGTGGCTGAGCAGAGTGGGAACCAAGGATGATGGACTCCAGGTGTACCGGTGAGCACAGAGCTAAGATGGGCTGGGCTCAGGATGAGGCTAAAGCTGAGAAAGTAAAGGCCGGTGGCCCCAGATCAGGAAACACAAAAGGCCCTGCCTATGGGTGGTAACAGGGTGGGATCAAGCCCATGACTACTGTGGAGGTGGGTGAGCACCCCTGAGGAGCCCATCAGCCAAGAAGAGAAAAATCTCCTGAGGTAGAGAATGAGCAGATTGCTTAGGCCATGGAGGTCTGAGCCTCTGGACATGGGACTCTGGGACGCCACCTGCTCTCTGCAGAATTCTTCCTTTACCAAGGAAGCACCTCCCACTCCCACAGTCATCAGGGGGGCGCACACACCCCACCAGGCTGCATCCTGGAAGAGCCCCTTCTCACTACCTATCTCCAAGCCTTGAGATGTTATGGAAACCCGGTGCCCACCATTCTACTTGCTGACTTTCTAAGGACTTTCTGCCAATCCATCTGCATCCCATCATCCACTCATTCCTTGTTCATCTGGTGAGGTCAGAGGGCAACAACAGGAGGGGCCTCTGAGGCTGTCATGAGGATAGGAAAACCAGGGCTGATATCTTCTGTGAGGACCAGACTCTATCAGCCAAGGGCTGTTGGGACAGTCAGACTTCCAAAGACTTTCCAGATGTTGTCTTTCTTCAGATTCATTTCCCATCCATTCATCCCCAAAGTCTTGTATGCACTGCCATGGAGCCATCATGTAGAGGTCAGTAAAATAGTGAGCAGACTTGGCACAACCTAGAATTATCTGACATACAAAGCCTTAATTGACCAATTACCTAGACCAGATTGGCCTAGCAGCATGTCTGTGGGGATTCTCTTGATGGTTGATTGATATAGAAAGATCTAGCTCATGATGATGGCACCATTCCCTGGGCAGGTGATCCTGGGCTATGTATGAGCCTGTGACTGAGCCAGCTAGTTGTGTTCCTCCATGGTTTCTGCCTCAAATACCTGCTTGAGTTCCCCCAACAGTGAACTGTGACTTGGTAGGTGAAATAAAGCCTCTCCTCCCCTAAGTTGGTTCTGTTCAGGGTGTTGTATCACAAAAACATAAATCGAACTAGAACACTCACTGAGGGCTCAAGGTGTCCCCACAGGCACTTTTCACTTGGGGGAAAATTGCTGTTGAAGTTCTCTGCATTCAGTAGACAATGCTAAATGGATGGATGGCCAAGGGTAAGGCATAAGGAACAGGTGCTTACCACTGTGAGCCACTGGTATCTCTCTGTGGGTCCTCCTGGCTGGGGACTATCCTTGTGGATGGGACACCCAGCAGTGGGGCTGAACTTCCATCTGTCCTGCACCTTACAGGCAGTTCCTGGGGTGTCCTTTCCTCATCTGAGCACATAAAGATCCATCATGTCAATCAGCTTGCTCTCAGGTCTGGGAAGGGGGACCTAGGACCTTCTCTAGGCAAGCACTGAGGTGGTGCTACTGGGCAGGACCCAACACTATTCCCTCCCATGAAGGGACTCGGGGGTCACAGTAGGACAAAGGCAAGATTGGGCTTGTCCAGAGTCCTCCAGGCCTGATGTCTTGTCCTCCCACTCACACCGTTTCTGAAGTCATTTCACTGGGTGTACCAAGAACCCACTGTGCTTTGCCTTGTGGGCGAAGGCTGGACAGACAACCCAAGCACACATTCATGGAGAAAGTTGCCCCATGAGCTGGTCTTTACGCATATGTAGAGTCAAAAAATGGGGTCTCCCTGGGTGTTCCTCTCTCTCATGGAGCCCTGAGAATTGGTCTAGGCCTCACTGAGACCAGGAGAGTGCAGGAGCATGAGGGCGGAGTGGTAGGAGCTGGCATGCTGTCATTCTACCACCCCTTACTCACAGACCACACCCACCCACACTCGCCTCTTCCAAGATGCCAAACTGGGAACCAGCTGGGAATACTGAGGGTTATGTGTAAGTGTGCAGTGTGCATGTGTGTTGGACGCACATAAATACCCTTTTGTGACTGCTGCAAGGACAGGCTCCTAAGAGCACAGTTGGAAGGGTGTGCTCAGAGGGGAGCAGCCCGATAAGGAGGTAGGAACCACCCCACAGGGCCACAGCTATACCCAATTTATATGAGAGTCACTTGGTGAGCAGACTTTCTCGGCAAACTGCACCCCCTCATTCCCTCACCAGCACCAAGTCAGTGGCGAGGTACCAGAGACTTACCATAGTGCTTACCTTTAGATGAGCCTTCTGGTAAAGCTGCCTGAGGTCTCCAGACACCCACCTATACCTCTGAGGCCCAGCCTAGCCATGGAAAGCCCTTCTATACATTGTTCTGGAGTCAGCACTGGTCTTCCAAATCCAAGGAAAAATCTTTAAAAAATTGAGGACTGTCGGCACATGCCTTATGCTGGGAGAGTCAGTTTTAGCAAATACTGAAGGGTCCCCTTTCAGGGAGCTGCCCCCATCTGCCTCAGAATCCACTCCTCTCCTTCTAAGTGGGTGTCATGGAGAGCAGTCCCAGGGCCTCAAAGGTCTCAGACCTTCCTCAGAAGTCTGTGGTAGTAGCCTGTTCAAAAACACAGCCCACCACACTCAGGATCCCTTGACTGGTAGCCTCCCAGATATCTCTAGCCCAACAGTGCTCCATCCTGGGCATCTGCTAAGCCATCAAGCTTTGACTGATAGAAATATGTTGGATATCCCTAGGCAAATTCAATGCCATGGTGGGCAATCCCAGCCAAAACTTTTGTCCTCATTGGTGATACAAACTGGACAAACAGCTGGAAAGACTCACCATGGGAAGCCACCATGGCCCCACACAAGGGCGGAGCCCAGAGCAAGGGCAAGGCAACTGAGGGACGGAAGAGGAGGCAGGAATGATTCAGCTGCCAACAGCATTTACTAGGTACCTACTGTATTTCTAACCTTGCTAGTTACACTGTGGGAAAGGCTGGAGCAATGGACAGCAAGGCCTCAGCTTCAGGAGGTAAAGATCTCTTCTGTGAGACACACAGATGCCGGGAGGAAGCACACATGCCACTCAAGTGCTCTGACCAGCCCTTGCCCTTATGTGACCCAGAGACTGTGAAGCAGCTGCCAACATTCCCATGTGTGGGCATTGTGTGGCAGGGAGCTGATTCACCTCACTGAGTCCAGGCACAGAGAACCTGCTGAATGTGAATGAGTGACTGGAGAGAAATGAGTGGGTGGCTGCATAGACAGATGGGTGCTTGGATGTTGATGGTAAGTGGATAGTATGTGGGAATTTGTATGAATGGATGAGTAGGTGAATGGATGGGTGGCCAGCTGATTGGATGGATGGATGAATGGTGTTATCTGGGTAGACAGATATATAAGTGGGTAAATGGATGAGTAGCTAGTGGATAGGTGGATGAATGGATAGACAGATGGATGGTAATAACTACGCAGATAGAGGCATAAGTGGGTGGATGTAAGGATAGATGGATAATTAGATGGATGATAGATGGTGATGAGTGGTAGATTTGATAGATGAATGGGTAAGTGGATAGATGGTGTGTAGGTAGAGTTTTCCTGCCTGGCCCACAGTCAGGACAAATCTCTCTCACTCGCCAGTCCCACAGCTGCTCAGACCCAACCAAGTAAACACAGAGACTTATATTGCTTATAAACTGTATGGCCATGGCAGGCTTCTTGCTAACTGTTCTTATATCTTAAATTAATCCATTTCTATAAATCTATACCTTGCCACGCGGCTCGTGGCTTACCGGAGTCTTCATATGCTGCTTGTCCTGGTGGCGGCTGGCAATGACTCCTTCTGCCTTCCTGTTCTTTCTTTTCTCCTCTCTGTTAGTCCCGCCTATACTTCCTGCCTAGCCACTGGCCAATCAGTGTTTTATTTATTGACCAATCAGAGCAACACATTTGCCATACAGAACATCCCACAGCACTGGTGTGGTGGTTTGAATAAAAATGGCCCCCAAAGGCCTATAGGGAGTAGCACTGTTAGGAGATGTGGCCTTGTTGGAGTAGGTGTAGCCTTGTTGGGGGAAGTTTGTCACTGAGGGTGGGCCTTGAGTTTTCAGAAGCTCAAGCAAGGCCCAGTGACACTCTCTCTTCCTGCTGCCTGCTGATCCAGATGTAGAACTCTTGGCTCCTTCTCCAGCACCATGTCTGCTAACATGCCACCATGCTTCCCACCACGACAATAATGAACTAAACCTCTGAAACTGTAAGCTGCCACCTCAATTAAATGTTTTCCTTTATAAAAGTTGTTATGGTCATGGTGTCTCTTCACATCAATAAAAACCCAAACTAAGGCAGATGGATAACAAGATAGATGGATGGGATGAATGGGTAGATGCTTGGATGGATGGGTGGATGGATGAATGGATGGATCAGTGAGTGAATGGCCTGATTAGTCTTGATTGTCAACTTGACAGGTTTTAGAATCACTTTGGAGAACTGTCTCTGGGTGTATCTAAGAGGGTGTTTCTAGGGAGGATTAAGATCAGGGAAGGCCCACATAAAAAGTGATCCTGGTATAAAGAGGTCCCAAGAAAAATGTCCACCTTCCCTTGCTTCTTCCTCCTGAGCAAGTGTGTGCATCACTGCTGATGCTGTCCTCTGTTGACTTTGGACTACAGCTTCTTTAGCTTTCCAGCGTGGACTGAACACCAATGATTCTCCTGAGATCTTTCAAGCCTGATTGGAACAGATTGAGACTACTGAGGTGACTGACTGGCTTCGTGGGGTGAGTGGACACTGGGTTTTCAGCCTCTCCAGCACACAGATGGCCATTATTAGACTACTTGGTCCCTATCATGTAAGCAATACAATAAATCTCATTAATAATCTGTATATATTCTATGAGTTCTGTTCCTCTGGAGAAGGTTGCTTAACTCAGATGGCTATATGGATGGATGGTGATACATAGATTAATGTATCTGGAGGGTTGGGTGGGTGGAATCATGGGCAGAAGGTGGAGAGTGTCAGATGCTTGGATAGAGTCAGGGAAGATGGCTCAGTGGGTAAAACACTTGCCACACAAGCATAAAGATAAGTTCAGAGTCCACGTAAAACCAGACATGACAGTGTGTGTCTGTAATCCCAGTGCTCCTACAATGAGACAGGAGGTGAAGACAAGAGATTCCCAGGAAGCACAGGGCCCAGCCAGCCTCGTGTGTGTGAAGAGACCCTGTCTCACAAGGACTGACATCCAAGGTTGTTCTCTGTCATCCGTACATACTCTGTGGCATGCACACATCTGTACTCATACACAAAAACATGTGCATGCGCACGCACACGCGCACATACACAAACACACACACACACACACACACACAGATTATAAAACAAGATACTTGGGTGGATGGGTGATTGATTAACGGGTGAGTGATGTCCTCAAGACATCCTGGGTGCTATCCTAGGCATACTCATCCTGGTGTACAGATGTGTGCACAGAATCCTGTGCAGGCCATGGAGTCAGGCAGCCATTAGCTTCTATAACTGAGGCATGCTCTGGTTGCTGGAGTTGGTTCAACCACCCCATTGTGCTATCCTGTACTTCCAGCTCTGCTGTATGACTGACAAGCTTTTGTAAGGGCTGGGCCTGCCACCAGATGGCAAGAGGAGAGGTCAGGGGCCATGAGGCCTGGCAGGAGCCCTGAGTTGGTCCCTCAGCTCCCCTGACCTTGGTCTACATCTGTGGGACAGGGCCAGGACCAGGTCCGGGCTGATAAGACAGAGCTCAGGCCTAAGGCCTGCTACCCTGTCCCTGCCTTCCCAGCCCATGTCTTTGGGTTAGAGACCACAGACAACTGGACAAAAATCCTGGGCCAATAAGGTACTAAGGCCATAAGGGCCACATAGGGCATTAGAACTGCTGTGGGAAGAGGCGTTCTAAGTTCCCTAAGTGCCAGAGCTAGAGCTGAAGAATTTCTGGGGAAGTAGAGTGCTTCTGCTCCACAGAGGGCATTCAGAGAGCTTGAGACAGGACTGAGTCTAGAGGCAAGGTCAGGCAAGGCCCTGGGAGGCAGTTTCCCTCCCCCAAAATATGCTGGAGGCCTTTGGGTGCAGAGTTCTGCAGGCTGGGGAGGCTAGGACTTTGGCCTCTTCTGCTCCAGCCTAGACCTAAGTGTCAGCCTCAGAGATAGCTCAGGCTACGTGAGAACACTGGCTCTCATGGATGCTGGACTTGACTTCTGCTCAGGTGGGCATGGCAGGCAGCTAGTGAGACTGTGCAGTTGGTAGTAGGGAGGAAAACTGCTACCCCGTGGACACAAACTGGGGTGGGACCAGCCCTCGCTAAAGCCTTACCCTCTGGGACACAGCCTCACCCAAGAGGAAGCATCTTCCTGGCACCAGTCAGAGCAACCACAAGAGAGACAGAAGCGGCTATCCGCTAAGTCACAGTGAGCAATGTGGGGAAGCAGTTGCTGAGGTCGATTTGGATGTCCCTCCCCCATGGCACCTTGATTCTCTTTCCCCTTGTCACAGGACTCACAGCTGGGAGCATGTGAGGGAGCTGAGCCTTGTCCCAGTGTCTATCTGCCCAGGGCCCTGGAACAGCTGGCAAGCTGTTTCCCACTAAATGGCTGTCTCCCCAGACCCCACCTAGGCCTCCATATGACTCATGCATATGCACATGCCCAGGCATGCACTTGTCTAAACGCACAGCTTCCTTTGACCACATGTTCTGTATACAGTCATATTCTGCACTTGGGGTTGGCTGTGACCGCCCAGTGTCCAACAGCCCTGTGGGGGAAGCAGCTGCCAGTGGGCAAATGAGGAAGCAAAACACCATTTCAGATGGCAAGGCAACACTGAGCAATATGGCCAGGGTGCCTGGGAGGAGAGTTGCAAGGGAGGTGCCCTGTCCTGGTGTGGTCCTGCGTGGAGGGGTCTCTGCAGCCCAGAGGAGCCTGTGGTGACAAGGAGCCTCTAGGAAATACTCCACAGTGCTTCAAGGCAGCAGAAGCAAAAGTACCAGGGCCTCTCTGGGTTTGATTATTAGGGTAATAGGGGGCCGTGAAAGGTTGTGGGTAAGGAGAACCACAACATGCTACAGGCCCGGGGAAGGGCTAGGGAATGTTTACTGCAGCCCTTCAAGTGACCAAAAGATGGAGGTAAAGGGGCAGCACCAGATGGAGGAGAGGTTGTGTATATATTCTCCATATACCCCAGACACAGTGGGAGCCATAGGAAGGCCAGGCCCTGGGTTGCTGGGTGGTCATGAACTCAGGCTGGACCTCCAGAATCCAATGGACTCTGGCCTTGTGCAAGGCTGAGGGCTGACCCTTCCACCTAGGCCCCCCAAGATGTCCCCTCCTCCTGATCTGGACCCTCTAGCTTTCCAGACCTGAGAGCTTGTGGTCCCTGCCCTGCAGAGCCTAAGTGTCTGGACCTAGTCCTGAGCTTCTGGCCCCAGCCCAGCCCGTAATTCCAAAAGGACCTTAAATGAACCTGGCTTATGTCAGAGTAACACTATAGGCATGCTAAGGAACATGCCCGTCCAAATGGGCAAGTAACTGTGGCCCTCTCACTCAGGGCAAAACCAGAAGACCTTTGTCCTGCCTCAGCCTATGGTCCCGGCGCCCTCTGGTGGTTAATGTTGGGTCCTTGGCTGCTGTCCAAGCCCCAACCCTATGGAGCTCATGGCAGGGGGATAAGGACCAGGTCCTGGGGTCTCTGAGGGAAGGGCTCACAGAAACACTGTCAGGAGGGTCCTTCCTCCCCAGTTAACCACAGCTGCCTGGAAGCTGGGCTCGAAGATCTCTGTCTACAGGCAGAGAAACTGGGACTCAGAGTGTTGAAGGAGCTGGATGGATCAACAGGAGAGCAACCACAGAAAGTATGGTCTGTCCTACAAGCATCAGTCCTGAGCCCTGATTAGAGGCAGTCCTCACGCAGCCCCCAAGGCACTAACTGACTGGTAAGGAGATAGTGCTCAGCTCACCCGCACCATGGGATTCTCCAGGAGGATGGTATACCACAGAGCAGGGCAGACACCTCCAGACCTCCTGGGGCCTGGGGGGACAGTTCTTCTGCCTGCCTGTCCTCCTTGGGACAGCTTGCTAGACATCTTTGCATGGGTCACATAGTCTTGTTTCCTCAACTAGAGAAATTTGGGCTTTGTGAGAAATGAAGCAGAATTCCCATCTGACCTCATGTTAGAGTTCAGTCACCCAGACTTCATTGCCCACACCAGGCTGAGCCCATGGATGGAAGGCACAGGACCCATACATCATTCATGCCCTCTTAGCAGTGAGCACAGCTTCCTTGTCAGCTCAGATGCGCTCTCAGACCAATGGCACCAATCCTGCCTTTGATGGCTGGGTGGTTCCCTATGTCCACTCACACCCAGCTTTCTGGGACACCATTGGCTGCCAGGTGCCAGGTGTGGTATGTGGGGGGAGCAAAGGGGGACACAGCCTGCAGTAGGTGAGTGGTTCCACCATTCGGCACCAGCATCCACATGCCAGGAGTCTGGAAGGAACAGGCAGGTAAGCTCACACCAGAGCCAGCTTGCACAGAGAGTGGGGCCAGAGAAGTGCCCAGCTTCTCTGTGGGGCAGGTAGGAAGGGCAAGTAGGAGCCGTGTTCTAGCCACATTCCTGCCTCATGCTCTTCTTTCCTCAGCTCTATCAGGGATGGAGCCCCTCTTTCCTGTAGCATCAGAGGAACAGTCTACCATGGGCAAGGGAAGGGGCTACCCCATTGTTTGGGAGGATCTGGGTGGAGGATAATCCAAACTGTGAGCCTCAGACTTGGGAATTACATCTGCCAGAAAGTCAGTCAGGGCTCAGAGGCTGGGCAAGGGGGGAAGGGGGGAGAAGAAGGCAGCTCCTCATAGCTGTGTCCATGTCCTGTTCTGTTAGGAGCACCAGGTATCCTCACTGAGGAGATAAGAGGAGCCATGCTATTTCATGCCTGTATGTGGTGACCTTTCTGCCCCTTCTTATCATTGTGGTTTTACCCACATATCACTGCGAGCTAGCACAGAGAATTTGGGGGACAAATAGAGTTAGGACCCCCAAGGTCTGGGTGCCAGCTCCACCATGCCCTAGGCTCTTCCCATGTTAGGGGGTGAAAAGTGGATTTAGTTCAGGCTGTTTCTATGACTACCTCAGCTTGTAAGAGCTCCCAAGGTCTCCACTGCCCTGGGATTAAATGTTTAGTTTTTGTCTTTCTGAGTTCTGGCGTAGGATAATGGCCAGAGTTATGCAGCCCAACCCCCCCCCCAAAAAAAAAACCACCAATAAAGAGGGGGTTGTTTAAGACCCAGACACCTGCACATGCAAATCCTA
This sequence comes from Peromyscus eremicus, assembly GCF_949786415.1. Taxonomy (NCBI): domain Eukaryota; kingdom Metazoa; phylum Chordata; class Mammalia; order Rodentia; family Cricetidae; genus Peromyscus; species Peromyscus eremicus. The sequence goes on from NC_081416.1 coordinate 59,616,958, forward strand.
TTTGCATGCCTCCCCTCTTGGTGGCCACATTTGCCTGGTACTTGGCACCTGCCCAAATGCTTGGTGGGGAGAGCAAGGCCTGGCAGTTCTTGAGTGTTGTGTCTGCCTCCCATGACATCCAGGGGCCCAGACCACTCACCCAGTCTATCCTGAAACAAGGCAAGGTGACCTGGTTGGCAGGTCCAATACACTGTCCATGGGTGGGGGTGCCTTGTTGAGCCCCATATTGGAAGACTCTATCTAGGGCCTAGTCCTTGGGAAAGAAATACCCAGGGACTCAGGGAGCTCCAGAGAACTCCCCTCCTGGGCCAAAAGAGGCTGTCCATGACCTTCCCACCACGGACTAAGTGAGGAGAGGAGTGGGAGGTCCCATCCCCAGCCCAAAGACCAGGTACAAACATGGCTCCCAAAGCCAGGGTACACATACAGCTTGGGTCACCTCTCTTACTGCATAGTGCATGCCCAGATATGGCTGAGGAAACTCTGTTTCCAATAGTGGAGCTTACTGTGGTGGCATGGTACCCGCATGGACCCTAAGACAGTAGCTTTGTCTGGAAACAGTCTTTGCAGATGGGATAGAGGGAAGGTAGGAACTCTGGCCCAGTGATGGGGTCCTTACAGGAAGAGGAGAGAACAGACATGCACAGGCACAATTCTGTGACCCAGAGGCAGGGATTGCGGTCTGGTGGACATAAACCAAGAGATGCCTGGAACCCCCAGGAACTGAAAGACCAGGGAGGATGTCCTCAGAGTTCTGGGGAAGGCCACAGCCTGTCCATGCCTGGATTTGGGGTTTCTGTCCCTAACACTTCAGGAGTGTGCCTCAGTTAGATCAGGTCTCTCAGCTTATGGTGTTTGTTCCAGCACACAGGGGCATGCCTGTGACCCCAGCCAGATCCTCACAGGAAAACTATAGGGTGTTTGTTTCTGTGGCTGGAAGGGCTTATTCAAATCCTACCCTCCACAGGCTCTGGGTGTGAGCTCCTGCTGTGGGTGGGGAGGATTTACATTTCCCATAACTGGGGCAGGATGGGCTGCAGGGGACCCAAGGAACCAAGGAGCTGTGCCTGGCTACATGAACCAGGTACAAGGGAGGGGACTTGCCTATGGCTACACATTGACCTATGGAGGCTGCCTTCATACGGGGCCATACACTGGAAAGTCAGGGTGACAAGTCACTCTTGGTCTGGAGGCCCAAAGTGAAGCCCAGGTATCCTAGTCTGCTTTCTGATGCTGTGATAAACACATGTCCAAAAGCAACTTGGAGAGGAAAGAGTTTATTTCAGTTTGCAGTTTGCAGCCCATCATGAAGGGAAGTCAGGGCAGGAACTCAAGGCAGGAATGCAGAGGCAGGAACTGAAGCAAAGTTCATAGAGGAATACTGCTTACTGGCTTGCTCCTCATGGCTTACTCAGCTGATTTTCTTATAGAACTCAGGACCCCTTGCCCAGGGGTGCTACTGCCTGCAGTGAGCTAGACCCTCCCACATCCATCGTTAATCAAAAAAATGTCCCACAGACTCGCCTACAGGGCATCTGATGTAGGCATTTTCTCAGTTAAGGTTCTCTCCTCCCAGATAACTTTAGCTTATGTCAAGTTGACAGAAAAAAATTAACCAGCACACCAGTGTGGTAAGGGAGACCACAAAAACCCCTGCCACAGCATTTAGAGCAGACCCAAGAAGTTCCTGTCTGCCCAAGCCAGACAGGCTATAGGAGGAGCCTTCCTACCTCTGCCACCTCTGAGGGTCCAACCTCCAAATCTCCCCCACATCCACCTTGGGTGAAGAGTCCATCCTAGTCCATGCAACAGCTTAGGATATCCCAATTACACCTACAGCAACATGAAACAGTGCTCCTGCACCAAAAGCAATAGTTAGTTTAGTTTATACTGAACAGATATGAGTGGCTATATCCAATGAGGCTCCAAAGGACATGTTCCACTCTGGCCATAGTTACAATAACCTTTGTAGTCACAGAACAAACGACAATAGTAAGTCGAGACATTTATCAAATGCATTGGTGGGAAGACCAGGTAGGTAGGTTGCAGCAGCCACGTGGGGGATCTCTGCTGTAGGCCTCAGATGCTGTCTGATGACATGCTTGGCTTTCGGGTTGGTGGAAGTTTAGGGTCTGCTGGGAATACAGTCTAAAGGTTTTGCCTGGTAGATGGATGTTAGGTCAGACAATAAAGGTGGGCAGTAAATGGCTAAAGATAGACCGAGATCATTTGGCCCCTGGCTCTGTAGCATTTCAGCTTCCACAACCAGGACATTCTAATGAGTCAGTCATCTACAGAATCTTCACCACAGGTAAACTTTAGTTCACATCTGCCAAGATCAAATTTCTATAGCAGGTCATGTGCACAGTACCAGGGGTTAGGGGTCAGGTGTATCTCTTGAGGGACATTTTCTTTGGGGGAAGCACCATAACCATGCTGGCTCCAGAGGCATGTGGGAAGGACCTTGGCCTCAGCCCCTGTCCAGGTTTTCCACAGAAGGCAGGGAACAAACCCTCCTCATATCTTATACCACCCTGCCCCCTCCTTCTCAGCCCCCGATATATAAAGGCATCTCCCTCCAAAACGTGCAGGATCTGAGTGAAGTGCTATCATGAAGGCACCCCAAAGCTGGGCACATGGGACAACCAGGCAGACCTGGGAATCATGGGAAAGTGGTGTGTAGAGAGCTGTTCCAAGTCAGATAGGCTGTGTCCTTCCTCCCTGGCTGGACACCTGCTTTCAGGAGGGCAGACGTAGGAGCCAAGGCATGATGAGGGTAGGGGCGTGCTGTGCCCTAGAGATTTGGGGAAATCACCAGAGAAACACAGGAGACCTATAGGAGACACAGATGAATATTGCACAGGCCAGTCCACTCAAGTCATTGCAGTGAAGGGTGGAGCTAAGGAGCTTGGCCTGGCCAGGTAGGTGGGTGGGTGGGAGAAAACCTGATCCCCGCCAGGGTAAGAGATGCTGTAGGCAGCCTCTTCGTTCTCTGTTTGCCAAGGTGGGAACTTGAAGGGAAAGAGCCTGGTGGGGTCCTGGCTCTGCCTCTGAGGCCAGGGGAGCCAGGAAAAGGCTCCCCTTCCTGTCCCCCTGTTCTTCCCATTGCCCTCTTCACCTGCTATCCTGCACAGACTTCCCTTCCTGATTTCCCTTTCTGCCTTCTGTCCCCATCTCCCATTCTAGCCTTCATCTCTGTCTTCCTTTCCTGGCCTCCCCTCCCTGAACTTCCCGGTCCACAGAGGTCCCTCCTTTTCTCTGCTTTGTCCTCCCAACCCCTTTGCATCTGAACTAGGTCACCTGCCTTCTTACCTACCTACTCAGGTGCAAACCAGGATGTCCTCAAACCTTGTCTGGGGCAGTCTAGGCTGTGGCTCCCTTGGGTTGGAAAACTGAATCTCTTACCTAGTGTTTGGGGTTTTCTAGGACATCCCCTGCAAAAGCCTCTGGAGAACCGTGACAGGCATATTGGAGTCCAGACGCCCGGAGTTCGGTAAGTGTGGGGAACAGAGGTAGGCAGGTGGGTTTGCTGTGCCCCTGTCCCCAGTGGGGAATGAGCCTGACTCTAATCACAGCTACTGTGAGGAAGGTGGTAGAGCCACGGCAGGTGGGGTCAGCCGGTGGACAGCCACCTCATGTCAGCTGGGATAAGTCTTCCTTGTCAAGTGGGGAAGAGGGTGGCTACTCTACTCTCTGGGTTCCATCATCTGTCTCATAGAGAAGCCACCATGCAAACTGCCCAGAGCTCCTGCCCTGGAAGCCCCCCAGATACTGATGATGGGTGGGAACCAGTCCTATGCCGGGGAGAGATCGACTTCGGAGGGTCTGGAAAGAAGCGAAGCAAGGTAGGGGCAGCATGCACCTGGGTGACATCCACCATGCCTGGAATCCCCAAGTCTTACTTCCTCCTCAAAGCCCTGGGGTCTGCTCACCCTGGGGCCACTCCTTATGATCTGAGTGCAGAGTCCCCGACCAGAGGGACAAAAGTTGAGAATTGCTTCCTGCCCTTGTGATAATGGGAACCTTGAGGCCCAGGACTCTTGCCTCACCCCCGACTCACGAAGGGAAGATACACTGCAATGGCCATACCACACAGAGGCCTTACCCCAAGAGGGGTCTAAGGCCTGCCCTCCTATGGCCTGCCCTGTCCCATGCCCAGACTCCTTCAAGAACTCCCTCCAATCTAACATTCACCATAGGCCCGGAATCCCCCACCCCAGTGCCGCCTACCTGTCCCTCGACCCTGAATCCACCTGCCCCCATCCTGCAGTTTGTGAAGGTGCCAAGCAGCGTGGCCCCCTCTATGCTCTTTGAACTCCTGCTCACCGAGTGGCACCTGCCAGCCCCCAACCTGGTGGTGTCCCTGGTGGGTGAGGAGCGGCCTTTTGCTATGAAGTCTTGGCTTCGGGACGTCCTGCGCAAGGGGCTGGTAAAAGCAGCTCAGAGCACAGGTAAGGCTTGTCCTGGGCTGGGCCTGCCTGGCCTGCTGCTGCCCTGCTTGCCGCTGGTGGGGGCGGGAAGGCATTCCTCGGTGACATTTCTCCTACTCAGCCACCTTTGGTGGTGGTGCCAAGGGAGGCCATGGGGGCAGGTCACGGGGATGTGGTGCAGGTGAACTTAAAGGCGGTCACAAGCTGCTCCGTGGTGTGCAGAAGCTGGTCCTCCCTGAGAGCTATCCACTCCACTCAGGCCATGGCCTCCCACTGGCATCAGTTCACCAAGGAGCACCTAGGGTGTGTCCCCGCACACCACCCTTGGGGAGCACCTGGCTACTGGTAGATGTCAGAATCAAATCCCTGGGCTTTATTTTGAAAACATGCGGGTTCAGGGAATGCTCTACTTTCATTTCTGCTGCGATAAATACCCTGACCATAATAAGCAACTCAGGGAAGAAAAGGATTTATCTGCCTTACAATTCCGTGTCACAGCTCATCACGTCAGAGACACGAAGGCAGAGAGTCGAGGCAGATAGTCACATCCCATCCACAGCCAAGAGCAGCGAGAATAAACACATCTTTACTTGTTCTCATCAAGCGTTCTCCTTTTATGCAATTCAGCACCTAGGGGATGGTGCCGCCCTCGATGTGTGGGGTCTTCCTACAAGACTTAACAACCAAGACAACCCACCACAGACACACCCACCACAGACTTACCCACTGGCCAAGATGACCTAGATTAAGATTCTCTTCCCAGGTGACTCTGGGTTGTGTCAACTTGATGGTTAACACCTGAGCAGCACAGGGGTCAGAGAGATGCTCAGCAATTAAGAGCATGTACTGCTCTTCCAGGAGACTGGAGCTCTGTTCCCAGCACCCATGTCAGGCAACTTGAAACTGCACGTAATTCTAGCTCCAGGGAGATTTAGCACCTCTGGTTTCCTCAGGCAACTTCACTCTTATGCACATACTGAATACACTTACACCATTTTAAAAAGATATATTTATTCTTGTATTTTATGTATACACCAGAAGAAGGAATCTGATCCTATTACAGATGGTTGTGAGCCACCACGTGGTTGCTGGGAGTTGAACTCGGGACCTCTGGAAGGGCAGTCAAGTGCTCTTAAACACTGAGCCATCTCTCCAGCCCCACTTACATCATTTAAAAAAATAAATTAAAACTAACCAGCACAGGCCGATGTCTCAGTAAAGAGCTGAGATTAGTCTCCAGCACCCATACAGAAAGTTGGGCATGGAGGCGTGTACTTGAAATCCTAACGCAAAGGGAAATAGACAAGAAAATCCCTTGCTTGCTGGCAGGCCAGACTTGCCAAATCAGCGAGTTCCAGGTCCATCAGAGACTATCGTACACAGACAAGTTGAACGGCACCTCTGGCCAGCACATGCACCTGTCCCCACACAGGTGTCCTGGACACACAAACATACACCCAGCAAGAGGTTTGGAGTTCTGAGCCTCTCACTGCAGAAGTGATAATAATAAAGGAACAATTTGCAGTCAGATGCAAGGGGGAACTTCGTCATGGAATCCTTTCCCAGAACAGGCTACAGGGCAGCATCTATGACAAATCCTGGGAAAGGTCACCATCTACCACATACACATCCTCCCGGAGCCTTAGTCTCCCCATCAGCTTCAAAGTGGTCCCTGTAGCTGGGCATGGTGGTGCATACTGTACTCCTAGTACATGGAACACTGAGGCAGGGGAGTTACTTCAAGTTACAGGCTAGACTACATTATAAAGACCCTGTCTGGGGGAAGGGAAAAAAAAGCATTTCCCATTACCTGATTCCCGGGTCTCTGACTGTAGATATGACTTAGGGGATGGAGTCTGGGCCAGCCAGCTGTGAGGACTCCAGAACCTTTCTCTCCCAACTCCCATAGGTGCCTGGATCCTGACGAGCGCCCTCCATGTAGGCCTGGCCCGCCATGTTGGGCAGGCTGTACGTGATCACTCTCTGGCTAGCACATCCACCAAGGTCCGTGTAGTGGCCATTGGAATGGCCTCTCTGGACCGTATCCTTCACCGTCAGCTTCTAGATGGTGTCCAGGTGAGTGACAGGTTCATGGGTCCATGGCTGCTAGGGCTCAGTAAGCTTGGGTAGGCAGAGGAAGCTATGGACAGGCTGAAGGACTATGTTACCTGCAGAGGCTCCGAAAGCATTGAGAGGTGGGGGACAAGGATAGGCTTCAGTGGGAAGAAAGACATTGTTTCCTCGGGGCTCAGCACTCCCCAGCAGGTGGCAGCATTACTCAGGAATAAGGGTGGCAACCTGCTGCATCCCTCTAGGGAGCTAGACTGATAGCACTCTGGGCCCAGCCTGGCTAGACGGCTGTCCTCAAGTCCTGCGAAACCCTGTCCAGGTGGCTTCTGCTCTCTGGTATTTGTTCACATCCCCCACTCTGTGGACTGTGTAAGGCATAACCAATAAGAAGCCCAGGAGGCCCCACTGAGGTGAAGTCTGGACCCCAGCCCAGAAGAGTCTAGAAGGTGGAGCTTGCACAGCCCTGGCCCCAGCTGTTTCCATGGTTCACTCATTCCAGGGAGGCCCCCCGGCCCAGCAGTCCAGCCTCCCTCTGCCTGAGGGGTGGGGACTCTGAGGCCTTGCTGAAGCCTTGCCCAGGGCTCCAGCATGGCGTGCTCAGCATAGCAAGGCCCAGCCAAAGCGGCTCCTGAGATGTCTCCACCTCCCCATGTCTTCCCAAATACTTGGCACAGGAGGATACCCCCATCCACTACCCTGCAGATGAGGGCAGCATCCAGGGACCACTCTGCCCGCTGGACAGCAATCTCTCCCACTTCATCCTGGTGGAGCCCAGCACCCACGGGAGTGGGGACGGGCTGGCAGAGCTACGGCTGAGCCTGGAGAAGCACATCTCTCAGCAGAGGACAGGCTATGGAGGTAAGGCTCTCTCCAGCTGCACAGAGCAGCATCTTGGGGGTGTGGACATGGTGATATGATACACACCAGCGAGAACTTCATGGAGAGTGGGAAAGGGACTTCCAGGAAGCACCCCCTCCCCCCGCCGCATGCCTGAGCATACAAGGCCTGGGAAGAAGAGCTGTTGGGGTGGGATGGGAGAGTGGCACAGCTGGGCAGTACGGCCCTGGCTAGGCAGCCACCTCCTGGCCAGATAGCAGGGCAGCTGCCACTGTTTTAATTGGCATTGTTCTGGCTGCAGACTCTGCTGGCCAATAAGCCTTCCAAGAGTCACAGTCCCCTCCACTGCCACCAGGGAGCAGAAATGCCTGAAGGAATGGGTACAACTGTGGCTAGTGAAGGGTGTAAAAGAGAGATGGACTGGGAAAATATTAGTTGACAAACAATATTTATAAACTACTATATCATTGCTTAGAGCGTGTGTGAATAATATATTAACAAAGGACCATGCAATTCTTTGGTGGAGCCAGTCCACGTTAACAGTGGACACAGACCTGTATCTGACACCACAAAGGTATCACATAGGACCCCAGCAGTGTGGGGCTGCTCCCAACAGCTACTGTCCCTTTATTGGCCCAGTGTGTCTCTTATGATGCAGAGCGACCCTGTCCTATGCTGGTAGAGTGGCTACCTAGCCAGAGCGTGGCTGCCCTTGGGATGTGGTGGGTGCTACAAGGCTTCATTTCTCTCAAGTTGCTTTGTACTTACTTGTCACATGCCAGCCCTGGACAGTACAGACATACAGTTAAAGTCTTGAGCCTATGGCTCAGTGATTTGGTACAATGTCTTGGTTCACCCTTGGTTTGAAAGAGAGAGGGGAAAAGAGCCACCATGGGCTGTGGATGTAGCTCAGTTAGTAGAGTGCTTGGCTGTTGCACACAAAGCTCTGGGTTCAATCCGCAGCATGGAATAAACCAGGCACTCTGGCACATGCCTATAATCCCAGCACTCTGGAGATGAAAGCAGAGGGACCATCCTAAACTACATTTCAAAATCAAGTCCAGACTGGGCTCCATCAGACCCTGTTGTTTTGTTTTTTGTTTTTTGTTTTTTGTTTTTTTTTAAAAAAAAAAGGAAGGAAGAGCCAGGTGGTGATGGTGCACACCTTTAATCCCAGCATTTGGAAAGCAGAGGTAGGGAAATCTCTGTGAGTTCAAGGCCAGACTGGTCTACAAGGCGAATTCCAGAACAGCCAGGACTGTTACACAAAGAAACCCTGTCTCAAAAAACAAAACAAAACAAAAAACAAGAAAAAAAAAAAAGAAGGAAGGAAGGAAGCGTTTTGGCAGGGTGTGTCAGAAACATGGTAGCTGGGGTGCGGGGGAAGGGGTCTGAAGTTGGGGGTGGTTGCCCCACCTAATGAGGAGGACCTGAGTTTCTCACTTTCTGAGCATCAAGTGGCCTCATGGCTGCTATGCCTACAGGCACCAGCAACATCCAGATACCTGTCCTTTGCCTGCTGGTCAACGGTGACCCCAGAACCTTGGAGGTAAGGGCAGAGCGGAAGAGGGGCCTGACTGGAGCCAGGGAGGATGTGGTGGTTTCCCAGGGTGATGTGGAGGACTGAGGCACTTCTTAAACATGCATCTGAATGTCACTCTGCCTCCCCAGAGGATCTCCAGGGCAGTGGAGCAGGCTGCCCCGTGGCTGATCCTGGCAGGTTCTGGAGGCATCGCTGATGTACTTGCTGCCCTGGTGAGCCAGCCGCATCTCCTGGTGCCCCAGGTGGCTGAGAAGCAGTTCAGAGAGAAATTCCCCGGCGAGTGTTTCTCTTGGGAAGCCATTGTGCACTGGACGGAGCTGGTGCGTGCTGCCGGGGGCTGCGATGGCCATCCGCTGCCTCTGTCCTCCTAGCAACCCCCGGGTGGGGATGTTCTTGAAAGCCCTGCCTATGCCCTCTCTTCCCATCCCATCTTGGAATTATCTGGGTCCTTGTGCCACAGTGAGACCAGGCAGGCAGCGAGCCTGTCAGGCTGTGGGTGCTCCTGAGCTAGGCTTGTGGGTCAGTGGGGACAGGGTGGCTCATCTGAGGACCCTTCTGGGCTCCATTCAGACCTCAAGGCTTCTTCCTGGTCTTAGCTACAGAACATTGCTGCGCACCCCCACCTACTCACTGTGTACAACTTCGAGCAGGAGGGTTCTGAGGACCTGGACACTGTCATCCTCAAGGCGCTTGTGAAAGGTGAGCCAAGTCGACCTGCCCTCAGAGGCAGCAGGATTCAGCAGTGTTCACAGGGGATGCCTGTCAGCCCTTCCCAGGGAGGAAAGATGACTCACAAATTCTTGAGGCCTTTCTATCAGGGGCTTAGAATCTAGCCTCAGGGCATTGTAACCAGCACTCATTCTGGAATGTTTCTTTTACCCCCTCCCAAAAAGCCTTAGCAACTTCACCTTGTCCCTAGGTCCAAAAAGGTACCTGCTTTTTGGCTATGGATGTGAGCTTTGGGGCCACTGTACATGAACGGAATTACAATGTATATTGTTTGTTCCCAGTTTTCCTCATGAAGCGCAATGTCCCACAGACCCATCCCCATGGCAGCCAGAGCCAGGAAGTCCTGACTTTCCAAGGCTGAGTTCTAACATTTACTGTGTAGATATACCATGAGTCTGTCCACTTGGACACTGAAGGAGATGTTGGATTTCAACCCAGGCTTGTCGGGGCAGTGGGGCTGGCCTAGAACACAGGCTGGAAGCTGGGAGAGGCAGTGTTGGGGAAAGGGTGGGGTATACCTGAGTAAGGTGCCATTCCAAGAGGACCTGGGGCACCTGGGGGTGAGGATGTGGCTCAGTTGGTACAATGTTTGAGCAGGGTGATGATAGCTCATGCCTTTAATCCCAGCACTTGGGAAGCAGAGGCAGGCAGATCGCTGTGAGTCCCAGGCCAGGCTGGTCTACAGAGTGAGGTCCAGGACAGCAAGGGATACATAGTGAAACCCTGTCTCAAAAAAAAAAAAAAAGTTTGCCTAGCATATACAAGGCCCTAGGTTCAATTTCAGCACCACATAAATCAGATGTGGTAGCTTACACTTGGTAGGCAGGAGGATCAGCAGTTCAAGGTCATCTTTGGCTATATAGCAAGTTCAAGGTCAGTCTGGTCTACAAAAGGGCAGCTCTGGATTTAGCCATTCCCCTTCACAAGACAGTGAGGCCCAGGGAGCCATATACAGGACCACATGTGGCTTTCAGTGAGTCACAGTCTCATGGAGGCAAAAGCCTGGTGCTCTTAATTCTGGGGTTTAGGGGTAACTGTGACCTCCAGTGAAAGTGTGCAGCCATCCCCAGGGAAGAAATGTGCCTGCATGGGAATGTACCACCCTGCCCCGCTCGTGGGCAAGGAAATGTTGGCCAAGGTGCTATATTACTGAGAATATGCTTCTGCCTCATGAGACTATATCTAGGGGCTTCTGGGCTGTTGTCCCTGAGGGTTTAGTCCTGTGCCTCTTGCTGCTGTTCAGAAGCAGCTGCCAACCCATCAAGTCCTTACAGAGTTCCGGTCCCTCCCCTCCATCTCTGTGGGACTCACTCCCGTCCACAGCCTGCAAGAGCCACAGCCAAGAGGCCCAAGACTACCTAGATGAGCTCAAGCTGGCTGTGGCCTGGGACCGTGTGGACATTGCCAAGAGCGAGATCTTCAGTGGAGATGTGGAATGGAAGGTGCCCCCCTACCCAGAACTGATTTGGGAACACCAGGCAGGGAATGCACTAAGGCCTGAGGACGTGGGCTCTCAGGGGTATCATCTGGGCCCTTTCTGCCCCAGCTGTTGCCCTGGGGAGATCAAAATGATGCTAGGGAACCCCCAAAGTCCAGCCTGGGGTGTGGGAGTCCTGACACTCTGTTAACTCATCGACCTTTCCTATCCCCAGCTCCTGAGGCCAGCATACTCTGCTGACCCATGCCTGCCCCAGCTTTAGGGTACAGGTTGGGGTGCCCAGGGGAGGATGTCCAGTTCCTCTTCCTCCCTCTTACTGTGCTGATCTCTTCCTCTACCGGGTGAATCTAGTCCTGCGATCTGGAAGAGGTGATGACTGATGCCCTAGTGAGCAACAAGCCTGACTTCGTGCGCCTCTTTGTGGACAGCGGTGCTGACATGGCCGAGTTCTTGACCTATGGGCGGCTGCAGCAGCTTTACCACTCTGTGTCCCCCAAGAGCCTCCTCTTTGAACTGCTACAGCGTAAGCATGAGGAGGGCCGGCTGACACTGGCTGGCTTGGGTGCCCAGCAGGCCCGGGAGCTGCCCGTTGGACTACCTGCTTTCTCACTCCATGAGGTCTCGCGTGTACTCAAGGATTTCCTGCATGATGCCTGCCGTGGCTTCTACCAGGATGGGCGCAGGTTGGAGGTGAGTAGAGCTAGGTTGGGCCAGGGTGTGCTGGGAAGGCTCAATGTTGATGCCCTGTTCTGCAGGAGAGGCGGCCCACAGGCCAGAAGTGGCTACCAGACCTCAATCGGAAGAGTGAGGACCCTTGGAGGGACCTATTCCTCTGGGCTGTGCTACAGAACCGTTATGAGATGGCCACATACTTCTGGGCCATGGTGAGCAGCCACTTCAGTCCACAGCTCCCTCGACATCCTAAGAAGCAGATTGGGGAATATTGGGACAGTTGGGCCACCTTCTAAGACCCTGTCTCTCCATCTTCCAGGGCCAGGAGGGTGTGGCTGCTGCTCTGGCTGCCTGCAAGATCATAAAGGAAATGTCTCACCTGGAGAAAGAAGCGGAGGTGGCCCGCACCATGCGTGAGGCCAAGTATGAACAGCTGGCCCTGGGTGAGTGACAGGTAGAAGGTCTCTGCTTCTGTTCCCCTATAGACAGGGGAGTGGCTGTCTATAGCAAGTGGCTCAGGGTGACCCCCATGGCCTCCTGTGTAGAGCAGAACTCAGGGCAGTTCCTCCTGAGGGTGGAGGTTAGTCAACAAGTCCTAACAGGGAGGTGGAGATGTTATACAGTACATGATAGTCATGTACTGGTCCCTACCACAGAGTGGAAGCCCTTTGTGTCAATTGAGGCCTTCACAGTACTAAGAGGGAAGGAGAAGGGCCAGAGAAGGTCAGAGGTTGGGAAGGGCCCTGGGGCCAGGCAGGGACTCTCAGTGGCCCTGTAGCATGGGAGGCCCGGCTGGACCCTAGAAAGTAGATGCAGAATGTATGCTGCAGAGGATGGGGACCCAGGAACCAGGCTTCAGCACCCCATCCTAGCAGCTGGCTTCGTGCACAGATCTTTTCTCTGAGTGCTACAGCAACAGTGAGGACCGTGCCTTTGCCCTGCTGGTGCGCAGGAACCACAGCTGGAGCAGGACCACTTGCTTGCACCTGGCCACTGAAGCTGATGCCAAGGCCTTCTTTGCCCATGATGGTGTGCAAGTGAGTGGCTGATCGGCCTAAGGATGGCTTGAGGATAAGAAGGGTCGGTGGGGCCCAGGTTACCCACCCAGGACACTGAGGTATCTTAGCTAATGTCCCAGTCTACAGCTTCCAGCCCATGCCCAAGCTACATAGGGGAGGGACCAGGAAGAGTGGCCGGGTTCCAGTTTCCTTCATCAGGGATGCTTTTCTAGCTTGGTTCTTAGATCCGGCAACACCTGTTCTCAGTTTGGTTGTCCTTAACCCCAATCCATAATTCTGTTCTTGAAAGGTTACAACAGGGCTGGGGATGTGGCTCATTTAATAGAGTGTACAGCATGCATGAAGCCCTGGGTTCAATCCCAGAACTGAATAAACCCGCTGTAGTGGTCCGTGACAGCAATCCCATCACTACGGAGGTGGAAACAGGAGGATCAGGAGTTCAAGGCCATCTTCAGCTATGTAGTTCATAGTTATCCTGAGTTATATGAGATTGCCCTAAGGAAAAAAGAAGGGAAGGAAGGCAGGCCGCAAACAGTCCAACACATGCTCCTGGAGAGTCTGACCTCCTGCCAGAGCACGTGCTCCAGGAGGGGGCTTGAGAGGGGTCTGGGAAGAGCATCTCAGGCACAGGGCCCTATGTGAGTGAAAGTGTGGTGATAGGCATTCAGAACATGTGACTTTATTCCAGGCATTCCTGACCAAGATCTGGTGGGGAGACATGGCCACAGGCACGCCCATCCTACGGCTGCTGGGTGCCTTCACCTGCCCGGCGCTCATCTATACCAACCTCATCACCTTCAGGTCGGTTTATGCTGGTACCAAAATCTCTCACTGTTCCCACTTCTCATAGCTCAATGTCCAGGTGACTATGTGAGTCCTCCTTCTTCTCGGTGGGCCTAGTACTTCCTTCTCTGTGTGCTTCGGATATCCTTCCCTGTGTTGCAGTGAGGATGTCCCACAGAGGATGGACCTGGAAGATCTGCAGGAACTGGACAGCTTGGATGTGGAAAAGAGCTTCCTGTGCAACCAGGGTGGCCAGTAAGAGGTGGCAGGGTGGTGAAATGGATAGAGGGGGCCAGGAAGGATGGAGTGAGGAAAGATAGAAGGAGCAAGGAAAGTGGGGAAGACAGAATGGGCCCAGAAAGACAGAGGGTAGGAAAAATGGAGGGAACTATAGAAGGGACAGACTGGGGTCCAGAATGATAGAGAAGGCTGGGGAGCATGAAGTTTAAGAAGAATGGAGGAGGCTGGGAAGGATGAAGGGAGTAAGGACTACCACTCAGCAGTGGCCAGTGGCTAGACACAGGTAGACAGAGGCAGGCTCCCATGGGGGTACCGTGGTTAGGTGCCTCTTCATCATGGTGACCTCCTCCACACCCACACAGATTGGAGAAGCTGACAGAGACACCAAGGGCTCCAGGCGATCTAGGCCCACAGGCTGCCTTCCTGCTCACACGGTGGAGGAAGTTCTGGGGAGCTCCTGTGACTGTGTTCCTGGGGAATGTGGTCATGTACTTTGCATTCCTCTTCCTGTTCACCTATGTCCTGCTGGTAGACTTCAGGCCACCTCCCCAGGGGCCATCTGGGTCTGAGGTTACCCTCTATTTCTGGGTGTTCACACTGGTGCTGGAGGAAATCCGACAGGTCAGTGGACAGCATGGCCTACTCCTGGGCTCTGCAACTCAGGCTATGTTAGATGTAGCTCCAGGTGGGGCCTGCTCTGGGGGGCTAAGACTTTTCATCTATAGAACAAGACCACTGTGTGGCCTTCTTGTCAACCCAGTCTACTGCATCATGGTCCTGGTCACAGACTGAGCCCCAATCCCAGCTCCAGACCAAGCCCTTATCTTGATCAGAATAAGCCCTGATCCTCGTCACAGAGTCTTGATGTTGGTCACAGTCAGAGCCCTGATCATGATCACAAACAGAGCTGATTTCAGCTCCATCCTGAGCCCTGAGCCCTGTTCCAGCTTGGTCATGATCATGATTCCCTAGTCAGAGTCTGAATCCTGAGTTTTAGTCACAGACAGTCCTGACTCCAAGTTCAGCTTGACCTCACTTTTTGTCCCAGACTTAGCCCTGAAATTTCTTCAACTGATGCTCCCAGTCCTAGCCATACACTGGGTACTAGTCACCAATTAGTTCTAATCAGCTTGACAAACTGAGCCCTGATACATGCAGATTCTACCCTGGTCTCAGCAAGGTGGACCTGGCTGCTGTAACCAGACTTCCTCCCTCTGTCAGGGCTTCTTTACAGATGAGGACACACACCTGGTGAAGAAGTTCACTCTGTATGTGGAAGACAACTGGAACAAGTGTGACATGGTGGCCATCTTCCTGTTCATTGTTGGTGTCACCTGTAGGTCTGTAGCCTCAGACGGGCTGGTGGGCAGGCCCTAGGGGACCCACTCAGCTCTCTGAAATCCTAGTATGGTCCTGGAACCTGCCTTTTGGCCATTTAGCCAGCACACTGTGTCTTGGGGAAAGCCTCTGGCCCTCTGTGGGTACCAACAGCCCTACCTAGCCTTTGTCTCTCTCCAGGATGCTGCCCTCAGTGTTTGAGGCTGGCCGCACTGTTCTAGCCATTGATTTCATGGTGTTCACACTTCGGCTCATCCACATCTTTGCCATTCACAAGCAGTTGGGTCCTAAGATCATCATTGTAGAGCGGATGGTGGGTCTGTGGGACCCTGACCCTTGAGGGGGGGGTGAGGCACTGGGCCCCCAGCCTTGGATAGATGGGGCATCTTGACCCAGTGGATGGTGAGTCCTCGGGACCCTAAACCTATTGAGGGTGAGTTCCCTGGGACCCCAGTTCTGGATAGCCGAGGAGCCCCAAAGAACACTGACTCGAGTGGTAAGGGCCCTGGACTTTAACTCTGAATGAGAGTGAGCTACCACTGTGTCCAACTAAAGGGATGACTCCTATACCTCCAGGCTTGGGTAGATAGGACCCTAGCCCTGGGTGGACGTGAATGCCCCCGGAACCCTAACTTATGTTAGAGGTGAGCCCCCTCGGACCTTGAACTTGAGTGATGAGCCCTATGATATCCCAACCCTGGTTAGTGGTGAGAATCCTGGGACCTCCAACCCTGGATGGGGGTAAGTACTGAAATCCCAACCAAGGAGGTGGTGAGAACCTGACACCCTAATCCTTGGCTGAGGTGGGAACCCAGGAACTCCAGCCCTAGGTGAGGGTAAGCTCTCTGGACTCCCACATGGAGGAAAATGAGCCCCTCTGACGACTCCTTGAGGTGAGTTCCCATCCAGTCCATCTGTGACTGTGACCCCCATCTCCCTGCAGATGAAGGATGTCTTCTTCTTCCTCTTTTTCCTGAGCGTGTGGCTTGTGGCCTACGGTGTGACGACTCAGGCCCTGCTGCACCCCCACGACAGCCGTCTGGAGTGGATTTTCCGCCGTGTGCTCTACCGGCCTTACCTGCAGATCTTTGGGCAAATCCCTCTGGACGAGATTGATGGTTTGTGTTGAGCCAGGAAGGTGGGCTGGTGGGCTGGTGGGCTCCAGGATATGTAGTCTCACTTCTGTGTCACCAGGGCCCTGGCTGGAAATGCCTGAGACAATGACATCCTAAGTCTAGGCCACAGGCTGGGATCCAGAAGCAGGGCAAGACACAACTGGCCATGGAGCCCCCATCTTTTCCCGTACTGGGAAGTAGGCAATAGAGATCCCAAATAGCCAGAGCTGGATTTCTGTCTGAGGGGGTCTAGGGCTGGGCTGGGCCTTGTAGACAGGGGTCTTGGGAGGGGCAGAGGATGGGCAGACACTACGATCACAGCATGAAGACCCCAGGCCACCCTGGCCATTCCACATTGCTTCACCTGACTGTAGTTTCCCTGTGATCTATCTGCTCACCATTTCCAGCTGAACCTTGCTTTCATTAGGGATCCATCCAACTTGTGTGTGTTGCCTGTTGGTGTCAATGGTGTGTGGCTTGTCTGTAATCATGGGTGTCCCCTCAAGCTAGGCCCTGCACCTGGCTAGGGCTGATGGAGATCCTAGGGTGCAGCTGGGTACTTACAGCAGGGGGCCTGTGGGTGGTGGAGGAATGAAAAACCTGGAGCCAGAATGGGGACCTGTGAAAACCTAAGATGGCTAAGATTGGGCAAACAGAGGGATCGGCACATTAGACAGACAAAGAGCCTAGAGAGTGGGGCTCAGAACAGCAGCTCCACATGGCACTATGAACATGCACAGGCTTAGAGATGGGTGCAGATTGAGGCATAAGGGTCAGTGCTCATGCTAGTGTCAAGGGATTTAGGGTTATCCAACCATGCAGTTTGGATAGTCAGTAGAGACCTGACCCTAGCCATCCTGGGGGAGGCCATTAATGAGGCTAGGTCAGCAATCATGACGCTTGATGAATATTTGTCAATAGAGGACAGTAAGACTGGAGCAAGCCCAGGCCTCCAGGAACAGAAGGGCTGCAAATTAACTTCTAATTGGGGTGTTTCCAAGCCATACCCTGGACTGTTTTCTTCTCCCCACCCCAGTGCCTTTGGTGTTTGCTCAACCTGAGACATCACTTTTCTAGGCCATTAGCTTAAGCAGATATTGCCTGCCTCTTCCCTCCCCCTCACCATATGGCCTCATGGCCCCAATCCCTGGGGACAGGAAGAGGAAGTTGAGTGCCTCAGCCAGAGCAGCTCTGGGGTCTCAGTTCCCTAGTAGCTGTAACTCTGGTCTCTCTTCCACAGGCATTGGGGAAGAGGCTCAGGCCACTGGCAGCCTAGAAGGGCAGTGGGATAGAAAGTCCTCAGTCTAGGCATGGAGGCCACTGCAGGGTCAGCAGAACCACTGTGGATGTGGCAGGCATAGTGAGTCATGGAACAGTCTTGCCAACCCCCTCACTAGGTTCTCTAGAGCCCTTCCCCACACACTGTGTCTACTATGCTAAGAGCGGACTGGTACTCTCTAACATGCCTGTGCTCAGAGGAAACCTAAGGCCTGGGTAATTCTGGTCCAGTTTTTGGAGTAAAGAGACATGGAAGTCCTTCTCTTTACTTCCTTTCCCTTCCCTTCTCTTCTTCCCTTCCCTTCCCTTCCACTCCCTCCACACCACACTTGCCCCTCCTTCCACCAAGCTCTGGGCTCCAGGGCCAAATTTGCATTCAACTAGGCCTTGTGGGCCTTCTCAGACCTCAGGCAGGTGTAGATTTACGGCTTCCCAAAGGAGGGCTTGGCCACCCATCTGGGGCACCAAGAGGAGGGAAGAGAGTGGGGGACAGCATTAGGAGCAGATTCATAGGCTGGGTATGGTGGTGGCTGCTAATGCAGCCTTGGACGGGACAAGATGGGATCTGGCACTCTCAGATGCCTGCATGCACCCCTCAATACAATACAACACTCCATACAATACTCACCCATGGGCTGACCGATCAGAATAACTCACTGGGGCAGCAAGGCAGGAATTTGTCCTAGAAAGGGAGACAGGGTCAGAGAAACACCACTACACACAGGTAGACCTTGAAAGTCCAATATACCAAAAATGCACCTCCAAGCAGCCTCCCTGGAGTATCACTTGTAACACAGAGATCTGGAAGAACAGGAATAGGAAACATACACATGCACACATGTTCACACCTACTTACACGACAGTTGTACCCCAGCACACAGCCTGGAGAAGACAGGGATGGAATCAGGAGTCAGGATGGCAACCTCAGCCTGTGCTGCCCAGCAGGCTTGGCCAGGTGTGGCCAGGGTGGGGACCTGCAGGGGAGAAGCATAAATGAAGGGGCTGACGGCTCAAAGGGGCTAGTGTTGTGGCCCAGAGCCCTTGAGGGGATGCCCAGGGCCTTGGAAACTCCCAGAGTGGGCAGAGATGTCTGGAAGTCAGCAGCCTCATTCTCACCTGGGAGCCCAGGGTGGGAAAGGCATGGGCAGTAAGCCTTTCTGGTGGAGTTGAAGGATTATTCCATGCAATGGCAGACAGAAGTGGGTTCCAGGACTCTTTTGCCCTCACTTCCATTCCTCACACGGATGGTCTTGGCTTGCCTCCATGGCCCTGGACTTTTCCTGGAATCCCAGCAGAGAGGGCAGATGATAAGGAATCCACCTGCTGGCTTCCACAATGGAACTTTTGGTACTTTGTAGTTCACACGACCAGCCCTATGTGAACCAGGCCCCTGGCTGCCTAGCCAGACTTGCAGCCTGATGGCCTCAGCTTGGAACCACACTCCCAGTCTGAAGATGTCTGCTTGCCTTGCAGAGGCCCGTGTGAACTGTTCCCTTCACCCTCTACTGCTGGAAAGCTCGGCTGCCTGCCCCAATCTCTATGCCAACTGGGTGGTCATTCTCCTGCTGGTCACCTTCCTGCTGGTCACTAATGTGCTGCTTATGAACCTGCTGATCGCCATGTTCAGGTACCCTCCTCCTCTCCTGGCCTCCTGCCCTCACTACATCCACGCTCCCTCCTCTCAGTCGGGCTGCTTTCAGGGTGCTGGCAGAGATAGGACCTGTGTCCCTAGTAGAAGGACCTAGTCCCTTTCACTGCTGTGTCCATTGGGCTGGCTCTGCAGTAGGGAGCCAACACCCCAGGTCTCAGGCTCAGGTTTAGCTAATGTCTATCCTGCTAGGAAGGAGGGTGAGCCTACAGTGCTGGGGGCTCAGGACTGTGTAAAAACCTGCAGTGAGTGTGCCTCCACTGCAGAACACCTGAGTCTGTGACTGAGGGCTGCTGGGTCCCTGTCTTGGTCTCTTTTCCATTGCTGTGATAAAACTGCCTGAAAGCACCTTAGGGGAAGACACGGTTTATTTCATCTTACATGTCCAGATCACAGTCCATCCCTGAGGGAAGTTGGGGCAGGAGTTCAAAGCAGGAATCACAGAGGAATGCTGTTTTCTAGCTCACTCAGGCTCATGTTTAGCTAGACACAGCCCTAGACCTCTTGCACAAGGAATGGTGTGGCCCACAATGGGTTGGGCCCTCCTCCTCCATCAATTAATAGTCAATATAATCCCCCGCCCCAGGCATGCTTACGGGACAATTTGATCTTGGCAGTCCCTCAATTGTGGTTCTCAGGTGACTGTAGACTGTCAAGGTGTCGGTTAAGGCTAACTATGTTAGCCTCCATCTCTGAAAGGGGTCCTAGGACAGGCCAGCTGCCTCCTGGATGCAATGGAGGATGGCATATAGGGTGTGGGAGGCGAAGGGGTGAGAGAAGGGAAATGGGATACAGGATGGGGTGGCATCTGGCATGGGAGGTGGTGCCGGGTTGAGGTAGAATACTTCTACGAGCGGGGAGAGCAGCTTATGAGGCAAGGGTTTGGCCATGTATCCTGTAGCTACACATTCCAAGTGGTCCAGGGCAATGCCGACATGTTCTGGAAGTTTCAGCGCTACCACCTCATCGTTGAATACCACGGGCGACCGGCCCTGGCCCCGCCCTTCATCCTGCTCAGCCACCTGAGTCTGGTGCTCAAGAGGGTCTTCAGGAAAGAAGCCCAGCACAAGCGTCAGCACCTGGG
The DNA here is from genome assembly GCF_949786415.1 of Peromyscus eremicus. NCBI lineage: Eukaryota > Metazoa > Chordata > Mammalia > Rodentia > Cricetidae > Peromyscus > Peromyscus eremicus. The sequence continues at coordinate 59,637,182 of NC_081416.1, forward strand.
TGAGGCCACAGGCTGGATGCCCCTGCTCCCAAGGGTCCTAGCTGCCAGAGAAGACTCACAGAAGGGACTGGGGTTTCTCATCTAGGCTCTGTCCAGGCTAGCCACAGCCCCAGGCCCGTACTAGACAGCCACAGGGCCATCCTGTCTCCTTGTAGGCCCATGGGGCTTATTTCTGCCATCTGCATTATGCCCTGCCTGGAGGCATCTGCCCCAGTCCCTTGCCACAGCCTGGGCCTGGGCTCTGCCCTAGGGGCCCACACAAGGCTTGCTGCTGTCTCCCACCTTGCCAGAAAGAGACTTGCCTGACCCCTTGGACCAGAAGATCATCACCTGGGAAACAGTGCAGAAGGAGAACTTCATGAGTGCCATGGAGAAACGGAGAAGGGACAGCGAGGGGGAGGTGCTGAGGAAAACAGCACACAGGTGGGGCAGCCTGTGGGACCCCAGGCGGTGGGCATAGGGGGCTCAGGCTGGCAGGTGCCATCATTCCCGTTCATGGGCTGTCTAGAGATGTAGAAAGTGCCCTGCCTGGAGGCAGGTGGACTCAGATGCAGTGGGGCTGGGTTGACCTTAGTCAGCTGGGTGTTATGAGGGGAAATAAGTCTGGGAGGGGCTCCCCAGTGCAAGCATGTGGAGGTGGGGAAATATCTAGCTTTTTCAGTAATGGGTGGGGTTTGCTGAACTACCTTAAGGCTGGGTGAGACGCTTTAGTGTCAGTAATAGGACCTCTGAGCTGGGGAAACATGGCTGGGTCACAAGACCCAGTACTCCACCCTCTTGCTCTAGGGGGAGGGTGCGTGTGTGCGTGTGTGTGCATGTGTGTGTGTGTGTTTGTGTGTGTGTGTGTGTGTGTGTGTGCGTGTGTGTAGGGGGTGGGAATGTAAGCCTATAATTAGGCATCTTTCTGCAATGGGACTCTCTCTTCATCCTCTCTCCAGTCTGAAGATCCACCCCCCAGTTGCTGGGTGTGGAGGGGCTGTTCCTTAACGCTTATGGGGACTACCTACTTTTTCCTCCTCTTGCTAGGTGGTCTATCCAAAGCAGGGACAGGACCTCAATCTCCGGGAGGGTACAGTAGTGTTCCACATCCATAGACAGGCCCCAGATCAAGATTGGAAGGAGAGTAGAGCAAGAAGAGGCCACAGCTGACTGAGGCCCTGAGAAAGCAGTTAGGGCAGGCAGGCAGGCTGGCTCCCCCTTGTGGCCTGTCATGGAGGTGCGCAGTTAGGGCAGGCAGGCAGGCTGGCTCCCCCTTGTGGCCTGTCATGGAGGTGCCACGTCTGTGGCCGGCTCTGCTTTCCACAGAGTGGACTTGATTGCCAAATACATCACCGGACTGAGAGAGCAAGAAAAGAGGATCCAGTGTCTGGAATCACAGGCAAGCCAGCAACCCACTGTCCATTCTTCTTCCTGAGGTGGAACCATCCTTCTGGTTCTATGGGAACTACCACAGCCCTATACTAGCATCCTGATGGGCAGCACTAGGGCCTGGACAGAGCAGAGGGGAGACCTCAGGGCCAAAGCATATGTTGGCCTATGCTTGTCCGTGCCCCAAGCCACTTTAGAGACCCATTGTTCTTCTAGAACTGGCCCAACAAAACCCAGGTTCACCACCACATCCTGTCACCATCCCACGGGGGAACCTGGTCCAGAGGAGTTCTGGGGCAGCACTAGCCCTGGCAGGAGGGGAGACATACGGGAGGGACCCTGTGCCAAAGTCTAGCACCTCCCTTGGCTCCTTCCAGGCCAACTACTGTATGCTCCTCCTGTCCTCCGTGGCTGACACAGTGGCTCCAGGTGGCACCCACTCAAGTAAGTGCTGTTCAGGCCGTGGGAATGAGGGGGGCATGGGCTCCTCCTAATTCACTGGATTAGGGCAAGAGCAAAGCTGTAGGCTGTGTGCGCATCAGGTCCAGCCTTTCCCATCTGTGCTGGAGGTTCCTGCTGCCCTTGGCAGGCCACTGCTCCTGGGCACACAGGTGCCTAGCAGGTCCTCCTGCACAGAGGCCTTAGCACTTTCCATGTCCTTCCCTGCCCCAGCTGGGGCTCCAGAGCTGAGGGTCCTTTCTCCTTCCTTGCTCTCAGGCTCCCAGAACTGTGGTCGCAGGAGTCAGCCAGCCTCTAGTAGGGACAGGGAGTACCCAGAGGCTGGCTTGCCACCCTCAGACACCTGACATGGAGGGACCACCTGTCCTAGAGCCCCAGACCTTGCCATCTTGGGCTTCTGCGACACATCAACCTTCCCCTACTCCCGGCAACCCCCAGAAATGGTCTTCTAGGCCTTGCCACAGACCACTTCTTGGACATCCCTTCCAGTGAAAATGAAACTCATGTCTCTTGGCACCTATCTGGGAGCCCCAGTGGTGTCTTCTCCAGCAGGGAAGTTCTTTCAGTCCTACCTAGAGCTCTCACCGGCTTGGACTGCACAGCAGGAACTCGCCAAGTCCTACACAGGATACCATCTGCCTAGGCTGAGCTACTTGGGTCTAGGCCCCCATCCTACCCTGAGTTCCTAAGAAACACTAGTTCCTCTTAAACACTAGTGGTTTCTTTCTGCCCTCAAAGATCCACTCTTTATCAGCTGACCAGCTTCTAGAGGGCTGATAACCATCAGTTCCCCCCGACTTCTGCCCCCACAGCATTATCTGTGTAACCATTGACAGTAACCCCAAGATACCGTTCAAAGGTACCCAATGCTACTAAACCCTGTAGGCCATTTCGACTCCGCTGCACTGGACCACAGGGATGGCTGAACATGCATGGCAAACACCTGGGGAGCATGGAGTTACCTGACCTGTTGAATGACATCTCGGTTGCTTCCATTGCTCCTCAAATTATGACCATCCAGGCTGATCCCTCCATTTTGGGGGACACTCAAGCCCTGGAATAGGGACTAGAGAGCTAAGGACAGACCTGGTACTTAGCAGGCCAGGCTAGCTAGCTTGGTCCAAGACCCTGGCCTCCACATGAAGTACTCACTCATGTGTCTTCCCCGCTTCCTTCTCTTCCTCCCTGGCTTAGCTTCAGCTAAATGACCTAGCATCAGCCTATAGCATCAGTGGAGTCCTACACAGAGGTCACAAGTCCTGAAGATGTACACCCAAGACACCAGTTTATCTTTAGTTTGGGTGGACACCTGCCCAACCTCCCTTGCTGGCTCAACCTAGTCTCTTCCTAAAACTGTGGTCTGCTTAGGCCTAGTGCTGGTTTCTGGGGTGCAGATTATGTTCATCCATTACCATCAGGGGCACAAGGCTGGACATGGCTATGAGCCCAGGCCTTCTGGGGAGGCTCACCAGTGGCAAATGTAAATGACCATGGCAAATCTTCACAGCAGTTCCCACTGGAGTGGGGAGAGCAAGGTGAGGCTGGTGTAGATGGAGTCTTACAGTTAGTTGCTAAGGACTGTTTGGATGGACCTTGGGTGGGGCCCAGAAAAATCCACAAAATCCAAGAAATACCCCAAACCTTTATTGTTCACCCCAAGACACTGGGGCACAAGGGCCTCCAAGGTCCCACAATTCCCACAGTCCCAGCCAGAGCTGCTGAACACACACCCCTCCTACAAACAGCCCACAGCTTCCCACCTAGGCAGGTGAGGAGGTGGAGTGAAGGCACCACAGTCAAACCGAGGGGCCTCTCTCAGACCCTGGCCCCTCGGGGTTACTGTCCCTGTTCCGGAAGTGTTCTCGGCTCCGCTTCTTGCTACCATGGAAACCAACAACCTCCACCCCTGTTGGGTCTGATGAGGACCCAGGATGGTCAGCTACTGAAGGTATCACTACCTCCTGCAGTCCCTGGTGGCCACTCCACTCCTCAGCCTCAGGCCCGGCCAGATGAGCCAGCTCCACAGAGGCCTCGCTCCCAGTACTTGACACATTCCCCTTCTTGAGGAACCTCTTCCTCTCAGCCCTGGCCTCACTACCTCGGACTGGTTTGGTAAAGACCACTCTCCCCTTCCCACAGCTAGAGGGGTCCTGGTTGAAGGAGGGTACATAGTCCGTGGCGGATGCCTGGCTTCGAGAGCCCAGGAAGGCCAGAGCAGCAGCACGGTTGCTCTGCTCGCTGCCTTCAGCCACATCTTCCAGACTGTACTTGGTCCAGCGCTCAGGATGGGACACATAGTCAGGCACAGGAGGTTCCCTGGTTGGGCCAGTGCTCTCATGCACTCTGCTCAGGTTCCTTGCAGGGGTCTGACTTGGGGGAGCCACGGGCCGTTTGAAGCTGCCATTGTCAGTCACACTGGTTTGGGGCGCAGAGGGCGGTACCTGCCGGGCTGCACTCTCCAGACAGTCAAAGATGCTGTGGCTGCGCTGAGAGAAGGTGGAGCTCATGCCTCGGAGGAGGAACGGCTGGGTTGCGGGGGTGGAGATGCCAGCAGTGGGGGGCGAAGGTGGGTCATCAGGGTCGGAGTCCTCCTGAGCTTCCCCTGAAAGCCTCTCCGGGGACAACACTTGCACCTCCGCACCACTAGGTAAGCTGAGGTCCGAGTCCGAGTCGCTAAGGGAGACGGTGTCAGAAGGCAGGGTGTCATCCTCGGTGGGTACCTCAGCCTCCAAGCCAGCCTCCGCCTCCGCCATGCCGACCTGGAACCCTCTCCACCTGTAGCGAAGCAGCTCAGGTTCCGCCGTGAGGGGTGTACTTAGGACGCGCCCCTCCCTGTCCTCCTAGGGTCCCCTTTCACCTCCACTATGTGCCAGGCGCCTCTGCTCACAGCCGGGCGCTGGCTGGTCACGCAGGAGGGCGGGGGGCTCGCGAACCTGGGTGGCTAAAGTGCGTCCTCGCGCGCACAGATGTGGAGCTTCAGGCTAGATAGGGTTAAGGAGAGAGTCAAACCATGAGATCAGAATAGTGTGGACATATAAAGGATGCGCGCTAGGAGACGCTGGAGACCGAGGCTCTCGACCAGCCCCTCGTCCCATCACCGGCTCGCAGCAGAACGCAGCCTCTCCGGGTACACACCGCTACCGCAGGCGCCACCCGGGTCCGGAGGGAGGGCTGTCAGGGAACTGGTAGTTGAGCGGTCCTAAGGAGGCCGGCGCACACTGTTCCAGCTTCCGTGCACGCTGCAAAACCTAGCGGCCTTTCCCGCAGAGTACCGCCGGTTCCGCGGGATTCAGGCCGTGGTTCCCTCCCACTCTTGCTGGGCTTTCTGGGAAACCGAGTCTCCGGCGGGCTGAATGTCGCGACTTTAACGCCCAAGGAACTACAACTCCCAGAAGGCAATGGGCCAATGCCTAATGCCTGCCGGGAGGTGTAGCTTTACGTATGCGCTATCACGGAGCGGACACGGAAATCTACCCGGAATTGACGAAAGAGGAAAAGGCGGTGCCAAAGGGCCTCGATTCCCATAATACTCCGGGACTAACTACCAATCGCAAAGGGTTGAGGCCTCCAGAACCACCTGTCGGAAGCCGCCTGAGCCGGGTTCGTCATGGGGAGGAAGTGCGTCATCACGCACTGCGGGCGCCCACCAGTTTCCTGGGCGGAAGTGGCGCGGGTCTTGTGCTCCGTTGGTTTCCTAGAGCGGGGCGGGACTAAGGTCCTAGTCAACTCTTGGCATCTAGAGACGTGGTCTGCCCTGGAGTGCTGGATGGGTTGGTCGAGATTACAGAGATTCGAGGCCGCTCCTCCGGGCTCTGCCTGTCCGTGCTTGGACACTGACCCCACTATTCAAGGCCTCACACAACCCCCCTCCAGCCCTGGGGCTTGTCCTTTTGGATCCCTGGGGACCAGGGTCTGAGGGTCCACTGGGCTGCTGCATGCTCCCCTCCTTCCCTATGTTCTTGAAGCCGCGCTGCAGGCTTCTCTACAGCCTTGGCCAGGTGCCCACGGGCTTCACTCCTAAGAGTAGAGAGGGTTGCTCAGACCAGCAGCCAACCCAAGCAGGGAACGTGCTGCACGGGGTTAGGGAGCAGTCGAGACTAGAACGCCCTAGTACAGACTTGGGGTTCACCGACAAATCAGCCTACTGGGAGGCTGCTAGGAGCTGGGACCTGAATCCCAGCCAGGCTTTCTCTCCTCTAGAGGCCAATTAAATATGCCAGCAGCCGGGGGGATGGGTGCAGACAGGAGTCAAAGGGAAAAAGACTTGTGGTAGTTGCTGGTGTCCAGGTTGCTTAGCCTGACCCTCAGTTCACAAAGCTGCCATTTGCCCATTACCCCTTGAGACACAGGCTCCGTAGAACATTTCAAAGCACTTAGGTACTTGGGATGGAGCCGTGGTCTAACCTTTACTGTGTTGTCCCTCAAAAGCGGGATGTGTATTTTTGTAGCCTATCCCCAGCATTCTGCTGAATTTTTTCTGCTATGTGGCCCCTCCTACCCGGCTCAGCATGACTGGGCATGTCCAACAGATGAGTGGAAATGAGGTCAAGGCTGGTGTAAGGTCAGCAGAGAGGTAGAAACGGGGGAGTATTCAACATGGAGTGCTCCCAGCGTCCCAACCTTTCCCACCGTGTTCTACAGCCTCTCTTGGACCTGCTCGCCCTGTGCCTGGCGAAATTCAGAGCTGAGCCCCGGGTCTCTGACACCACTGGCACAGGAAGAGGTCTGGCAGTCCCATTAGCATGCCTGATTTTCTCCTCCTTTATTAAATGACTGTTTGAAGATGTAATTACAGTTGAAGGTGACAACGTTAGAAAGAACAGGTGCATTGAAGGCATAAGAGTGCTTACAAACCCAGCTCTTGAAGTGGGGGCAGGAAAGGGACAAGGATTAAAAAGATGTGAGTGATGTGACCCACAGTGGGCAGAGTGGGTGGACATGGCCCTCTAGTTCAGCTATATAGCCTCTGGGCAAGTAGCTGTGGAGAAGGCTTGGCTCAGCAGGCAGAGCTCCCCAGGGGTCCCAGAAGTACAGGGCCCTGCAAGCCAGGGCCAGCTCCACCCTTACATCCCCCTTCCCACACACACACACCACCTATGTGTGATGTCAGCCCCAAAAAGGTAACAGGGAAAGTTCAGAACAACAACAACAAAAAAACCCCTCAAAGTAAAAAGGCTAAGTGTAGCAGAGTAATACAGAAATATATACACAGGCCATGGCCCCCAAGGTGGCCTCTGGTCACTCAGGGACAGGGCACTGCAGAGTCCCTGTGGTACAAAGTGCAGGGCCTCAGTACACGGAGCTGTTCCGGATGCCACAGCACAGCACCATGCTCAGAATCATCTCGAAGATCTGCGGGAGGGAGGGACATTGTCAGCACCTAGGACCTTGGGGGGGGGGGGGGGGGACACACCCACCTACCAAACAGAGGCCCTGGGCTCACCATGATGACAGCCACCACGATGGCTGCAATACCGATGAGGTACAACTTCCCAGAGAAGAGCTCATCGATTTTCTGATGGCAATCCTCCTGCAGGAATGGCCAGAGGGTGGTAACAGTCAGTGGCTAAGTCACAGCCACCACCCTACTCAGTGGTGGGGCTTATGTCCCACAGCTTATCTTCCATCCAAAAATAAACTTAAAACACATGGACCTGCTGGCCTTCTCTATCACTGGGTAGTTTCTGACCTCACTAGTACCCTAGGCTTACCAGTATGTATAAGGGGCCACTCAAGAGGGCAGTTTCCCAGAATATTGTGGGGGATAATCCAGGCTATCAGGATCCAGCACCCCACTATTTGAGATGTTCTGTGAGCCTTTCTGAGGTTCTGCCTGAAGTGCTGATCTTACTGGTTGGCCACATTCACCCTACCTACTACCCAGGATATGATGTCCACCCCCTCCATGTCACCTTCAGGAAGGAGTTAAGTGGGGTAGTGCCAGTGGGACACAGGCTGTTCTTCAGCACAGAGGTGGTCAGTGCAGTGAGTTGGTTGGAGCCACAGCAGTTGAGCTGCAAAGACCAAGAGCATCATTGTCAGCTTAGGAGCTTCAGGAGACAAGGGAAAGGTCAGGTACATGGCATACTGTCACCCCCAAAAACACTTGGGAGCTGGCTTGCCCTGTTTATCACACTGCTCAAGAGCCCTGTTCATCCAAACCCTTGGGCAAATGAGGCCCATTAGGTTCCTACCTGCGGACCTACAAATCAGAGGAGACACTTAGCCAGGCCCTGTCCAGTTGCTGAGGTCTGGGAACAGACAGGACTCATTCCCACAAATCAGACACACTAGGACTCCCACAACCTGCCCTCCCTGCTCCAGCCTAGCTGTACCGTCTCGTGGAAAGTCTTCACCACAGCCTTGGCATTGTTGGCATCATCATCCACCACAGCCTGTTGAAGGGCCTGGTCATAGAACTGCTTCACGTCCTTGGCGATCTGGGGGAGAATCATAGTCACATGCAGCACAGGGACTACCATCAAGAGCACTCAGCTTCCCCTGATGTGCTCAACCTGATGCCACCTCTTTTGTTGAGTTCCCAAGACCCTCCTACCAGCAGGCACCAGAAATTCAAAAAGCACCCTATAACCCATGGGCTCAGAGAAGTCCACACCTGTTGCCCGGGCAAAGGGCATATTTCCCTCCTCAGTGAACCTAGGCTCACCTGGTCTTTGTTTACGAAACCCCAGATGCCAGCAGCCACCTCACAGGCAAACAGGATCACAAGGCAGGTGAAGAACTAGGGGAAAGAAGAGGTCAGAGCCTTGACCAGCAAGCCCAAGCCTGGCCTTCTACAGGGGCCCACATGACAAACAACTATGTGCCAAGGGGGTTGAACATATCCACCAACCATGTCCTGATTAAGAATGAGCCACATAGAACCATAAAAGACAGAGCCTGATGCAGCTCAGCACTGAGATGTCCAAGTTCTCATGGCCTCACCCTGGTCCCTGCTTTGTAGGAAGTGGCTGGTACAGGAGATGCAGTTAACAAATCCAAGTGTCCACAGCCTTCAGGGAGGCACATGCAGCAATATACCCCACAACCTTGACCTCAGTTTCCTTACCCCCTTTTTCCTACATTCATGGGCAGGTTAAAATAAGAAGCGTGGCTTCAGGGTCCCCAGCTTTTGATACTGGCTGGCCAGGCTCTAGAAGACATATCTGGGACTGAGCTCCACCTGTAGCTACCGTGGCCAGGAGCACTAAGGCTGGCTTTCGGGATGAGGCACCCCTCTGGAGTTCATGCTTGTCTAAAGAGAAGCTCCCTGTCAATAGGAATCTTCAGTCAGACTCAATGGAATGAAGCAAACAGAAAGACGGAAACCTTGGGGAAGACAGAGGTTGCCAGAAACCCTACTCCCCAGCTCTGCAGCCCTTCCTACTTACCGTCCCCAGCAGGCACTGGGACTCCTGGATGGCCCCATAGCACCCCAGGAAGCCCACAAACATCATCACGGCTCCCACAGCAATGAGAATGTAGATGCCTGGGGAGGGGAAGAACTGAATGAGCAGGCTGCATGCATCACTACCTGAGACAGGAGTGTCTGGGGCACTCACACCCACAATAGGCAGAGTTTGGCAATGGGAGCTTTTTGTGCCTCAGTGTCCTCCTCCTGGAGGAGCTGCCACTGCCACCAGAGGACAAAACAGAAGTTCAGTGCCCAGAGAACACAGGTGATCTGTACTTCACAGCTATGCTCTGCCCTGAAGCCAGCCCCCCCACTGCATGCATCTTAGAAAAGGAACCCTCAGCACTCACTATAGAGGGCTGAGATAGACTACCCATTTCAGTGCATGAGATGGGGAAGCAGCTTGGGTATCAGCTATTGGCCTGAGGGTGGGTGCCCAGGACTCCCAGTGCTTCGTTAGTGTGAAGGCAAGGGCAGGCTATGCCAGCCAACTCCAGACACCTCATCTCAGGCACACTGGTGTATAACCGTTCTGCTCACCTAACTCTAGGGACAGGAACCTGTGGGTGGGGTGGCTGGATGGCTGACAGAAGATAGGGGCAGCTTGAGCAGAACACCCAACACTTGTCACATATACCGGCTGGGCTGTGAATTTACAGGGGAGCATTGTGACCCATGCATGAGGCACCAGCTGAGTCATGTCCCTGTTTCAGTGCCCACAGTACCACTCAGCCCCTGGGAAAGACCACTGTGTCTCTGAAGAGCCCTCCATCTCTTGGTCCCTCGGTAAATGCAGCCCATCCCCCAGTCTCCACAGCAACACTGCCAAGCAGTCCAAGCTTCCTTGTACAAAGCCAGGCCCATTGTCCGCTGGCTGGCCAGTCCAGGGGTGAAGGCGCCATGGCCAGGACCTACTGCCAGGCTTAGAAACAGGCCAGATTGTGGGCCTGGCTTCCCTTGACCTGACTAAATACATCTGGTCCAGGGAAAGCCTCCTACCAGGGCTGCCTAGCAACTGGCTTCCCCTCTGCCTCCAGACAGACAGAGCAATTTCAACCAGACCCCTGGTACTCAGGCCCTGAAACCTCAACCTCAAGATGAAGTAGGCTGTCACTACATCAGGCTCATCAGGGGGGATATACACAGGGCACCTAACACAAAGGAACTTTTGCTGGACTGCCTACAGACCCTCCTAGACCTAGCATATGACCTAGCTGAAGGCTCTGGGGTGTTGTCTGAAGTGCTCCCCTATAAATTCACAGCCCAGCCAGTATAATGTGACAAGTGTTGGGTGTTCTGCTCAAGCTGCCCCTACCTTCTGTCAGCCATCCAGTCATCCCACCCACAGGTTCCTGTCCTTAGAGTTAGGTGAGCAGAACGGTTATACACCAGTGTGCCTGAGATGAGGTGTCTGGGGTTGGGTACTGGCATAGTGTGCCCTTGCCTTCACACTCACCCAGCACTGGGAGTCCTGGGCACCCACCCCCATTCCAATAGCTAAGCAAGCCCCTGAACCAACTCTCCTAAGCACTAGACAAAGTGCCTTTGTCAGGGCCACATCTGCTCCTGGCAGGGCTCAGTTCAGGGGCAGCAGGGGCATCCAGAAAAGCCAATTCAGAATGGGCAGGGAGATGGTAGTCGGAGTAGCTTCCACCCATAGGCCATGGGCCTTACTGTCCAGGGCTGAACCTGCCACACAGACCAGTGCCTAAGGCTATTTCCTCAGTGCCCAGGAGGCCATGACCACAGAAAGGCAGGTGGTGGAGCATCTCTGGAGCTACATCAGATGTCGACTATGGTGACAACATGAGGACAGAGACCTATCTGCTTCCTACGCCACCCTATCTGGGCTCTGCAGGGTACCCAGCCTCTCCTGCCACATCAGTGCAAAGTGGGAGCTTTGGCACAGCCTCATAGCATTCACCTTGCGGAAGGCCCAGGGCCAGGAAAGAGTCCTTCACAGGCCAGGACTCCTGTCTCTGATGCCCAGATCTCCCTTGTGAAGATGCTCATACTGGTTGCTACACAACAGGCTGCGGTCTCTATACGAACTGGTGAGCAGCCTCCTCCTCCTCTGAAGGCACCAGATCCAAGGAGGGATAGCTAGTGTGGGACATTGCCCACTAACACCCAGTCCTGAAAACTGCTATTCCTAATGGCTTTCCTCAAAGGAGACCAGGTTCTGCCCCTGCCCACACCGCCTGGACCCCAACCCTGACCACTTTACCTACGGGGAGGCTGCAGGGAGGGTACAAGGAGGAAGGAAAAATAGTCAACCATGGGATGACGACAGCCTTTGGCTGCCCTGGAATACTTGGGTAGAAAGGAAGAATACTGGCTGTTTCTGACCTCCCAACACCCACCCCCTCAGCCTTCAAGCATGTCTACCAAGTCTCTTCTAGGCTCCACACAAGAGGGAGGATCCACCTCAGACCCTTAATGAGAGCTAGGAGCTTTGAAAGGGCAGAGGCATCTCCAAACACTCCTTGAGTTCCCAGGGTGCCAAGTCCCCCTTTCAGGGAGAAAGCAGGAGAGTTGCCTCCCTGAGCATAGCACAGCATAGCATAACATAGCGTAGTATAACATAGCATAGCACAACAGCCCTCTTCCTGCTTTCCCTGCTTGGGAGGGAGGGTGTTCAATCCCCCATAGGCGGCCTAATAAGGCAGGTGTAGCAGCAGTCTGGCTTGTGTCCTGGGGGGTGGAGGCGGGCATCTGAGTCATCTACTGACCGCCCAGTCTCCAGCCCTCCCCAACTCAGGACTCCTAGGGCCTCAGCTGTTGCTAGCCCAGGCATCCAGCCCCACCCTGCCCAGGGAGGTTCACCAGAAATGTCCATGTTAAAATAAGCAAGGTCTCACAAGGCTCCTGCCCCACCCAGCTGCTTTCCTTCTGCCTAGCCTAGTCTCAGATCTGTCAAGTCCCTAGCAGCACTATACTCCATTTAACTCTCTCGTCTCAAGAGCCCCTCTTGTGGGCAGCCTCCCTGCCCAGCACATACTAGGCCTAGGCCACTGCCAGTTCTAATGCCCCACCCACCAGCCTCATCCCGGAAGCCCTCCCTGACTGTTCTCGGCTTGTGACTAGACCCTGCCTCCTTGTTACTCACCCACATAGAAGGTGCTGGGTGCTGGTCTGTCTCCTAGTTCCAAGTAGAGCAGGCTGGTGGTCTGTGGGTCATGACGCAACCACAGGGCCACACCTAGGATCACGCCTCCAGCCAGCTAGGAAAAAAAAAATCAAGAACAATGTCACACAGAGGCCAGAGCACTGTGGGGCGATAGAATCCTACTAAAAGTATCATGCAGAGCCATCATTTCTAGTTGTGGGGACAGACCTCAACCAGGACCAAGGTTCTGTCCATTCATTGTCTGAGCTACTGTCCACTGGGGGCCCTGGACCCCACCAGCTCCTCTGAACTGCAACTACAGAACAGAGGTCAGTTGTACCCCCAACACTGCATGACACATATAAGCAGGTTTGGGATGAAAATGTGGCTCCATTGATAAGAGTGCTTTTCCACAGAGGGAACCCTGAGTTCCATCCCCAGCACCACATATACCAGGTTTGGTGGCCCATGCCTGTCATCCCAGACCTTGAGAGAGAGAGGCAGGAGGATCAGGACTTGAAGATCAAGTTGAGTTTGAGATCAGCTTGGGCTATATGAGACCTTGTCTCCTAAAAAATAAAATAAAATAAAAATCTTTTTCTACTGATCTCAAGTTCTAGACTGACCAACTATGCACTATTTTTATCTGAGAAGTGTGGCTAGAGGCCACAGTGAGCCCTAGCCATTCCAGATGCTGGTGGGCTCTCCCCTGGTGCCCTGTCCCAACAGTCCTGAGATTGTTTAGGGACTGCCACGGGCAGGGTACTGGGAAGAACCCTGTGGTGGGAACACCAAGTTCTCCCTGCCAGGAGGAGAGGGGTGACAATGTGATGTCACCGGGCCCCACAGGAGGAAGCAGCAGGGCACCACCTACCATGGCTTTGTGTGAAGCGCTATAATAGAAGCATCTGGAAGCAGGAGGTGGCTCTCAAGACAGACCAAGGGAGAGGCAGTCTCTTCCCCATTTCTAAGCATCCTCTTCTTGCAGGGTCAATGGCTCTGCCCAGCACACACAGGAAACAGAAACCAAAACCTAGGCCTGATCAAAAGCACCAGGTGGCCCACTTCCTGCTCTGGGGATCCAGGCCAGAACACAAGTTCAAGAAAGCTCCCTGGAATCCCCAAGCAGGCTGGTTCTGGAAAAAGGACCTATGGGACCCACTACTTCCTTCTACCCTAGGATCCTATCCTCTGCCTAACTCTCAGAGAGGAAGCTGGGGGCACTTTCTGCAGAGCACCATCACTTTGGACTCGTACCCCATGAGCCCTGTGGTTTCTTAGCTTCTTCTGTAAGTTTTAATTAGTTTTCACACTCTGGTCAAGGAGGGATGAGCCCTCAACCTCTACCAGAGCCTGAGAGAACAGGCTCTAGTACAGCAATCAAAGCCACACTGTGCACCTGTGGCCCAACTCACAATGGCATGGAGGCTGGGACCCTTAGAGTACCCTCATGTGCAAAGGTCCTAGTGATGCTGGGGATCCCCAGAACTTCCAGAACCTTACAGTGATAGCTCTGTGCTTATACACCCTTAAGAGACTAGCCTTCAGCCTAGGCAGCAGAGGCAGGAGGGTAGGGCCTGCCTCCAACAGGCAGCACTCCTCCTGAACTGGCTTGAGAGGAGGAGGTGACCAGCCTGAGTTGCCCTGGTAACCTGGCTTCCTTTGCAGCTTTGAAAAGTCATGTATTTTGTTTGGGAACTGGACCAGAGGTCGCTCTGAGATGTTCCAGGGCAGAAGGACTAGGTGGCATGCCTGCTCCCCATGCTTCCCTCTGTGGTAAAAAGATCCCATGGTGATAAACCCCTGACAGTTACGGAAGCTGAGGGTTAGCTGGTGGGTCACCCTGCCTTCCTCGGTCTGTGTACTTACCTGTAAAACAGGTGAACATTCAACCATGCCCAACTCAGACTTCTCTACTGTGAGTTGGGGGCAGAAGTGGGTGAGGGATGATATTCAGCCCAACCCCAAAGCCTACTAATGTGGGTGTCTGGCCAAGCCACCACTTATAGGCAGGTTTTATGGAAAAGGTGGGGTCAGGAAGCTAACTCCAGAAAAGTCGACTTTCAATCAGAAAAGAGGCCAAACTGGGGTAGGAGGGGTAGGGGTAGTCGAGACAGAGGGGAATGGGGGACTTGGCCACTCAGCCCACTGTCTCAGAGGTAATCAGAGTTGAGTGGGAGAGGGGAGAGGAAGAAATGCTAGTCATTGGGCTGGCTGCCTCCAGCAATGTGACCCTCACCCTCTGCTCTAGGGAGAGGTAGAGGAAGTGCTGGGAAAATTAAGGGCCTAGGAAAGTGGGACAGGAGTCTTCAAATAGTAAGAGGCTGGAAAGGAACCCCAGCTTCAAAATGTAACTATCTAACATGACCAAAACAGACAAGGAACTTCCAAGACTCTATGGTAAGAAAGCTAACCACCCATGTTTCACGAGATATACGTACACAGAGATAGGGCACCCAAGTACGGAGTGGGGCTACCATTCTTACATCATGAGGCACCAAAGAGCCACAGGAGATTACCAATCTACCCACTAATCCCAAATTGCTCCCGGGTGTGGCAGGGCTGGGTGGAGTGGTGCTGCCGCACTGGTGAGCAGCTTGTCATTTCTGAGAAAGTTAGCTGGTGCCTCCTACTCACCACAGCCAGCCTAGCACCTCAAGCTTTACACTCATGTTTCCCCAAACTTCCCCTGCTACAGCCCAACCTAGAGCAGTCCATATGTCTCCTAACCGATGAATGGCCAGGCCCTGGTCCCATCACATGCCAGGATCTCCAGGGAAAAGACAGACTCACAAGATAGCATGGAGGACAGCTCAATTATGCCGAGAGAAAGGGGCACAGAGAGGAGGAAGCAGCTCGTGCCTTCCGACTCTGTTCATATGAAAGTAGAATTCAAAGTCCGTTCAAGATAGTGCAGTGATAACCCAGCAGAAGTTCTGGAGTGAGAAGGAATAGAAGGGACCACAAAGGACCCGAGGATGCTCTGGGGCACATCCACTTTCCTGATGGTGCTAACAGTTTCATGGGGTATACATGTTGACTATGTTATATGTCAGTCACAGCTACAGAAAGCTATTCTTTAACCCCAGCTTCAGTCCAGTCCCTGGATCAGAGGCTATGCTAAAGTACATTCCCCAGGCCTGTGGGGTGTCCCAGTGATTAGCAGCAATCAGAATGGCACACATCTTGTCTATAGAACCATAAGTTTAGAATGATCTGCAAAAACTTGGGCACCCATTTAAAAAAAAACAAAAATAGTTCAGTGTCAATGGAAATATGGAGCGGTGCCACTGGACCGAGGCACAGGTAAGGCTAAGGGTGGCCCGAGCCTCTAGCTGTGTCATACCTGAGCTGGGGACCTCAGGCCCATCTCAGCCTCCTCCATTCTCATCTTCATTTGTAAATAGGGGGAGGAATACACACAGGCTGCAACACATATCACTGTATTTAGCTCTTGCCAGAGCTGAGGATGCGATCCACAAGGAATCTACCAACATTAGGATCTAGGATTTCTTCATGCATCCACTCAGGGGTCTAAGCCACCTCTGCCCAAAGCTTCTCTTCTCCAGGTAGGTCCACCTGCTTCTGTGGCCTAAGAGACCTTCTGCTTAGAGGTGGGGGTGGGAAGCGCCAGGTGGCAAGTCCAGGTTCCTGGAGCTCCTTCCACAGCATAGAAGGTTGCATTCATGACTCCATACAGGATTATGTTGCTTCCTCCTTCTTGAGGGCTAACACATAACAGACTCAAACTTTAACAAGATGAGGAGCTGCCAAGCACGCTGGGTCCCTGCCCGGCTGGTTTTGCGGTTTCCCAGAAGTGAGTGAAAGAGAACAGGCCTGGGACAGCATTCTACTCTGTGCTAACTGCCCACTGCCGGCCCTGGGCCAGACCTCAGATGGGGGCTTCTCTGGAGCTTTCCTATTGCTACACATATGCACCCCTCCAGGAAGGGGCAGAGCTCCCGTCACCAGTCTGGTAGGTCTGAATGGTTACCCCAGATACCCGACATGCTCCAGAAGGCTGACTGTAACTTCAGCTTGTTCCTTTAAGTGACCCTTTGTGTCTCAGGAGAAGAATCAAAGGCAGAGGCAGACAGGGGTGGGGCTTGCTCGACGCCTCCTAGGTACATGGTGCACAGCGGAAGGTGAACCAGAAAGTGCCCACCCGCCTAAGCAACTGAAAGGTTCTGAGGGTCTAAGAACCTCCCCGGCGAAGGCAGAGATGGTGAAGATCAAAGGCAGTGGGGGGAAGAAGGCTTCCCTGGGCAGCTGGGATAAGCCAGAGTAAAGATACTCAGACTGGTTATTTTTAGGAGCTGGGGCACAGGTGAGGTGGAGAGGCTGATGGAGGGAGGCAACTTAGGTGCTGCTCTTCCAACCTGGGCCCCTGCAAGTTGACCTCATGTGCTCGAGCACCACAGGGGGACAGGGCCTAGTCAGGGCATGGAGGAAGGGGAGAAGGCCAGATTCCTCTTTGAGAGATATAGGATCCTGCTCAGGCCTTCCTAGGAGGTAAAGACTTGCAGTTCACCAAAGGAAGCTCAGGAAGGAAGTGGGAGAGAGGGGCAGGAATCCTTGCCTTGGCCAGGAAGTATGGTTCCTTTCACAAGGCCCCTCACTTCAGGAAGCCACTGTCCTGACATCTAAAAATAGGTGGCAAAGCAAAAGCCTAGCTCTGGGGCCCAACTGACAGGCTGGGGAGGGGGCGGGGTATAAAGGGCCAAGGCATGGCCATGGGAGGATACACTGCTGCCTTGAGGTACAGGAGATTAGGCTGGGCTACCTCAGCTCTGCCCGTTCAGGTCCAGGATATAAGGCTCCTCAGACAGAGAAGCTGGCAGGAGCCTTCCCCACCCACCCCATGCTCTCCTCTAGGAAGGCCAGGTTTTTGGTTTTTTGTTTTTGTTTGTTTGGTTTTTTGAGACAGGGTTTCTCTGTGTAGCTTTGGAGCCTTCCCTGGAACTCACTCTGTAGCCGCCCAGCTTGGAAGGCCAGGGTCTTGTGAGACCCTGAAGGGAGAGTGTGTGGACCCAGATGGCCGCAGTGATCTGCCAGAGGTGACTACAGCAGGGGCAGCAGAGAGGCCAAGGTGTTTGCTTCAGAGAAAGCTCAGGTGGCCCTGGTTCCCTGGTACCTAGAAGGACAAAGGGAGGCAGGGGACTGAAGAATGGGTAGAAGAGTTCTATGTAGCTCACGTGTTGCCACCAGCAGCACCAAGAAGTTTCCATCTGCTCCAAGCCAGGCATGGCCCTCTGTCCCAACCATGTCCCAGTGCAAGGTTGTGGGGCTGGCACACTTCGACTATGGAACATGGCGGCAGAGTCGGGGTATAGTTCTACCCCATCCCACTTCCTCTTCGTGTGGCAGCTAGCTGCTTGGAAACCTCAGTCTCCTTATCACTGGCAAGGGTCAGCTAGCAGCCCAGCAGAGTGCTACTTTGGGTGAGCTGTTATCATGGTCTCTAGGGTACAGAGGAAGACTGTTCCCAGGGGCTAAGGCCAGGCCGTGCCCTCAGGGTGAGGGCTTTTAGCCAAGAAAAGTTGTGAGAGGGTGAAATTTAAGCACTAGTGGGTGGGTGGCAGCTACAGTTTGTGCTTGCCACACAACCCTACAACACTGGGTCCCACTCCAGAGCTCAGGGATGGTATTTCAGGAGGACAGGTGGCCTGGGCTGGGCTTCCTCATTCCTGCACCTGCCTCACCAGACACCTTTAAATACCACTGGGACCTTCCTGGTAAGCTCCAGTACAGAACCAACATTGATGCTTGACCACAGGTAAACAAGGCACAGAGTGCCACTGACCCACCCTGAGAAAGTGCCGACGACCCAAGCTGACATAAAGTGTGGAGTGATCTGTGAGACAGCGCCAAGGAAGCACAGCGAACTGGGGGGACCCTATCACTCAACATCTGCCCAAACTGCCTGGCTCCCAGGCTCTTGGCCTGGATTACAAACGCATGGTGCTTTGCGGCTGTAAGATCTCGGGCACTCGGGTTTTCACGAACCTCCCTGCACTCCCAGCCCTGCAGCCCTCCCCAGACTTCACAGGCAGGAAGGCAAGTGCCCTCTCCTAACACCCCTCGTAGTTACTTTGGAGCCAGCTCAGGATGCCCTGGCCAATCCCTTATGAACAGCTCTCCAAAACATAGAGCCCAGCCAGAGGATCCCAAATGGTTTTGAATGACATAGCCTATGCCCTATAGCTGGCCAAAGGAGCTTAGATTGGATACAGAAGTGTTCTTGTTCTCTCTCTCTCTCTCTCTCTCTCTCTCTCTCTCTCTCTTTCTCTCTCTCGTGTGTGTGTGTGTGTGTGTGTGTGTGTGTGTGTGTGTGTATTGTAGGGGGAGCTACTGGGGAGTCATAGTCAGTCAAGAGGTTCCTGGAAGGCTACTGGCATGCCAGGTCATAGTATATCCTACAGAATAGCTGAAGGTCACCAAAGGCCAGTTTTGGGGACATTTGGTACACTAGCAAGAGTCCTAGGAACAAAATGGGTACCTATAGGGCCTCAGGGACACCCAGCACTCACAGCCTGTCCTATCTGGTTCCCTGGTGTCATGGCCAGGGCCACTGGTACCTGGACTTCTCCACAACCCCTCCCCACCCTACCTCCACCTAAGCCCTCTCCAAAGGCCAGGCCTGTGTGCAAGCATGACTTCCTACTACCTCCCCAGGGCACCTGGACTCTAAGCCTATTGATTTTGTGACTGAGGTTCCTCCCCTTGGCGGGACTCTGGGTGCCGGAATCAAGGTTGGCAGGGGTTGGTGCGCCACCTGAAGCAGCACAGGAGCTCCATTTGAGGAAGCGAGACGAACTAGGAGGGAAGTGCCGAGAGAAAGCCTGAAGGGTCCAGAAAGAATCGGGTGAGGGCTCTTATTACGAGGTGGCAGTGTATGGGAACCAGAGCAGAGGCTGCCAGAGGGCTTCCCACTTCTTTACTCCAGCTCCGTGCCCTCCACGCAGACATCCTTCTTTGAAGCCAGCCCAGGGACCGACCACAGACTTCCCCTTCTCAGGCAGCCCAGCCCACTGATTGTCTTTCCCAAAGCTGGGCAAGCTGACAGCCTGGGGGAACAAGGGGAAGTCTGCTCTCCCACTGGTGAAACGAGGCACAGGAAGTCCTCATTCCTCCCTGAGCCCACAGGGATTGCAGCCCCTCTGCCGGAAGGAAGGCAGCAGACGGCTAGGTGGCAGACAGTCATGTGCAGTCTGGAGAATTAAATGCCAGTTAAGAGGCTGTAATCAGCCTTTTGTGGTAGGTCTGGCTGCCTGGGCCACTGAAGGGGGCCACTGGCAGCCTTAGGCTGGAGGAGCAGCCAGTTCTGTGCAAAGAACACAACTCCTATTCCAGTGAGGACCAGGGGTAGCCTTCTCCCCTTACTCGACTACACCTGTAGGGACATTATCATATGAGGCTCCTACAAGGCCCATCCTGGGACATAGGCTGGCAGGGTGATAAACAGGGACACCATGCCTTGCTCTCCTGCCCTTCTCCCAGCAGCAGTCAGGAGACAGGTCTCTCTCTCTAACCCAGACCTGTCCCAGAGGACAGGTATCTACCCTGCTTCTAAGAGCACCTTACACAGTCTCTGCTGAATCTACTCACTGCTCATCCTTCAGGTTTGTGTCTTGTCCTGTGTATCTTGGGAGTCCAGAACTCTGTTAGTCCCAAAATAGGCTCTGAACAAGCCAGGTCAAGTGTGGGTCCCAGCCTAAGGAGGCTTGCTGGGCACGGGAGCATGAGTACACAGGCTAGGGTGCCGGGATGTCCCCTCCCACAGAAAAGCCACTTTAATCATTAAACTGGAAATTTTAAAAAGTGCCCATCGAGACACTTACCATCAACCAAATCTCACTTCTAGAGCCTCCATACCCACCATGGGCCCGGGCCCGCGAGACTCCTCAACCCCCTCCCCAGGCACTTTTTACACCATTACTCAGTTCTCCTTGGCCCAGCTCCCTGTTGGACACTGTGCCCAGCATCCATTTCCTGAGCCTTCTCTATTGCCAAGCCCCTCGCTCCACTCGAGAGTGCATGAGCTAGTCTGCCCACAGTCCCAGGAGACCGAGACCCCCAGAACTCCCACTTTAGAGGAAGTGGAGGCTGAGGACCAGAGCAGTGGGCTGGGGCTCCCCAAAGGTTTAACTTCATGGCATCAGGAAACTCTTGGCCACAGGACAAGCCTTGCCACACAGGGCACAGAGGAAGCCCCTCTGCCAGGGAGGTGTTCACCAGTTGTGGCCTGGCTCTGCTCCATATCCCTGCCCACTGTGGGGGCCAACATGGGTGGGGAGGAGAGATCCATGAGTTGTGAAAGGATATGGTTTTCACTGTTCTGCAGTCAGTAAGCAGGCCCCTGGGAGCAGGGAGAGGCTTCACAACTGTTTTCCTGGAGCCTCAACAGAGAATACCCCCAGGGATGTGTTGGAACTCCACCCCAGCTGCCTGGGAAACAATCAGCCTCATCTTGAACCCCAGCCTCCAGGGAGCCTGAGGGGCTACCAGCTTGATCAGGTGGGTAGGTCAAAAAGAAATACCCAGCAGGTTCCTGATATTCCACATCTGGGGCTTAAGGGCCAGCAGAGGGACTACTTGAGTGTGCATTTAACCCCCAGGGCATGCCCAGACAGAGCAAGCTTAACTCCATCACCCATGGTGTTCCCTGGGGTCACTGTGACTGAGAACCAGGGTCTCCTCAGCAGGCCATGCAGCATAGTCCCAGATGAGTTCAGTCTAGTCTCTGCCCATCCCCAACATCCTACTGATCCCAACCCCACCCTGCCCCGCCCTGCCCCACCCATGGATCTTCAGCAGTCCAACACAGAAAACAGGTGTCCCCTGTCCTACACACTCATTCCAGGGGCCATCTTCAAAGTTCGCCCTCCCAGCTTCAACTTTAGAGACTGTTTGGGCATAACCTCATTTCTTCCTGTGAAAAAGGAGGATGGAGGGAACAGCAGTCTGTGCACTGCAGGGAGGACGGGGTGGGGGAGGGGGTGGCAACACTGACCAGTGGAGTGGCCAGCACTGCTCACTCAAGCAAGTCCCTGCAGGCAGGTCTGTTAGACTCTACCCCTCCTCATTCTCAACCCAGTCAGGAAATGGAAACAAGCACACACCACCAACCGTCACTCCCCAGCAGTGAAGACAGTCGGCACCAAGGGGCCCCTGGAGACCCTCCTATACCCAAGTCTCCATTCCAAGGTGACCAAATGAGTGTGCGCTTCTTTCCGAAGTGGAGAGCCCAGCTCAGACCCTGTATGTCTGGAAAGATCTTCAAGCCCCCGGTTTGTACAGACCCCAGATCTTTGCACTACCCTGGCCTGTGCCAACTCAAAACCGCATACCCCCTTCCTCTCAAAAGCCTCCACAGAACCTTAAGGGCCAGGCCAGGGCTGTAATCTGTGCGGGAGACGACAGACAAGGAGGAGGGGCAGCTGGGGGGTGGGGTGGGCAGGAACTGGGGCATGCTGCGCAGCAGCACGCAGGCCACCCTGTTCTTTTCTAGGCCCAGAGCTCTAGCATCCCAGGGTGGCAATACCAAGCTGGAGAGCAAGCAAGGGTGGTGTAATATTGGGGTGGACATCTCCAAGGCAAGTACAGAGTGTGCCCCCACCACTTCGAGGCCGCCCATCCAGGGGCGGTGGCTACGATGAGCTCATGGGGGCGGGGCGCCAAGATCCCGCCCTTCTCGAACCCCCTCAGTGCTCGCTAAGCAGGATGGTCCCCAAAACAGCGTTCACGAGGATGCTTACACCCCCTCCACAGTTGAAGGCTCCGGGTTACGTGGCTCTTGCCCGCAGACCCTTGCACCGGTCCCCAGCACTCAGAGGCAACAGGCCAGCGATCCCCTGATTCCCCGGCCCCAGAAGACCCTCGAGCAGAGGCCCGGAAGCTCAGCTCCTGGCCCCGGTTGGAAAGGGGCGCCAGGCCCCCGGCCGGCGCACGGAGCCCACAGGTGGCGCCGCAACTTCACGGCCGCGCTGCGCCTTCTCAGCTGGGCCTAGCGCACTACCCAGCCTGGCAGCCGAGGGTTCGCCCCGTCCCCAGGTCCCAGTGGCTGCTCACCCAGAAGACGAAATTGAAGACGAAGAGCAGGTATTTGATGCATTTGGTGCAACCCTCCACCCCCATGGCGGCGCGCGGCCTGCGGTGCTTGGGCTGGTTCTCGAGCGGGCGGTCTGGGGACGCAGGACTGGGGTCCGGGGCTGGCAGGTGGCCAGGGGCGCTGGCGGGCCGGGGAACTGGAATATGAAGAGCGAGACGCGGGGTAGAGAAGGGCTGGAGGCCTAGCAGGAAACGCGAGAGTCGCTACCGCTTAGAAGCAAGGGCGCGCTCGCTTGGACCGGGCGCGCGCGGAGCTCCGCACTCTTTATAGACCGCTAGGTCCCGCCCCTCCGAGGCCCCGCCCCGAGGACGCTCCTCCCCAGGCCCCGCCTCCCGCCTGCGGGGGTGCCTGCTCTAGGGGTGCTTGGGTGTTGCCACCTCAGTCCCAGAGTAACCACTCGAGAACTCAGTGCAAATGGTTCTCACGGTCTCCTTGCGCTGTGTTGCGCGGGATGTCCCCAAGCTTCCTGAGGGCTCCTAACCCCCGGGAGCTGCTGGGTCGCGACCGAGGACTGGCCACAAGATACCCGCCCCCAAGAACCCCCACTTACTTCCCCTTACTCAGGCGCCTTGGACTTTGCCCGAGGGTTCCTCAGTGGAGGTGTCTCGACAGGAAAGTGTCTTAAAAGTTAGCATGCTCTGTGTATGTATCTCTTAGGCAGCAACTTGGATGGGTCTGAAGGTCTAGAATGGAATTCTATGTATCCTGGCTAATCCCAATTCCCACAGATAGTCCCTGGCTGAAGTTCTGGAAAGTGCCTTTGGGAAGGTCACTAGTGTACCCAGTGTCCCTAGCAAATCTTGTGGCTGGAGCACCCTCAGGGGCACCTTCAAATACTATATTCATGCTGTCCTGGCTGTGCCTTCCAAGAGTCCATCCTCTATCCCCTGGCTGGCTCCCTGAAAGTTAGGGCTATAAAGAAGTGAGGAAAGATTGGGGGAGGGCTCCCTTCCCAGGTGAGGAATGGCTGCTGTCACCATAGATGATGTTCCACTGAAACTTTTTGGCACTTCCTCCCCGAACTGGAGGACAACCTGGCTGTTTCATCAGCAGGGACACACTGGAGACTGTGGAAGGGCCAGTTCCCAAGACCCAGCTTTTTCCAGTTCACTCCCTGTTCTTAAAACTTTGAGCAGTTAAGGGCATGTTCCCTGCCAGGTGGTGGTGCATGCCTTTTAATCCCAGCACTCGGGAGGCAGAGGCACGTGAGTCTCTGTGAGTTCGAGGCCAGCCTGCTCTACAAAGTGAGTTCCAGGACAGGCTCCAAAAGCTACACAGAGAAACCTTGTCTTGAAAAACAAAACAAAACAAAAAGACATGTTCCCTATGAGGCTCACCCCTGGCACCCCTCTGGCTACAGGGCACTGGAAGTTTGTTTACGAAGGAATACATATATAATTTTAATTTTGAGACAGGGTCTTGCTAAGTAGTCCTGGCTTTCTGGGAACTCATAGCTTGCCTCTGCTTCCCAGGTGCTGCGACCAAGCCCAGGAGTCTAAAGAACTAAAATTTGAACTGTGTATTATTTACACGTACACCTTATGGTTGGCCAGTAGCTTCCTGCAGGGAGCTAGTCTTCTGGAATCACCTACTCTGCTAGGCTAGTAGGTTTCTTGAGGGTTAATTTGTGCATTTGTTTTGGCTTTGTAACAGGTTAGTATAGCTGCTACAGTAAAGGATTATGCCTACTTTTATATAGTTCCTAGAGGCTGAAGTTTTGTTACATTAGAAGTAACTCAAGTCTCCAATGCTGAAGTGATGTCACAATGAAAGTCATTTGAGTCTCCACAAGGGAGTCTGTGAGGATTCTTTTGGTTTAAGGGAAGAAAGAATAGTCCTTGCATGTGCAGAGATGGGCACCTGCTCTTTCATCAGCTCTTTACTCTCTCCAGTGATGGGGACACCTCATGGCCAAAGTGGGAGATGCACATTGAAGGTCATGCAGGGCCAGCTGTTTTGTCTATGTACTGTGTAGTACATCAGGTTTTTAGTGGGTTCCATTGTGTGCCAGGAACTTCTCCAAGTACTGGCTATGGTCAGCCTAGGAGCCATGGCCACTCCCTTTGGGGCCCTTAGGCTCTGGTCACATCAATGCCAAGAAGAGAGTTTCCAGGATGTTTGACCAATCACAGTGGGTAGTTTTTTTTTGTTTTGTTTTGTTTTTTTAGATCAGTTTCCTTCAAATTAAAACATCACATTCTGGAGGGAAGGTATTAAGACTAGGAAGTGAACAACTAACAAGTCTCAGAAGTTCCTGAAACTTACAAGGCCCCTTCTTCCCCAAGGACAAGTAAACAGGAAGAGAGTCCATGCTCTGACCTTTGTTGAAGTGCTAGAGCTCCAGGATTCCAGCTTTTGGGAGCCATCATCCATGCTGGGGTTTTTGGTGATACAGCTGCCTTTGCGTTTTCTCTGATCCTGTAAGTAACCCCTCATCCATACTCCTGTAAGTAGCCCAATCAACTGATTGGTTTACCAAGTTGGACTTTGGTGGAATCTTTCTGTGGTCTGCTGTCAGTTCCCTTTCTGAAGTGAATGTTCATGTTCATGTTCATGAATAGATATTCATGTTCATGAACAGATGTTCATGTTGCATTTCCTTAGGGAAATGTCACACAATAGTAGTAGACCTGCACTGTGGGTCTTAGAGGAGCTAAGATGGGTCCAGACTATCATACCTGAAAAGCCTTGTGGGCTGAGAGAACCATTCCAGGTCAAGGCACAGAAAGGAAGCTCTCTTGGCCCCGGGAGCAGATGTAGGCAGGAGAAAGCTAGACAGGTCTGGGTTAGGTGGAAGGCCGGCTTAGGCGCATTCTGTTCCAATTGATGGGGGTGGGTAGGGAGCAATCTCATAGGCTCTGGGAGACTTGCGGAGAGGACTGGTTGCAAGCGTTTATGGGGCTGCCTTGCAGGGCCTGCACCCGTGAGCACCACAGCTAAGTGCCCTGCCTAACATCCTGCCAGCTTGGCCGTGAGGACATGGGGAGACCAACGGGCCAGCTTGGTAGGACATGTTGTCAGGTCGGTACCCAGAGAGTGCATCAGAGAAGGGCCCCTGGGTTAGCTCAGCCTGACAATCACTCTTTTCTTGGCTCCAAGACAACAGTGAGGAAGGCAGATGAGCTGCGGTAGGAAATGAGGGAGCCTAACCCTGGGATGGGAGGTTTCTCCCTGTTTTCCCCTGGCCAGCAGGTGTGGGAAGGTGGGAAGAGCAGGCCTTCCTAGCCAGGGCTTGTCTCAAAATTCTCCTGCCAGTATGACTTTGTACTGGCTGCTCAGTTTCCCCAAGTGTGACAGAGATGCTGCAGAGTGTCTCTAGGTGGGTAAGGGCAAAATGTCCTTGTCATTTGGAGCAGGGCCTGGTCTATGGGAAACTCAAGGTCAAGTCCTGTTTGGCCCAGTCCCAGGGTCTTGTGACTCACTCCACAGAGGACTCCTGCTGTGTGTGTTTGGCAGGAGGTAGGGGGAGGTTGTTGCAGAGCCACTCTTAGTTTCCTAAAATTCATGAAGACTACCCAAATGGGCTGTTTCTGCAGAGCTTGCTCAAGCGAGGAGGTTGGCCACTGCCGTTTCTGCTTGCTAGAGATTCATATGCAGGTCAGGGAGCAAAACAGCTGTGTATTAAAAGAGCTCAGCATCCAAAAACAACCAGAGCAGTGCCAGACGAAACTCTTGCGAGCATCTCCATAGAGACTGGAAATGCAGCCCTCTACTCTCCAAGCACCACACTCTCCTGTTAGAGTACCTCATTCACCAGCAGTAGAAGGGGATCTGCCCTCTAGACCTGAGGAAGGACTCGAGATTTATAAAAGTCCTGAGCCTGTGTCCTCTCAAGGAAGCCTGGAGTCTCCTCACCCGGAAAGGTCATAGACAAGACAAGATGAAACAAACAAGACAGTCTCAGCATTTCTCCCCAGGGTTCTAGGCAGGATGATTGGGCGAGATGGAAACAGTACCGTTAGAAAAGGACCTAGTACCATGGAAAAGGACAGTGTGCTGGTAAATGCTTAAAGTCCCTTATGAGACATACCTACAGGTGTGTCTGTGAAGGAGTTTCTAGACTGGGTTGACTAAAGAGGGAAGACCCACCCTAAATGTGAGCTGGGGTCCTAGAGTGATGAAAAGCAGAAAGTGTGCTGAGCACCAGTGTTCATCTCTCTGTTTCCTGATTGTTGGTATAATGTGATGGGTTGCCTCAGATCCCTGCACCCATGCCTTCCCTGTCATTATGGGATGTACCCTTGAACTGTGAGCCTGAATACATCTTTTCTTCCTTGAATCGCTTTGTCAGGTATTTTAGGCACAGCAAGAAGAAAATTAACACTTGGATGAGTAAAGATGTTTAACAATGCGGCAGATATAAAATCAATATGCAAAAGACAAACAGATGTATAGACTAGTAGTGAACAATCCAAGATGGAGTCTAAATGGCAATTTCTTTTAGAACAGCAGCAGAAAGAACAAAACATCAAGGAATGGAGTCACTACGGGACATGTGTGAGACCTGCAGACTTGGAAGGAACTAGGATCTAACCTTGTGAGGGGATCTCCCTTCATGGGTCGAAGACAAACTTATCATTCAGGTAGTAACATTAAAGAATTTGTCTGGCTTTTTACATGCTGATTCTAGATTCAAGGCTATTTTCTTTTTAAAAATTTTTTAAAAAATTACATTCTATTTATTTATTCTCTGTGTGTATTATGCTCAAACACACACTTGTGTGCCTACATGCATGCTACAGCGGGTGTGTGGAAGTCAGAGAAGAACTAGATTCTCTCCTTCCAATATGTGGGTCCTGTGGATTGAACTTAAGTCACCAAGCTTGGCAGCAAGTACCTTTACTCACTGAACCATCTTGCCAGCCTCTGACCCTAAATTCACAAGGAAAGGCAAGGGACTCAGAATAGCCAAAACAATCTTGAGAAAGAACAGAGGTGGAGGGCGTACACTTCCTGATTCACACTACAAAGCTATAGTAGTCAGGAGAGTGTGGTTCTAAAGTCAGGTGTGGTAGAACATGGCAGAACATGGCTGTACTCCTAGCATTTAAAGGGCGAAGGCAGGAGAGTCAGGAGTTCAAAGCCAGCCTGGGCTACATGAGACCTTGTCTCCAAAAGTGGGGGGGACAGAGAAACAGTGTAAGTACAGCTATCTTAGTCTGCTTTCTATTGCTTTGATAATACCAGGGCCAAACACAACTTGGGGAGTGTCTTAGTTAGGATTACTGTTGCTGTGATGAAACATCATGACCCAAGCAGCTTGGAGAGGAAGGGGTTTCTTTGGCTTATGCTTTCATATAACTGTTAATCATCAAAGGAAGTTAGGACAGGAACTCAAAACAGTACAGCAGACTGGAGGCAGGAGCTGATGCAGAGACCTTGTTGGGTGCTGCTTACTGGCTTGCTCTTTGTAACTTTCTCAGCCTGCTTTTTTTTTTTTTTTTTTTTTGAATCCACAGCTCAGGGATGTCCCCAGCCCTTCCACATCAATCACTAATTAAGAAAATGCCTTACAGGCTTGCCTAACAGCCTGATCTTAAGGAGGCATTTTCTTAATTGAGGTTCTCCCCTCTCAGATGACTTTAGCTTGTGTCAAGTTGACATAAAACTAGTTAGCACGAGGAGGAAGAGGTTTATTATTTGGCTTATGCATTCCAATCACAGTCCATCATGAAGGAAGCCAAGACAGGAACTGAAGCAGAGGCCATGGAGAAATGCTGCTTACTGACTTGCTTCTCATGGCTTGCTTAGTTTTTTTTTTTTTTTTTTTAATACAACCCAGGACCACTTGCTCAGGTGTGGCACCATCTATTATCTGAGCCCTTCCATATCCATAATTAATAAAGAAAATGCCCCACAGACTTGCCTACAGGCCAATTTGATGAAGGCTTTTTCTCAGTTGAGGTTCCCTCTTCCCATGTGACTCTAACTTGTATCAGGTTGACAAAAACAAAAAAATCAAACAAAAATTAACCAGCACGGTAGCAATG
Organism: Peromyscus eremicus; assembly: GCF_949786415.1. Classification (NCBI taxonomy): domain Eukaryota; kingdom Metazoa; phylum Chordata; class Mammalia; order Rodentia; family Cricetidae; genus Peromyscus; species Peromyscus eremicus. Next base: position 59,665,633 of record NC_081416.1, read on the forward strand.
GAGATCAATGGAATAAATAGAATTGAAATTCTAGAAATAGATCTTTGGTTTTAAACGAGAGGACAAGACAACTAACTCATCGGGGAGAAGAGTCTTCCTAGCACATGGCTCTGGTGTAGCCATCCTTGTATACAGAAAAACCAAGGTAAATCTATCGAATATCACGTCTGCCAACATTATGATCAAAATGAGACCTAAGGCTAGAGAGAACTCAGTGGTTAAGAGCACTGGCTGCTCTTCAAGGGGACTTGGGTTCAGTTTCCAGCACCCACATGGCAGCTCACCTGTAACTCCAATTCCAGGGGATCTGAGGCCTTCATTTGGCTTCCATTGGCATTGGGCATGCATATAATGTGCAGACATGCATGGAGGCAAAACACCTATACACAAAAAATAATTAAAAATTAATAACATAAAAATCTTAAGTCTGGCAGTGATGGTGAACATCTTTAATCCTAGCACTTGGGAGGCAGAGGCAGGTGGATCTCTGTGAGTTTGAGGCCAGCCTGGGCTACAGAGCAAGTTCTAGGACAGCCAGGATGAAAGTCTATTAAAAAAGTTTCCTTTCTATGACCAAACACACAAGCAGCAAAAGAAAAAACAGAAGCACTGTTCCATGGGCTTGGTCTCAGGCTGCATAAAAAAAGAGAAAGGGAGCTGAGCGCCAGCATGCATCTCTCTGCTTCCTGACTGAATGGATGTGACCAGCTGCCTCACCGTCATGCTGTCTGCCATCTTGCCTTCCCCGCCAGGAGCCTCAAACCCAGAGGCAAAAAACCCCTCTTCCTTAAGTTGGCTTTGATGGATATTCTGCCACAACAATGAGAAAAGTAACTAACACGATATTTGTGCTAAAACGGGAAGTCCAAGCATTGTATTAGCGGGAGATTGCTCCGATTTGTTGAGGAAAAGGGAATTGAAAGCCATATTTGTGAATCTGTCATGCTCCTTTCTTTGTCTATCAGACTACTGAGACAATGGACCCGAGAAATGAGAATTTCCCCAGAAATATGCTGGGAGAAGAAAAGATTGAATTGGTAGAACAACCAGAGGAGGGTTTTGTCTCCTGAAGAAAGGTGTACACCTTGTCAAAGGACCTTGTAGGAAAGATTTGGGAGCTGAAAGAATGGTGGGCCAAGGGCCCACACCTGGATCAGGATTGCTTAGTTATGTATACCAGCATCCTCTAAACCTCACCCTCACATCAGGACCCTGAAGATGGACTTGGGGCAGGGCATCTCTAGATCTCTCTGTCCCTTTTCCCAATGTAACCATGTTGGATAAATCTCCCCCTTTCTGCTTATTAATTTGTCTCTTGAATAAGATTTGTTTTCATTTTATTTGTGTGTAAATGTGTCTGTGTATGCGTGTGCTCTCTCTGTCTCTGTCTCTGTCTCTGTCTCTCTCGTGGTATGCGCACAGGGGTCTCTGAGGTTGTAGTTACAGGTTGTTGTGAGCTGTCTGACAGGGGTGCTCAGAATCAAATGGGTCCTCTGCAAGAGCAGCCATTCTTCTAACCACTGAGCCATGTCTCTAGCCCCTTAACTTGACTCTTTTAACTAGCTTATGAAGGATGGGTAGCCAAGTCTGGCTTGTTGGGACTCAGGCAGTGACTCTAAATTCAGTAATACCCTCTAGGCATATAAGCACCCAGTACCCAGAGAGTTTCACTTCTCCACCCAAATGGTAAATAGAGACCACAAAATGGGCTGAATTTCCAGTATCTGTTTGCCATGCTCTCTGAATTCTGTATGTGTGTATAGGAATGGAAGAGAATGGGATACTTTCAAGGACAAGATTTCTTTTTAAAAGGAACCTGTGGCAACTGGCTGTTGTTGCAACCAATAGCTACCTTTGCCCTGTCAGAAGAGGAAAGTCTCTGTTGTCATAAAACCTCTGAAATCCCCAAAAGGAAATCTGAATTTGTCTTGAGGGGATTGATGACCAGGAAATTTCACCCATGTATTTACCCATGTGTAGAAACTTGTGTTTTTACATCCAGGGTCAGTGAAAACACATCCATACAACAATGGATCCATGTACTTTTGTGCCAGCATTTGTTATCATAGCCAAAAAGTGGAACCAGGACTGGTGAGGTGGCTTAGCAGTTCCGAGGGCTTGCTGCTCAATCATGGGAGCCTGAGTCTGCATCCCAGCATCCACAGCCAGTGGCTTACAGTGACCTGTAGCTTCAGCTCCAAAGGTTCTAATGCCCTCTTCTGGCCTCCTTGGGCACTGCATGCACGTGATGCACATACATGAAGACAAAGCACCCAGACACTTTATAATGACTAATCTTGGCTGTTAACTTGACTACATCTGGAATCAACTAAAACTCAAGAAGTTGAACATTCCCATGAAGAATTTACTTGATTGGATCATTTGAGGTGGGGAGACCCACCCTAAATCTGGGCCACACCTCCTGGTGGCAGCCCACATAAAAGAACATGAAGGAAACTTGCTTTTTTTTTTTTCTTTTCTGTTTTCCCTCATTCTCACTGGCATGTTCACCTCTCTTGTTGGTGAGGCATTCCTTTGCTGATGTTAGAACCTACTTTTTCACGATTCCAGCATATATCAAAGACCAGCATCTCTTCAGGAACCTTCCAGGACTCCAGCACCAGATTGGGACTGTAGAGACATCCAATCTCATGGACTAGACAACTACCAGACTCTTGCCTTTCCACTGGGAGACTGCTGTTGTTGGAATATCTGGACCACAGCCTGTAAGTCATTCTAATAAATTCCCTTTCAATATATATTAATATATACTCATTCTATCAGTTCTGTTCCCTTAGATAACCTAATGTACATCTACAAATAAAATAATATGCTGGGTGGTGGTGGTGCATGCCTTTAATCCCAGCACTAGGGAAGCAGAGGCAGGCAGATCTCTGCGTTCAAGGCCAGCCTGGTCTACAGATCAAGTTCCAGGACAGCAAGGGCTACACATAGAAATCCTGTCTCAAAACAAAATATCAAGTGGCAAATGTATCAACATGACATTGTCCAGACCGCAGAGTGTAATGGAACCATTGAAATCAAGGAAGCCATGATACATGCTATAGCTCTGATGAGCCTTGAAAATGCTGAGTCAGGTATGGTGACACAGGCCTGTAACCTAGAAGACAGAGGCAGGAGGATCTCCACAAGTTCCAGGCCAACCAGGACTATAAAGTAAGACCCCCATCTCAAAACAAAAACAAAACAAAGCCCTTAAATATTTTGTTAATGAAAGAGGCCAGGTGTGAAAGACCATGTATTCAACACTTCCTTTTAAAGTGCTGAGGAAAGTCAGGTGCAAGCCTTTGATTCCAGAGCACTTGAGAAGCAGAGGCAGGCAGTTCTCTGTGAGTTTGAAGCCAGCCTTGTCTACATAAAGTTTCAGGATAGCCAGGGCTTCACAGAGAGACCCTGTCTCAAAAATAAATAAATAAATAAATAAATAAATAAATAAATAAAAGTGCTGAGAGTATGTAAATTAATAATAGTAGAATGATAGAGATAGAAGGGAGATTTGCTTTTGCTGGAGCTTGGAGGGTGGTGCTAATCTGTCCTATCTTTGGGGTATGAAAGTGATCTAAGATTAGGCAGTAGTTTGGGCTGCACACATCTCACTGCTGAGAACATGGACTTCAGTCTGTCCATGGGAAGCTTTTGTGGTAGATAATTTGTGGCTGCACAAGATATAAAATATCTCAAAATCCAGCTCAGGTGAGCCTCCACAGCAGGTGGCTGGTCTGAGAAAGGAGGAGTAGAAACAGGAATGTGTGCCTTGGGGTTGATTTAGGGAGCATACTTGGAGTTCTCTAGTTGGTCCTGTCTGAGTTCAGGGACCCAGACTTTCCCTACTGTGTCCTGTTGCTTAGGGCTTATTACCTAGAGGTTAGGCTCTCCTTCCAAGGGTTCCAAATCCTAGAGTCCTATATAGACATCATCTCTTTGGGGTAATGACTTAGTTAGCTTTAACTGTCAACTTGACACAGCCTAGAGTCAGGTGAGAAAGGTATCTCAATTGAGGGATTTTCTAGATCAGATTGGCCTGTGGGTGTGTCTATGGGGGATAGTCTTGATTGTTAATTGATGTAGGAGAACCCATCCCATTGTGGGCGGCACCATTCTCTAGGCAGGTGGTCCTGGGATATATAAGAAAGCTAGCCAAGCATGAGTCTGCAAACCAACCAACAAGCGACATTACTCCATGGATTCTGCTTCAAGTTCCTGCCCTCCTTTCTGTCAATGATAGACTGTAATCCAGAAGTATGAGCCAAGTAAACAATTTCTTCCCCTAACTTCCCCTAGGTTTTCGTGGTGTTTTATCACAGCAACAGAAAACAAATTAGAACAGGAAGTCATTTCTCGTTCTGGTCATCACATTTAGCAGATCAGGAGAGCACTGGGGTGAGAGGGAGCAGACAGAAAATAAGAGGGCCTATGACCAAGTTAGGGAACTTGAGAGGAACCAGAGGGTGATGAGAGAAGGATGATCTCTACCCTGCAGTGGTGGCTGTGTGGTTAAGCAGAGACATAACTGAGGCCTGTGCTGGATGGACACTTGGTCAGCATGTGGACAAAGCCCCCAGACCATGGGAAGGAAGTGAGAGGAAAGGCTAGAGTTTGAGCCTGGGCCTGGGGACCCTGGAGGGTCAGGCTATGCTTTTAAGTGTTCTCTGTGGTGGAAGGAGAACCAGCAGGGGGTCAGGGAAATCCACAGGGGCAGCAGTGCAGGTCCAGGAAGAGCCGCCAGCGGCTGGCCTGTGGACAGAGATCGTCAAGAGGTCACTAGCAAGGGAGACTTTCCTGCTTCAGGGACAACAAACAGTCCCAACTTGAATGGTTTTCAAAAGACCCAGGCCATCAAGACTTCAGAGTCAGGGGGAAAAGGGAGCTCAAGGAAGGGCTATGAGTGCCAAGGGCTTGTGAGCTTGTCTATGGCCTGTAGTTGTGCATGGAATAGTTTGCAGTGAGGGGTTGGCCTTGTGCCGAGATGCCTGGTCTTGCTATGCCCAGGGGAGCACCGTGGCATGTTCTAGGAGCCCTGAGATGTGAGATCTGTTCAACTCTCAGGGAGCTTGTAGATGTCACATGTGGGTCAGGATGAGTCTCCTCAGGATCTGCAGGGACCCAGCCCCCCTTCAGTTCTGCTGTTGGAGGAAGAGGGCAGTAACAATTCTGGATTCCTTGGGGGCGGGGTGAATACTGCAGCTGTGGGAGGAAAAAAAGCCTGGCTGGCCTCTGGATGACTGTGACCCTGACTGTGACTGGCTGGACATTGTAGCTATCCCAACTGTGGGACCCTTGCCCCCTAGGACAGCATAGTCCCAAGCCATCAGCCTGGCCAAGTGCACACAGTTCTGAGTCAGAGAGGGCTGGTCAGAGCTTCATACTATTTCCACCTCAGGACTCCTCCTGGAAGGCAGCGGAATCTGGAAATCCGGACTGAGCCAGCAAGAGGAGGCCCTGTCCCTAAAGAGAGGGTCAGATGGCCCACTGTCTGGGCTGGGGGTGGAGCTTCACCTACCGGGCTAATCCTGCCTGTATGGTCTCTGTGTCGCTCTGTGCTAAGACCCCAGTGGTGCTGCCTACTAGTGTGAAGCCAGGGTCACCTTCACCATCTACCCATGAGTCAGCACTGGGAGCAGTAACCCATTAAGACCCATCTCCTGAGGAAAGAGGGATTCTGGGGAGTGACCAGGGCTGGCTGTGATGCTCTTGGGGCCTCCATTCCTGTGGAATATAACCCTAGGGAGGCCCAGCAACCTCTGTCTGACTCCCACCTCTGTCCCATCACCACGGATTGGAGGGGTTGGAGGGGCCGAAGGGGACAGCCTGGAGAAATCATCTCCTGCCTCTGCAGTGACCAGGCTCACACAGGGCTGGTGCCCCCCTGGGCCAGTCCCTTCTGGTCAAAGTCAATCTGCCCTTCACATAGCCTTAGCCCCTCTTTCTCCAGACTGTATTGCTGAGAACATAAAGGGCACACTGAGACTTCAGGACCTTTGGTCTGACCCAGGGTCTCTTCCTGATCTATGTCTCTTACTGTCTAGACTCTACCAGGGGCTGCCTGGACAAACTATCCCCACTGTTGACAGCAGTTGCTGACCAACTTCCCTGGGACTAGGCCACACGGAAAAGTTCCCACAGAGGGGCTGCAAGGTGAGATGAGAAGAAGTAGGCAATGCTTAGGAAAAGAAGGTGTGGATGGTCAAGGGTGTCCCCTACTCGCCTCCAGCCTAGACCCTGATAGGCCAAGGGGTCACTGGGACTGGGGTAGAGAGGCCACTGCGGGATGGGGTAGAATGTAGAGGGAAGGTGGGTGGGTCTACACAACAGAGAACCTAAAGTTTGGATTGAAGGCAAGTCTTTCAAAGCAAGGAAGTAGCTAGAAATACTCAGGGGAAAGCCAGGAAGGGTGGACGCCGTGGGAGAAAGTTCCAGAATCTCTAACTATCTCTGCTTCCCATTTCCTCAAGCATGAATGAATGACCAAACCAGCTTGGGTTAAGCTGTGGGAGTAGGAAGTGGGAAGGTGCTTTTGAAAGAGTACGTGGCTGGAAGGATGGGGCTAGGCCTCAGTACCAACCAGTGAGTGGGTGGGGCATGGCTGGGTTCATGACCTAACATTAAGAGGAACAAATAGCCATCAGTACTGCCTGCTATTAATTCTTTACAGTGGAACTGGGCTCCGGTTTCCAGATCAATACTAAGTAATTAAGAGAGAAAAATTATTAAATAGGACTCAGAGGTCCAAAGTTTGTGGCAGACAAGAGAGTCGGAAGACTCCACAAAGGACGTTGCCCTACAGGACGGGGACTGGAAAGGCTGTGGTGAAGACTGGACTGAAAGCAACTGTTCGGAGCCCAGGTGGGCAATGAGGAGGCTGAGTGGTTCAAGGGCCTCCTGACAGGGCACTGCTGGGAGAAGAAAAGAGGGAGGAGGAAGGAGACACAGGTTCAGAGGGAGGGGCTGAACTCCAGGGGTGGTATAGGATGGGGCTCTAGCAAGGAGTCACCTTCTGACCTTGTCCCTTCCTGGCATGCCAGGGGGTCTGAGAACTCTTGCTGCCCCAAGTTTAAGTGAAGATCCACTGTCTACCAGGCCGATGACAGTAAGGCTGGCTGGTGCTGTGGATCAGCATCTGCAGGATGCATACACTTCTGAGCCCCTAAATGCCACTGCCAAGTGGGGCTACTGGGTGCAGACACAACATCTGGTGGGGTAGAATATTCTCTATCTCAGTCTCTAACTCAGTGCCCAGATTGCACATGTACTGAGATAGGAAAGGCCCATGGTGTGGATGGAGCCACAGGCCTGCAATCTCCATGGGCATCTGTCTTTCTAGCCAGATCAGAGGCCTCTGGTTCCTCTTGCTCCATCTAGGAAACCCAGGGTCTATGCTTTTCTGTCCTGTAAGGAGGCTCTTGCCCATAATAGTGTCTAGGTTCTGACCCTAGGCTTTGGGTCCCTAGCCTGGCAGTCCCACAGCACCTGCCTAGGACAGGCTCCTTTCATGCCATGGAAGTCCAGGAGCCAGGGACAGCTCCCTGTCCCACTCCCACTTTTGGGAGGAGTAGAGCAGACTTTCAAGATAGCTTTGATGGCCCGAGGGCACCTTCAGAGCTACTGCAGGAACCAAGAGTAAGGTATTGTCCTTCTGTCCCTCCATCAGTCATTAGAAAGTCCCCCAGAAGGGACAAGAACTCAGGGGAGGCAACCCTATGAGCTGGAGCATCTCTAGTGAGGAGGATCAAGAGTGACAGAGGCCTGCTCCATCTTAACTACATCTCCATCCCAAGACAGAGACTGACAAGAGGGACTTATCAGAGATATTGGCATATATGGTTGTAGACACAGAGAAATCCCACAATGAGTCCCATATGTGGTCCAGAGACCCAGGCAACCAGCTACTGAGGTTCAGTCCAAATTCAAATGTCTTAGAACCAGTCGAGCCATGAACTAATACACAGTCCAAAGCTGAAGGCCTGCAGCCACGGGTCAGGGCTGTCAGTGAAAGTCCTGGATACTTGGCTCTCCCAGAGAGCCCAGAGTTCTGATGTTCATGGACAGAAGTATGCCAGAAGATGAGGCAAGGAGACGGAAGAACTTCACCGTTTTCCATCTGGGCTTTCAGCTGTTCAGATGACACTGCCCATATTGGGTGAGGTGGGTCTTCCCCATAGCAACCAATTCAAGTTTCAGTATCTTCCAGAAAAACCTGCAGAGACTGACTCAACACCAATGCTTTTTCAGCTATCTGGGCAGTCCATAACCCAAGTCAGGCTGACACCCTAAACCGCCACGTTCATCCACGTCAACAAGATGTATTCATAGTGGAATAGCTAGGGCCACATGATTAACGACATCTTCCTAAACCCAACTTTATCTCCCAGTAGACTACATGGGCATGGTTCTACATAACATGAGCCAACTGTGTGGTATATCCCAAACATCCCCTGAACCCTTCCCCAGAGGAGATGTTTGCTCTCCCCTCAACATCCATAACTCAAAGGTCATGTGATTCATGAATAAGCTGGGGAAGAAACATGAAGGAAATAGACACTGATTCCTCATACATGAACTATATACCCACAGACACTTTCTTTTTTTTTTTTTTTTTGATTTTTATTTTGCAATGCAATTAAGTTCTACATACAGGCACAGATTCCCTTGTTCTCCCCCCTCCCGCCCCCCTCACCTTCCCCCAGCCCGCCCCCCATTCCAATCTCCTCCAGGGCAAAGCCTTCCTCACAGACTGAGATCAACCTGGTGGACTCAGTCCAGGTAGGTCCAGTCCCCTCCTCCCAGGCCGAGCCAAGGGACCCTGCATAGGCCCCAGGTTTCAAACAGCCGACTCATGCAATGAGCACAGGACCCGGTGCCACTGCCTGGATGCCTCCCAAACAGATCAGGCCAATCAACTGTCTCACCCACTCAGAGGGCCTGATCCAGTTGGTGACCTCTCAGCCATTGGTTCATATTTCATGTGTTTCCGTTTGTTTGGCTATTTGTCTCTGTGCTTTATCCGACCTTGGTCTCAACAATTCTCTCTCATATAAACCCTCCTCATTCTCGCTAATTGGACTCCCAGAGATCCACCTGGGGCCTAGTCATGGATCTCTGCATCCAGATCCCTCAGTAGTTGGATGAGGTTTCTAGCACGACAATTAGGGTGTTTGGCCATCCCATCACCAGAGTAGGTCAATTCGGACTGTCTCTCGACCATTGCCAGCAGTCTGTTGTGGGGGTATCTTTGTGGATTTCTGTGGGCCTCTCTAGTACTTTGTGACACTTTCTTTAAAAGAAAAAAAAAAGATTAATTTGCTGGGTGTGGTGGTGCACATTTTAATCCCAGAATTTAGGATGCTGAGGCAGGTGGATCTTTGTGAACTCAAGGCCAGCTGGGTCTACATAAGGAGTTCCAGGCCAGCCAGAGCTACACAGCAAGAAACCATCTGGAGTTTTTTTTTTAATTTATTTTTATTTTATGTGTATGAGTGTTTTGCATACATACATGCATGTGTACCACATGTGTGCCGTGCCCATGGAGGCCAGAAGAGGGTGTTGGATCCTCCAGAACTGAAGTTACAGGCAATCGTGAGCTGCCACGCTGGTACTGTGAACTATATCCAAGTCCTCTGCAAGAGCACCCAGTGCTCTTAACTGCTGAGACATCTCTCCAGACACATTATTAGAAGAGGAAGTACTGTGGCCACTGCAATCTTTGTGGCTGTCTCTGGTCACGTCACCGTAGCTAGCATTTGGAAATGTCTTCTTCCACCACAAATTCTGCAGCCCATTTTCCCTTGGCTGCTCTTGGTTCTTACCTGGCAGGTGACCCACACTTTTCCCTGGCCCGTGAGCCCTTGTGGTCCCATTTACCTTATCCTGGTGACACTAGGGGCACCCTAAGGGAGCCCTGAACTGCAGATCTCTCCTGGTAGTTATGGTCAGACATTCTACCAATCCCTAACTCCTCCTCAGCCCAAGGAACTCAGATTGACTGTGAGGGGTGGGGTGAGGCGGCTGGGGGGTCTCAGCATTCAGTTCAGGGCAGTGTTTGTTGTACCTCCTTGCAAAAGTGCTCCCTATTCTGGAACCAAGATTTTTTAGGCCAGCAGAGCATAAGGTTGTACAAACAGGACCTCCAGGGGTGGTGATTAGCGGTTCCATTCTCATACCCACCCCTTGATTTCTGGACCCATGAATCGTGACTATGGGAGAAACAGTACTGGACACGGGACACTGAGTCAAAGAACATTCAGCCTTCTGGTGAATTCTGCCTCAGCTCTATTAGGCACTGCCATCTCAGTTGGTGCTGTATCTTATCTTCAAGCTATAAGCCAGCTGCTTCAGATTGATGGAGACACAGACTTGTGAATTACATGGATGTGGCCTCATGTCATGCTTTACTTGTTGGCAAGTGTATTTCTTTCCCAGAGGTAATGCAGTGTCCTTGAGGCTTAAATGTCTGACTGCAAGCAAGATGCTTTATACCAGCTTTTGGGAGGTGACTCGTTTATAGGAGGGCAGAGCTCTAACAAATGGGATCCACGTTCTTATAGAAGGAGTGAGGGTTGTGTCTACTTGTCCCTCCATGCTAGGACACAGCAGGGAGGTACCATCTGGGAGGAATAGGTCTTCCCCAGACAACTTGATCTTCAATTTCTCATCCTTTAGAAGCCTGAGAGACAAATTTCTGTTGTTTGGGGGTTACCAGTGTAGGGCTGGGGAGACAGCTCAGTTGGTAGTGCTTGCTTTGAAAGCATGAGGTCTTGAAGTCAATCCCTAGAAGCCACATTAAAAAGCCTGGTATGCTGGTGTCTGCTTATAATCCCAGTGCTGAAGAGGCAGAATTGAGGGTGGGGGTGTCACTGGGGTTCACTGGCCAGCCAGATTAGCTGTAGTGGTTTAAATGAGAAATGTCCTTTACAGGTGCAGGTATTTGAACACTTGGTCCCCAGTTGGTGGTGCTGTTTGGAGGGCAGCCTTGTTAGAGGGGCAGACAGGCTTGGAAGGTTTTTACAGCCTTGCTCTACTTCAATTCACTCTGTCTGCGTTGTGCTTACAGTTAAAGATCTGATCTCTCCATGTCTGCCGCTTGTTGCTATGCCTTCCTGCTCTGCTGGACTCTTATCCCTGTGGAACTGTGGCCTCGTGGAGAGTGCCCTTTGACCAGCTGGCAGGATAAGAGATGGCCTGTATCGGGCTTACCAAGGTGTGATGGCTAATTTTATGTCAACTTGACACAGGCTAGAGTCATTTTGGAAGAGGGAACTTCAAGTAAGAAAATGCCCCCATCAGATTGGCCTGTAGAAAAGCCCGTGGTGCATTTTCTTGACTGATGATTGATGGGGTGGGCCCATGCCACAGTCAAGAACTTTACTACAGGCCAATCTGATGGGAGCATTTTCTTACTTGAAGTTCCCTCTTCCAAAATGACCCTAGCCTGTGTCAAGTTGACACAAAATTAGCCATCACACCTTGGTAAGCCAGACACAGGTCATCTCTTATCCTGCCAACTGGTCAAAGGGCACTCTCCATGAAGCCACAGTTATCAACTTGGAGGAGGAAACAGCAGTGACATCTGGGTCACTTCCTCCTGGTACTTACTCTGTGCCTTCAAGGCTGTCTTAGACCCAATCAGATAGCTCACTTTTATCTGATGTTGGGTTGCTGCGGGACACGCCCAGCTTTATGACACGTGGTTCATGATGGGCAGCTTAGGATGCACAGTAATGTGTGAGACATGTTTCTATGAATACCCAGTAGCAGCCAAGAGCAGACTCTCATTAGGGAAGTGGTTGTTGCAAATTAGGGCAGGGCCTTACTCCACAATCTGCTAGGGCAGTCTGCTGCAATTTCCCTGTGGGGTCAAACCAAAGTTCTGCCAATCCAATCCCAGCACCTCTTCTGTGAGGGTCAAAGAGCCCTCATGGAAGAACATCTGACCTCTTCCTGTTGGGGGCCATTTGCATAGTTTAGAAAATGCCTGAGCAACACACCCAAGTGAGGAATATGGATAGGCCCATGAGAGGCTGTGCTTTTTTTTGGTTGGGCTTATGTGCAATAACTTATCTTTCCCTGGAAGAGATGTTTTGACATGCCTAAATATCTTATGTTGAAATTCATTTGAGTTAACTTCCCTCCCTGACACACCAGTGTCTTTCCAAGAAGTCAGTAGTTGCTACTTCTGAATTGCTTGATTCGGTCGACGTGACATCAGTGCAACAGGCCAGCGGTGAGGAGGAACAGGAAGGTCGTTAAGTTTCTTGTGAACCAAGGCTGGAGAGCAGATCCTTTGAGGAAGGATGGGAAAGGTGCCCTTACCAGATGAAAGCACACTGACTCTGATGGGCCTTATGGAGAGGCAAGGGTAGGAAAGAGGTGTTGCCAGTCATTGTCTACACACCAGCCACCAAGGCACATGTTCATGCACCCAGGCTAGGAAACAGTTTCTAGTAGGGAGTCTATGATTGGAGTAACTACCTGAGTAAAGCTGTGACAGATCCCACTGTCCTCTCTAGGTCCTTCTGTGAACTGCTCAGGCCAGGAGGAGAGTTGAATGTGTGTGTGTGTGTGTCTGTGTGTGTGTGTGTGTGTGTGTGTGGTGGTGGTGGTGATGGTGGGGATGGAAGTCACTACTCTTGTTTTTTTAAAAATACATTTATTTATTTATTGTGGGCTGGAGTGGTGGGTACATATGCCATGGAGCACATGTGAGGGCCAGAGAGCAGCTCGTGAGAGTTGGTCCTCTCCTTCTACCATACAGGTCCTGGGGTGGAACTCAGGTTATGAAGCTTGGCGGCAGGTGCCTCAACCCATTAAGCCATCTTGCCAGCCCCATTTTTGCTTTTCTGAGATAGAGTCTTACTCTGTAGCCTAGGCTGGCTTGGAACTTGCTATGTAGATCAGGCTGACCTTGAGCTTATGGTGATCCTCCTGCCTCTGCCTCCTGAGCACCTGGCTTACAGGCATGTACCACCATGTCTGTCTCACCCTGCATTGTTCAATTCCATTCATTGTATGGTGTCCACAGTCCCCCGAGGGGTGTCACTACACTCACCTCACTGGTTTCCCCACTGGAAGTAGCTCTAGTCTAGTTGCCCTTTGTTACCATAGCAACCCTTATTGCACAGGTCAGGGAGCCAGCTGAAGGATCCTGCCACTGGCTAAGTATGTCTGTTCCTTTTTTTCTTTTCTAGATCCAGGGAAATAATCATAGAATGGAATTGGGGACCTATGGGCTCACAGTGAGATGGACCAGACTGGACACTCTTGGATCTTCTTACCTGTAAGTCCTGACTCTGACTATGGGGCCACCCCGAGGATCTAGTCTTCTGAGATCAGTGTCAATCTAGAGCCAGTTCTGAGTCAGCCCTGGACTCGCTGCTCATTTCCTTTTCTCCAGGGCAGTGTCCCCGAGAAAGGACCTTGGGTCCACTTGGGGGAAGGTGGATGGAAAGACCGACAAGAAGTCTTATGGGTATTATGCCCAGGATTTCTCCTGCAGTGGGCCAGCCTCCCCTTCATGAAGAAGCTCAGACCCGTAAACTGGCTCAGGTCTGGGGATTGCTGGAGTCCGTGACCTTTTGTTTTTATGACTCAAGTTTCACTTTTGCTCATGGATCCTGGAAGTTTTCCATAGAAAGATCAAGCAAGAAGTTAGCAGACATTCTGTTTCCCCGAAGGAACACCATGATCAATCAGCCAGCACCACAGGTCTGCACAGGCCAGACTGCTCAGACTGTGGGGCTTTGCCTTTGCTCTCCATTATAGTAACTTCAGCCACTGTGCCCATGCCCTCTGAATGCCCCCACATGGCCCATGCCACCCTGGGATCCAATGACTGTCACTGAATTTGAGCTTTTTACTTGACTAGCTTTGGTTCCCACTGCAAATTACAGTCTTCAGGGATGAGCAATCACAGAACAGTGGAAGGATACTGCCACCTCCTACCCCACGCCCCGAGTGTATTTCTCATAGTCATGGTGAAGGTCAACCTTCTGAACCTTTCCGGTGTGGGTAAACAAGTTTAACAAGTTGAATACAACCTAGAATACTCAATTCCCTGTGTCTTTCATTCATCCCTCTACATAAAACCATTGAAAGTCTCCTATTTCTGATTCCTTCACTGTGGGCCACCATGTAACACACACACACACACACACACACACACACACACACACACACACACACACAAATCAGTCAAACTAATTAACTAACTAACTAACTAACAACTAACTAGTCTTTTTGTTTTGTTTTGTTTGAGACAAGGTTCACTAAACAGTTCTGACTGACCTTGGTTTGTAGATCAGGATGGCCTTAAATTCAGAGATCTCCCTGTCTCTGTCTCCCAAGTGGAGGCAAGGGGTTAAAGGAGTGTACCACCATGCGATTTAATCCTTGTGATTCCTGGAGCTGCATCATTAGACACAATCTGTGTTCAGTGTTCCCATACATCAGATACATCTGTCCTGATCCAGCTTTATGTTTGACCCTGTCTTACCTTGCTGTCTCATTTGATATCTATTGCCATGAGTTCAAATGATTTCCTTTTCACTATGTTTCTGTCTGTATAAAATGGAGAACTCAAGCAGTCCTTCTAAAGTGTAGTGCATATCCTTGGGGTCACATACTGTTCTGCATGGAGACGCGTGTTTACTTATGAGTATGGAAACAAATGTGCTGTTTAGTTTTCATTGTCAACTTGACACAAACCTGCAGTCACCAGTGAAAAGGGAGCCTCAATTAAAGAATTGCCTTAAACAGATTGACCTATGACCATATCTGTGAGAGACTGTCTTGACTGATAATTTATTGGGAGGGCCCAGTCCACTGTGGGTGTCACCATCTCTAGACTGGGGGGCCTGGGCTGCTTAAGAAAGTTAGCTGAGCATAAACCAGAGATCAGGCCAATAAACAGCATCCCTACATGGCTCCTGACTCCTAGTTTCTGCCTTGAGCTCTTGCCCTGACTTCCCTCAGTGATAGGCTATTACCTGCAAATGTAAGCCAAATAAATCCTTTCTTGCCCAAGTTGCTTTTGGTTATGGTATTTAGCACAGCAACAGAAGCGTGAAGTAGGACACATAGGAAGGGTGGTGATGGAAGCGGCCAGTGGTGGTGGCGGCCTGCCTGGTGGCTACCTTGGGAAAGGTCATTGCTGTTTCCTTGGGCTTTACAGACTTCCCTCCAGTGGACAGGGAGACCCCATCTATGGGGATGGGAGCCACTTCTTTGATTTAAAAAAATTATTCTATTTTTAATTGTGTGTATATGTGTGAGCATATGCTGAATATGTGTGTGTGTGTTGGGGGGGGTGTACCCATAAAGCTCAGATCCCCTAGAGCTAGAGTTATAGGTAGTAGTGACATCAGTTGTGTGTGCTAGTAGTTGAACTCAAGTCCTCTTGAAGAGCAGTATGTGCTCTTAACCACCGTTAAGAGTTGGCTGGGCGGTGGTGGCGCACTCCTTTAATCCCAGCACTAGGGAGGCAGAGCCAGGTGGATCTCTGTGAGTTCGAGGCTAGCCTGGGCTACCAAGCGAGTTCCAGGAAAGGCGCAAAGCTACACAGAGAAGCCCTGTCTCGAAGAAGAAAAAAAAAAGTTATGGCCATCTCTCTTGCCCATGAGAACTACACCTGCTGACAAGAAAGGTTCATCAGAACACAGGGTGTTGGTGTCCTCAGCTTTATGAGGGTCTTCCCACATGACCCCATTCCAGCTTTCAGGATCCATTCTTTCCCAGCCAGTGTCCTCATTTCGACAGTAGATTTACCTTGCCTTGTGATCCAGTGAGTCTAGAATGAGGTTCTATATTTGACTTTCAGCACATTCCTCTCTGCATCTCTAGGAGACAAGGCTGCCCTTCACAACCCAGGGGCTTGTAGATCATCTGTGTGATGTTTGATAGGAAATGCAAACCCTGAGCTCATCCTTTTGGTCATCTGGTCCAGAAATATTAGGAGCAAAGGACTGATGTCTTAGCTTTCAAAAAATTTTCATAAGTATCATATGCAGAGTTACTTAGCTCCTGACTTCTTAGTACTAGTAATAGAGTTATTAGTGGTTTTAAATCTAAAGAGACTAGACTGTCGATTCCAGAAAACACTCTTGGTACTAAAATCTGTATTAGTCAGCATTTTCTTGATAATGTGTATGTATATTTAATGAGTTAAACATAACTACATCTGTCCATCCATCCATCCATCCATCCATCCATCCATTCATCCATCCATCCATCCATCTATCTAGGATGTGTAATGTTGTCAGGATCTAGAATCACCTAGGAGACAAGCCCCTGGACACACTAATGAGGGATTATCTAGATTAAGTTAATTGAGATGGGGAGACCTGCCCACTGTGGGTGGCACCATTCCATTGGCTGGCATCTGGGACTGTATGAAAAAGAGAAAGTGAGCTGAGCATAGATATTTATTGCTCTGAGACACAACATGGCCAGGTGCTTTAGGCTCCTGCTGCCTATACTTCCCTGCCATTATGTATATTGTACTTTGAACTATGAGTCAGAATAAATCCTTCCTTCCTAAAGTTACTTTTGTCAGGGCATTTCATCATAGCGACAGAAAAGTAACTAAGATACCATCTATCATCTCTATCAGTCTATCTATCTACCTACCTACCTATCTATCTATCTATCTATCTATCTATCTATCTATCTATCTATCTACCTACCTACCTATCTACCTACTTATCTATCTATTATCTGAAATGAAAATCCGATTCATGCAGTTTAGAAAGTCTCACACTTCTTGTCTGTATCTGGAAACGAAGTCAGTGGTGTGATTCAGTCCATAGGCAGATGCCTGAAATTTAGGAGGACTGGTGGTATGAATCTTGTCTGAGGGCAGGAGAAGTCCAGTGTCTCAGCTCCAGTGATGAGGCAGGAAAAAGGAGGCAGATTGATTTCACCTTTTTTACTCTGGATCTCAGTGGCCTGGGAAAGTCACCCACCTTCTATTTCTCTTTGCTGTTTGCTCCTAGAAGCACCCTCAAAGATGCACATTCAGAGGCAGTGTTAGATCTGAAAACCTTTGGTCAGGCAAGTTGACATATCAAAGCCACCATCACGCTGTGCTAAACCCTGGCGTCTAATGTGATTTAGTGTCGTCCTCCATCATAACCTGTACTAGCAGGTTAGGGACCTCTAAACTCACAGTGGTGGGGAAAAGCAGGACCAAGGACATGTCAGACCTGGACACAGTTGTAGGCCACTCCTCCTGCACCAGCCCAGTATGTGATAGATAATCTTTATTGTCAATTTGACAGGCTCTCAATCACCTAGGAGATACACTCGTGTGCATGTCTAGGAGGAAAAAGTGATCCTCATTTCATAATAAGAGTCCTGGAGACTCAGAGTAGCAAAAACTCAGCAGTTTTTTTTAGCTCTTCAACAGTTGGACACCAGCCTGGAATGGCAGGCATACTGACTGAATGCAGAGAACATTTTCTAAACCAATAGACCTTCCTCCCTTTTATGAATAACTGGGAAGGTGGGAGTTTACATGTTATCTAGGTCTTATCTTCCTTCTGTGGCTTTTCTCAACAAAAACCTTGTGTGGGCTCATTCTGTGTTTGACACCTTGTTTTTGTTTTTTTAATGCTTATCAGATGCACCATCTTGCAGGGAAGCTTGGCTGTCAGTAGTTGTCTACTCTTAAACTCCTAGATGGTGTGCAGCTTAGGAGAGTTTGGATATATTGGGTCATGAGGAGAGAATAGCTAGACCAGCAGGCATCAGCAGGAGTCTAGTGTTTTCTGTTCATTGGTAACTGGACTTAAGCTTGCTCAGGGCCCACTTGGAAATGAACCACCAGATTTTATTTCTGACAGGTGTTTCCAGAGAGGTCTAACCCGGCAGGAGTGAGTACCTTCCCGCAGGTGAGCCAGTACAAAAGAGCCTAAAGAAAAAGTAGTGTTGGCTGCCTGCCTTCCCTTGGTCTGGAGCCAGTGCCTGGCTCTGCTGCCACTGTCCTCTTCTGACATCAGACTCAAGCTTCTTCAGCCTTCTTCCAACATGAACTGAACACTAGTGACTCTCCAGGAATCTTCCAGACCTTCGGCACCAGGTTGGGACTGCTGAGGTGATCAACTTTGTGGACTAAACAGCATCTCTAGTGTCGTGTAAGTCAATTTGACAAATCCCCTTTTATAATACATGTTTCTTCTGTTAGTTCTTTCTCTAAAGAACTCCATGTAATCCAGCTACATGCTCCACATTTGGAGCATTTGAGGGCAGGAGCTTTATTCAGGTGGAGTCTGAATAAGGGACAGACTCCACCTTATATGCTGCCCCTAGTTGGACCTTTCCAGTCTTCCTCTACCACTGGTTTCTTTCATATGTTCATTTTCATCCTCTTTTCCCCCAACATCCGATAAGCTTTGATGAGGGTAAATGTACATCCAGGAAAAGGAAATAACCTCCTACTGGTGTCAGTAGCAGGTTCTAGAGAGGCAGAATTCTAAGGATGAATTTCTCTAGTGGGCTTGATGGTATCTGGAGCTGGCTCTCCAATTCATCTGCACCTAGAATTGCTAAAGACTCTGCACTAATCTGGTAATGTAGAGAGAACATTACTATTCCATCTTGTGAGTTAAAGAACTGTACAGCATGTATAGTCACACACACACACACACACACACACACACACACACACACACACACGTAAATAAATAAATGAATGTAGTTTTAAAATGAAAATAAGAGGAAAGAGGATGGCGCTTCCAAGAATGGAAGTGGGCTGAGAGCTGGGAAAAGCTAGAAGCTCCGATGGCGCTCGGCCAGGGCAGTCATGAGCTTCTGTGGGTCATTTATAGAGCAGCTACATGCTCCACATTTGGAGCATTGAGGGCAGGAGCTTTATTCAGGTGGAGTCTGAATAAGGGACAGACTCCACCTTATATGCTGCCCCTAGTTGGACCTTCCCAGTCTTCCTCTACCACTGGTTTCTTTCATATGTTCATTTTCATCCTCTTTTCCCCCAACATCCTATGTTAACAGACAGCAGAGGCCAAGCAGTGTCCATTATGGTTCAACTGGGATAGCTCAGTGGTGTGGGTTCCCAAAAGAGCAATAGATGGGGGAGGGGGCTTAGTAAACACCCACTCCATCTGTATAAGCAAATTCCAGAGCAAATGAAACATTTGCCTTGAAGGATTGGAGAGCCAGCTCAGCATTTAAGAGCACTGGCTGCTCTTCCAGAGGGCCTGGGTTCAATTCCTGGCACCTACATGGCAGCTCACAGCCATCTGTAGTAACTCCAGTCCTAGGGGCTTCAGTATCCCCTGTAGGCCTCTGCAGGCACCAGACATGCAAATGGTATACAGATGTGCATGCGGGCATAACACTCATACATACAAAATAAATTTTAAAAAATTTAAGAAGTGAACTTTGAATTGTAGCAACAGAGAATCACAGTTCCTCAACGAATTCCCAGACAAGCCAGCTTACAGCCCGGAATCTCTTGAATGAAGGAGAAGCAGGTCCCCTCAGGAAGGACCACATTACACTACCAAAAAGTTTTACAGTCAATCAATCTTTCTCCAAAGGAACTCATAGGCTTTGATGAGGGTAAATGTACATCCAGGAAAAGGAAATAACCAGATTTTTCAGGACCTACTAGATACTGACTCTGACCTGACACTGATTCTGGGAAACCCCCTCCAAAGCATTGTGGACCTCCAGTTAAGTAAAGGCTTATGGAGGTCAGGCAGTTGATGGAGTGTCAGCCAAAGTCTGACTCACAGTGGGTCCATTGGGCCCACAAACTCACCCCAGTGGGACAGATATACTTAGAGGTTGGCAGAATCCCAACACTGGTTGTCAGACCTGTGGAATGAGGGCTATTATGGTCTGAGAGGCCAAATGGAAGCCATTAGTTGCCTCTACCAGGTAAAACAGTGAGCCAAAAAGGAAAATCCCCTGGAGAGATTACAGAAATTAATGCCACCATTAAGGCCTTGCAAGATGCTGGGGGTGGAGTGGGATGGGGGGGATGGCTCAGTGGTTAAGAGCACTTGGCTGCTCTGGAATAGGACTTAGGGTTGATCCACAGCACCCACTTGGTGGTAATTCCAGTTCCTGGAGATCTGATGCCCGCCCTATTCTGGCCTCCAAGGGCACTACACACATGTGGTTCATAGATAAACTTGTAGGCAAAACACCTATACTAACATTTTTTTAAAAAATGAGAAGGGCTAGAGAGATGGCTTAGAGGTCAAGAGCATTGGCTGCTTTTTCAGAGGACCCTGTTCAATTCCTAACATTCACATGGCAGCTCACAACTGTCTGTAACTCCAGTACCAGGGGATCTAATGCCCTCTTGACGTGGGCACCAGGCATCACACATGTGGTGCACAGACATACACGCAGGCAAAACATTCATAAACAAAGTGGTACAATCCATAAATAAAGCTGGAAAAATTGGAAAGATGCAGGGGTGTTGGTTCCTACCACATCTCCTTTTAACTCTCCCTTTTAGTCTGTGCAAAAGACAGATGGACCATGGAGAATGGCAGTTGACTATGACAAACTTAAGTAGAGACTCCAATCACAGATGCAATGCCAGATGCAGCTTCCTTACTTGAGCAGATTAATACATCTCCTGGTACCCAGTATTCAGCTATTGGTCTGGCAAGTTCTTTTTTCTCTAGAAACCTGTCCATAAGGACCACCAGAAGCAATTTGCTTACAGCTGGCAAGGTCTGCAGTATACCTTTACAGTTTACCTCAAGGGCATATTAGCACCCAGCCCTGTGAGTTTGCAGGGAACCTGATATACAAGGGATCACATTGGCCCATTACATTGACGATGTTATGCTGATAGGACTAAGTGATTGGAAAATGATAGGCACTCTGGACTTGTTACTAAAACATTTTGGATTTGGGAGGCAGCAAGCTCCTTACTTGGGTGTGTCACTTCAGCCCATACACCAAATAAACTCAGAAGGCTGCTAGTTTTGAGTGGGACCCCTCTGTTGTGTGGGCTCCTCTGCTGTTTGGATCATATGATCCAGCAGACTTGAAGGTCACTTAATGTGGCAGTGGCACATAGGATGCTGTTTGGAGTCTTTGGTAGGTCCTTGTAGGTGACCACAGTGGAGCCCCTTGGAATTTTGGAGTGGAGCCTTATATACAATCGTTCTCCCTTTGAGAGACAAACCTCGGCTTGTTATTGGGCCTTAGTAGAAACTTAACATTTAACAATAGGATGTCAAGGTCTGTATTGCTCATGGCAAAGTCTTCAGTCCAGAATGGGATATCATTAATCCCCTCCACCAAAGGGTAGGAAATGTATGTAGAAGAGGTGACTGAAAGATTTTAAGATCCAGAGGTGATGGATGACTCTAAGGAAACAGTGTCTTCCAGACACAACAGGATGGATGTCACAGGCACCGTGACATCACACACAGGGTCTACACAGGTTCAAATCAGACAATATCCCAGCACTGAGAAGGGGAAGTGGACACAAAGTTCCATCCCTAATCAAGAAGCTATTGGCAATTGATGTATGCTGAGAAAGGGAAAATTAGTTTTCTCCAATGGAATGTCACTAGATATATCAGCCACACTCCAGGGGAGACCCCATGCCCAGGAGTAGTTGGCCAACTCAAATAAGACTCTATGTTTTTGGTTCTTTGTTGTTTTGTTCTATCATGAGCAAACTGGATGTTAATGATCTGAGAACTGACCTGAAGAAGCAGTTGTAGTACTAAAATCCAAGAGACAGTGCTGGAGGAAGGAAACCTACAGTTCTGGGCAGAGATTGAACGGACATGGGAGATGTGAGAGAGGCCCAGGCAAGGGCTTCTTGGAAAAGATGAAAAGTCTGGCAAAGCAGATCACAAAAACCAAAAACGATGCTGGCAAAGGACGAGGAGACAAATCGATACTTCGGGGTGGGGGGGGAGGTGGGGAGGTTAAGTAGTGTAGAGAACTAGCAGTTTCTTAGGAACGAATCTAAATGTAGAGCTGCCATACAGCCAGCAAGTGCCGTCTCTGGGTTTGTCCCAAAGAAATGAGAATCCACGTCCACTCAAATGCACGTTCACACATGGAGAGTCAGGCTCTCCTCTTGATCTCCCCCCCTCCAGCCAGAGGCTTACCCTATATCCCAGACTCTCTTTGGACACAGTACATAGTCATACTCAAACTCACGGGAACACTCCTGCCTCAGCCTCCTGAGTGCTGGGATTATAAGTGTGAGCATACAGCAGCTGTTTATTTAGAAATTTTTTGAGAACGTCGTACATGAGTACTCATTTACATTATTTTCACCTCTCCAGCTCCAGCTCCATCCATATCCCAGCCCACTCCCTCTCAAATTCATGACCTTTTCTTTAATAATTATTGTTTTATATGTGTGCATAAGTGTACATGTATGTTTAAGTAAACAAAATAATATTTTTTTCTATTTTTCAAACATTCTTTTTTCATAATAGCCCCAAGTATAATAGATGAAAATGTGCCTTGAAAAGTGAGTGATTGGCTAGGTGTAATGGATGTTACCCCAGAACTTTATGAGTAGAGGCAGGAGGGTCAGTTCAAAGTTATCCTCAGCTAGCTTAGGCTACATGAGACCTTGTCTCACTCCTTCCCAAAGGAAGATGGAGAATGTAGAGATGAGGGAGCAGATCAGTGGTTATGTGGTCATCTGTGGAGGTGTGTGTGTGGGCCTGTGGCTTTGAGAAACATCAGGAATGCAGTGATGATAAAGTTCTGATTACTGCAGTGGTAGTTATATGAAGCTATACACACACACACATGCACACAGGTAGTATACACATGCATGCACACATATACACACATGTACAGTCACATTCGCACATGTGAGTACAGGTGCATCTGGTGAAGTCTAAATTATCTATGTGTATTGAACAGGTGACGATTCTGCTTGTTATGGTATTTATGCAGATGTTTGCTTTGGGGGAGGCCTGAAGGAATAATGCACCAAGGCTTCCTGTGTACCTCTTGGGAATCTATAATTGTCTCAAAGTATAGTGTTCAAACAGATTTCAGGCCATGAACGTTGAAAATGTCAACCAAATCAAAACGTTACTAGAAAAAATTGTAAATGGACAAAGTTGGCTAAAAATAGATAAAATGGGGCTGAAGAGATGGCTCAGTGGTTAAGAGCACTTGCAGCTCTTACAGAGAACCAGAATTCAGTAGTTCCCAGCACCCAGTGGGGGGCATCTCACAACTACCTGTAGCTCCAGCTCTGGGAGATCTAATACCTGTGGCCTCCTTTGGGGGGGGACAGGCTGTGAGGTTTATAGGCTGCTGTTTCCTGTATTGTCTCTGCTTCCTGGTCCATGAAGATGTGAGCAAGTAGCTGCCACGCTTCCCCACTGCAGTGAAGCCACTGTTACACCTCCCCCAACACCCCTCCTTCCCCATCTTGATGGACTAGTCCATGAGCCAGAACAAACCCTTCCTCCCTTTCTGCTTCTTCTCAAGTACATGGTCACAGCACCAAGAAAAGTAACTAACAGAGGGGACATAAACATCCACATAGGAAATGGATACATCTAGCTGACCCCTGGTGACCTTAGCACATGCAAGGTGCCTGGGTATGGGCTGTAAGTAAGGGTGTGGTCTCATCCAGGAGGACCTCCCAACTCTCGTCCTGTGACAAAGAAATGGGAAGAGGTGGAGTGTAGAGGACAGCCAGGACTGGGATTTCCAGCTGCTGAGCCAGCCTCCTGCAACAAGCCAGCGGCTAGGGGACCAGGTTTTGAGAGTGGGTGAGAGAGGAAACTGGAGTAAATGTTAGACTGAGGAGGCGTGCTCAGAGTGAAGCTTGGTTGGGTCTGGGCTTGAAGAAATCAGCAGCAGGAGCCATCTGGGGACATGGGAAAACTGAATTTGGGTTATGTTTTCAATGTGACTAGAGAGTTATTATGAACATAGCAGATGTGACAGTGATGGATTGCAGTTCTTGGGAGTACACTCTCCATATTTGGAGGTGAGTGCTGAATTTGCTAAACTAACATACCTGTGGAACACTACGTTTACAATTTACTTTAATTCTAAACGTTTAATTGCCATTACATTTAGGAACACAGACACAGACGCAGATGCACACACATTCACGAGAGAGAGAGAGAGAGAGAGAGAGAGAGAGAGAGAGAGAGAGAGAGATACACACATGGTTTCTTGCAGGGCTTGGTCCCTATCACAGTGTGCTGGCAAATACAGCCTCTGCATATTAGGCCAGCAGACTGGAAGCTCAAGCGGGCTTGTCATGGCTCGGTCTGAGGCCAAATTGTTTCTCTGGGAAGTGGGAGTCTCTGCTCTTCAGGCTTGCACTTGCTGGACAAGACTCCACCTCATGGGGTCACCTGATGTCCTAGTTTGCTTCTATTGCTGTGATAAACACTGTGACCAAAAGCAACTTAGGGAGCAAAGGATTTATTT
Source organism: Peromyscus eremicus (assembly GCF_949786415.1). Taxonomy (NCBI): domain Eukaryota; kingdom Metazoa; phylum Chordata; class Mammalia; order Rodentia; family Cricetidae; genus Peromyscus; species Peromyscus eremicus. The sequence continues at coordinate 59,690,071 of NC_081416.1, forward strand.
CACCTTACAGATTCTAAGTCTGTCACTGAAGGAAGCCAGGGCAGAAACCTCAGTTCCGGAACTGAAGAAGAGGCCATGAAGGAGTACCACTTACTGGCTTGCTCCTTATGGCTTAGACAGCCTGCTTGCTTTCTTTTTCTTTTTTTTTTTTTTTTTTGGTTTTTCAAGACAGGGTTTCTCTGTGTAGCTTTGGTGCCTGTCCTGGAACTCACTCTGTAGCCCAAGCTGGCCTCGAACTCACAGAGATCCACCTGCCCCTGTCTCCCGAGTGCTGGGATTAAAGGCGTGTGCCATCACTGCCTGGCGACAGCCTGCTTTCTTATACAACCCAGGACCACCTGCCCAGAAATGACATCACTCACAGTAGCTTGGCCTCTTTTTTTCCCCTATAATTTTATACTTGCATATGAACTTTTTTTAAAACTTGTTATTGATTCTTGGTGGATTTTACATCATGCATCCTGATCCCATTCATCTCCCCGTCCCTTTGTATCCTCCATCTGCCCTTGCAATGCTCCCCCCCGCCCAATAAAATAAAATAAAATTTAAGAGAAAAAAATCTCATTGTGGAAGCTGTAGTGTGGCCCAGTGAGTCACACAGTTAACCCTTTAGTCCATTACATCTTTACTTGCAAGTGTTCACTGCAATGAGTCATTGGTCTGGCTTGATGCCTCTGGCTTCTGCTACACTATTGATACTGGGCCCTCACTGGGACTCCTCTTGGATATCCTGTTGTTGCCCTGGAGATCCTGCAGCTTTGGATCTTCAGGACCCTCCTTGGCCCCTCTTACATCAATCAATAATCAAGGAAATGCCCCACAGAAATTGCCTACAGGCCCATCTGATGGCGATTCCTTCTTTCTATGTGACTCTAGTTTGTGTGGACAAAAACTAACCTGCACACTTGCTTAGTTATTCCTCACCTGGATAAAATGCACTCAGAGCAGCAAGATTTTGAACCCACATCTGGGCAGCATGTCCTGGGCCACTAGTTACTTTTCTCTGTGTTGTGGCCAATAGCTAACAACAGTCAACTTGAAGGAAGAAGAGTTGTTGTGGCTCACAGTTCAGGGAATGTAGCATGTACCGTGGCAGAGGGCTGTTTGTCCATGGTGCTGAGCAGGAAGCAGAGAAATGGGAACCCCCAACTCAGCTGGCTTTCTCCTGTTTACTTATTTATTCAGTTTGGAACCCCAGCCTACGAGATAGTGCTACCATATTCAGGGTGCATCTTCCCTTCTCAGTTACATCAGAAACATCTTCACCCAAAGGTGCCTCATTAATGCACCCAAGTGCTTTATTTTTTATGTTATATTTATTCATTTGTGTGTGTATGCATCTGTGTGAGTATATGTGTGCAGGGGTGTATGCACATGCAAAGGCCTGAAGAGGGTGTCAAGTGTCCTCTATCGCTCTCCACCTATTCCTTTGAGTCAGGGTCTCTCCCTGAACATGTGTGTTACTCTCAGCTGGGCTGAAACCAGCAAGTTCCAACAATCCTCCCATTTCTTCTCTCCTCAGAGCTGAGGCTCCAGGTGTTTGTGGAGATCTCTTGTCTTATTACATAGGTCCTGGGATTCGAATTCCAGTCCTTGTGATTTCAGAGCAAGCACTGTTGCCTCCCAAGCCACAATCAGGGTTTTTCAATCCAGACAAGTTGACAATCAAAATTACACGCTGCTAGGGTGTCACATAGAATAAGCCGTCACTGTGTGTGTGTGTGTGTGTGTGTGTGTGTGTGTGTGTGTTTGCTGTGTTCTTTCTGCTGCTTGCACACAAAATGGTAAAACAGACTAAGATTTTCCATTCAAAATAAGTTGCCATGAAGAGAGTGGAAGGAGCCACCCATGGTGCCCACACCTTTAGTCCTAGCAATCAGGAGGCAGAGACGAAGGGATCTCTATGAGTTCCAGGACAGCTAGGGCTATATAGTAAGACTTAGAAAGAGAAAGACAGACAGACAGACAGACAGACAGACAGACAGACACACACACACACACACACACACACACACACACACACACGGGGTGATGGTCACAGGTCAGGAGGCTATATTTACCCTGCTTATGAGCAACATGTGATCTCTATGGTGATACACTAGAGTCTCCCATCAACCAGCAAGACAAGGCATGTTATCCCATCTATTGCTTGACAAGAGGCACAGCGGGTATTTCTGAAAATGGGAACAGACATGGCCGAGACTCTGAAAACTTAGCTAACAAGCAGAGAAATGGAAAATCAAAATCAGAAAACAATACCAATTTAACCAACGGCTGGAATACACAAGTTTTAAATGTGTGAACAAGAATGCATATCAACCAGGGCATCCACATGCAGCCAGTGAGTTTTGAATCTGGAACCAGCACTTGGGAAACAATTTGGCAGTGTCCTCTGAGGTGTGTGCCGACACCTGCTGGTGACTCAGCCTCCAGTTCGCCTCCTCCACCCTGAGGGAGAGTTTCTTTCTTAGATTTATGAGATACCTTGGAGGTCTTTCCAGTTGTCTGGATATAAACACTGGCTCCCTTTTATCTGTGTTGACATCCATAGCAAATGATTTCTGTGCTGCGCCCTATATGCATTTATTTCTTGCTTTTCTCTGGGCAAGCTTATTTTTTTCCCCCAGATCATTGTGCTCTGGGCCCCTTTGCTCCTGAGCCTGTTAACCTGATAGAAAGCACTCGTTGAAACTGTCCTTGCTTCATTTCTTTTGCTGTGACAAATACCCTTACAAAAAACAGCTTAGAGGAGAGAAAGGCTTATTTGGCTAACAATTCCAAGTCACAGTCTGTGATTTCAGGGAAGCCAATGCAGGAACTCAAGCAGGTAGTCACATCACATGCACAGTCAAGAGCAAAAGCAAGTAAGTGCAGGCCTCCTTGCTTGGAAGCCCTCAGCACACTTTCTCCCCTTTATTATAGTTCAGGACCACCTACCTAGGGAATGGTGCTGCCCACAGTGGGCTGGGTCTTCCCACATCAATTGACAACCAAGACAACTCCTCATGTCTGTTGGCCTACCCATGCTAAATAATTCATCATCAATACTCTTTCCAAGTGGTTCTGAGTTGTTCCAAGTTGACAATTAAAACTAATCAGCATAGGGCTCTCGGAGAGATGGCTCAGTGGCTAAGAGCACATGCTGCTTTTTCAGAGGACCAGACTGATTCCTTGATTCCTTGTACCTACATTATGCGGCTCACATCACTTGCAATCCCACTTCCAGGGGATCTGACACCCTCTTCTGGCCTCTGTGGGGTCCCACAGGCACATGGTGTATACCCAGACACACACAACAGTGTTCGAATGCCTGAGTCTATGGGAGACATCTCTCATTCAAACCACCAAACCAACCAGCCCAAATACCTATGCCACATCCTGAATGCTGTGCTGTGTTGAGATTCTTTCAGCAAATAAACAAGTTCGCTGTTTTTACTTCAGCCTCCACAGAGCCTCAGCTCAGGGACAAGAGCCATCCAAATTCTTTGATGCAGGGTAATGATATTGCTCTCAGTTTCCAGTGCAGTCCTCATTTCCAACAGAGACTTCGTCAGCCTGGCCATGACTGACAAACTTCCTTCCATCAGCATCCTAATTACAACCATGTAGGCCATCCCTAATATGTCCTTGATCTTCCCTGGTCTCTTGTCTTTTGTACCCACACCAGAATTACCCACAATGCCCCATTATATGTATATATATATATATATATATATATATATATATATATATATATATATGTGTGTGTGAGTGTGTGCATGTAAAGCCAGAAAGGGAGTTGGACGCCCTAGAGCTGAGGTTAGGTATGGGTGGTTGTGAGCTGCCTGGTGTGGGTGCAAAAGCAGAGAGTGTTTTTTAACCATTTAGCCGTCTTCTGGCACAGTTTAGTCATTTTGTAACTGCTCCTTCAAACCCCCCCCCCCATCCTCTGCCAGCACAGACTAGGTATACTTAACAACGAGACTCTTGGTACCAATGTTCATTCGTTCTTTCTTTCTTAAAAGTTTTTATTTATTTAAAATTATTTTTTTCTTTTATTGAAAACAGATTTTTTTTCCCTCACATAATATATCCTGATTTCGGTTTCCTTTCCTCTACTCCTTCCAGTTCCTCCCCACCCCCTCTCATCTAGATCCACCCCCTTTCTGTCTCTCATTAGAAAACAAACAGGCTTCTGGGGGATAATAATAAAAAATAAAAAATGTATAATAAGATACAACAAAAACAGTTGTGTCAGGGTTGAACAAGATAAATGAACAGAAGGGAAAATAGCCCAACAGAAGGTACAAGAATCAGATACCCACTCATTTGCACACTCAGGAATCTCATAAAAACACTAAACTGGAAGCTGTAATATATCCACAGAGGACTTGATGCAGGCCCAAGCAGGTCCTGTGAGTTCATATGTTCTTTGATCATGTTGGTTTAGAGGGCCTTGTTTTCTTGGTGTCCTCCATCCCCTCTGGCTCTTACACTCTTTCCACCTCATCTTCTGTGGGGTCCCCTGACCCCTGAGGGGAGGGGTTTGATAGAAACATCCCATTTAAGACTGAGTGTTCCAAGGTCTCTCTCTCTTTCTGCATGATGTCTGGCTTTGGGTATGTTCCCATCTGCTTCAAGAGGAAGCTTCTCTGATGATGGCACTGACCCAGGAGTATAGCAGAATGTCCTTAGGAGTCATTTTATTGCTACTCTTTTTGTTGTTGTTTGGTTTGGTTTGGTTTTTTCTTTTAAGAACAGTAGTATTTGGTTTTATTCTAGGTCTCTAGGCTATCTATCTAGTCTCTGGTTCTTGGTCACCCAAGCAGTGTTGGGTATGGATTCCATCACGTGGCCTTAAGTCAAATCAGATACAAGCTTTGTGCTAGCATACCTTGTGGCCAGGACACCACTGTGGATCAAAGGTTTTGCAGCTGTGTTGGTGTTTACCTTATTCTGTTGGTGGTGTGCAGTGTACCTACCTGTACCAAAGATGCTAGATGTAGGAGTCAAGGCCCCATGTGGCACCAGCTTGACTTCTCCATATTCAATGAGTTGTGTAGGTATTGTCTTCAGCAATGGGGCCTTACTGTCCCAAGTTTGTGTAGAGCATCCTGTTGTCTTGGCAACAGCCCCTGGGTTGTTTGGAGATTCCCCTGAAACCCTTTTGGTCAACAACTCAATTACGTGTAACCCAATCCCTGTACAGGAAGCTTCATTTGGTGACAAGAGATGGCCAGATGGGACCTGTCTCTCCCATCATTTGATGATTTCCTTTAGATCACCTTCATATATGTATATATTTCGAGAAGCTTCTACTGTATTCTGTTACCCTTCAAATGGCCCTTAATTTTAGCAGTCTCTTTCCATAACCTCTTCCTTGCCCCTTCTTCCTCCCTCTCCACACTTGATCCTGTTTGAGCTCCCCCCAACCATCCATAACTATCTATTCCAATTCCCTTTTCTAATGAGATCTATCCATTGGTACCAGTTTTCTGTATTAGTCAGCATTTCATTACCATAATGAAATACCTGAGGCAAGATGATCTTGAAAGTTTTATTTTGTTCAAGCTTCTGAAAGGGCAAGGTAAAGGGGGTTTCCACTGGTGATGGCCTCCTTGCTTCAGAGTCCTGGGGCAACAAAGGGCATCCCCATGGCAGGAGACAGGATGAGTGTAAAGCCATCAGGAAACTTGTGGGGCTTTATCCTTGTGACCCTATTATCAGGTCAGCTTAGCCTGTGGGGCTGGCTGTGAGGGAATTGTCTCGATTGTTAATTGATGTGGAAAGACCCAGCCCACTGAGGTCAATGCCATTCCATAGGCAGATGGTCCAGAACAGTAACAGGAAGGAGAAAGTTAGCTGGGAGCAGCCAAGCAAGTAGGCCTGCATGTATTTCTTTCTCTTTGCTCCTAGAGGGCCTGTTTCTGAACATACAATCGGATTAAGTTTGTATCCTTTAATCCTCACAATGGGGATCAAACTGCAACACTTTACATTAAATTTCCACTTAACTGCATCCAACCCATATCATTGTTTCTGGTTAAGGAACTAACCTTAAAGCCCAAGGCAGAAGATCATGGGGAGGCTGCCCTGGGATTCACTGAAGTTGCTATTCAAATAACTAGTGATTAGGGACATTTTGTAGAATTTTGAGTCGCTTCTTAGGTATCACTTAAGATCACATTGGGAGATTCCATTGCAAAACTGCATGGTGTCCTGTAGCATGTGGTTTGTGTAGCCAATGTGGTGCCGCTTTCCTCAAACCGGAACCCCTAGATTGGAAGCCTACGGGGTGGATGTGGGGGCACCACTTCTTATAAGGATAGCTAATGAGCCATCATAGAATTTCTGCCTCATGCCTTCAAAGGCGTTTCCCTGGGCTGAAGCTCTCAGTAGCCAACAGGGGAACACCCTGGTCAGAGAACAGTGTGTAGAGTGTACTACTGCAGGGCTGGAATTGTGGTGACAACCCAGCTACTTTGGGCTCCTCTGCTGCTGGGTTAAGAGACCCTAACGGGTGCTGGCTGAGTCGTGCTAAAATGAAGAAATAAGGATGGTGATGCTCGTTCCAGGCAGGTTTGGGTGGTCTGGGCTCTCTTACCCCACCACAATAGTGATACAAGAAATGGCAACAGGAGTCTAGAGGAGATTGTCCCGGCAATGAAGGGCTGGGACAGCAGAACAAACCATGGCTGTTTAAAGCCTCCCACACCGTGACTTGGTGATGAGCTGCAGGGATGAGCGTTCTCTGACGGCATCTGGTGGATTTTGTTTTCATGCTGGATTGCGCACCTTTTACAGACTCGATCTCACGCTCCTCCTTTATCGCTGTCTTCCCACCACCGTTGTGTATGGGGTCCTATATTCCTTTCTCCTTCTCGTCTTACTTCTCCCTCTCATTTTCCCTTCTTTGGTGTTTTTGTTGTTGTTTCTGTTGAACCAGAGTCTTTCTATTTAGTACATGCTGGCCTCAAACCCACAATCCCCTTCTCTGCCTCTTTGAGTGCTGGGGTTACAGATGCATACATACTACCTCGCCCTGTGTATCTAGACATATCTGGGAAGAGGGAATTTCAGTTGAGTAATTAATTGCCTTCACCAGATGCCCTGTAGGCAAGTCTGGGGGGGCATCTGCTTGATTGACAATGATGTGGAAGGGTCCAGCCCACTGTGGGCAGTGCTGCCCCGGGTTGTATGAGAAGGCAGAATGGGCAAGTCATGAGGCACAAACTGGTAAGCAGTGTTCCTATGTGGTTCCTGTTTGAGTCCCCACCTCCAGGTTCCCATCCTGCTTGAGTTCCTGAGTTGGCTTCCATTAATGATGGACCGTTACCTGAAAGTGTAAGCCAAATGAACCCTATCCTCCCCAGGTTGGTTTGGGTCAGTGTCCAATCACCAAACTAGAACAGCCTGTCTATGTTCTTTAATGTTGATTTCATAGGGTGAAGCAGAGCGAGATGACAAGAATGGAACCAGGGAAGAAGTGCTTGCCACTAGAGCCCCCGAACTTTCTGTCTCAGGACCAAATGCTTGTGACATTGGGGGAATCCCCTAGGGAGAAAACCCCATGTGTCTTCAGATGTGCAGTGCTTTAGTCCTCCTATTTGAGGAAGTAAATGTGTGGGAAGGAGGGAGCATGCGCATCAGAAACACAAGGTGGCTTTAACAGGCTTTTTCTCCATGTGTTTGGCGACCAATTTCAGGATGGCTCTGATTTGGGGGACCCTCTCTTTCTGGGTCTGTGTGTGAGGCAGGGTCACCTCCCTCAGGGGAAGTTCTCTTATAGGCTGCATTTGGGGCCTCAGCCTCGGTTAGGCCAGTGTATCTATCTCCTTGGGACTTAGCAGCTTGTACAGATTGTGTGACTATTTAAGAGCAGGCGAAAGTTCTCTGTAGAGGTGGCCGCACTGTCGTGTGGCGGTGGCTACAGGAGCAGGAGTTTTAGATCCTGTTCCCCACCGTGCTCTGTCACCATCCCCCAGTAGGCGATTAGGAGGCCCTGGTAAGCATAGTAAGATCTCTCCCTCACCTTGCAACACGGATGAACCGTGTGTGGTAGGACAGCCACTCCCAGGAGGGCCTCAGACTCCCCAAATCCACAGAGACAGCAAGCAGGACAGGGAGCTGGGAGCTGGGGAGGGAGCAGGGAGTCAGTGTTGAATGGGGACAGAGTTTCAGTCTGGGAAGATGGAAAGTTCTGGAGGCGGATGCTGTGGGTGGATGTTAATTCTGCTGAGCTGTGCACTTGAATGTGGTCAAATGGCCAGTGTCAGGCACGGCACATTTGACCAGTATTAGAAGAAAGAATTCTTGTTCAGACAAGATCATCATGTGTCCCTTAAAGCAAAGAGCTTCACCAGCTGGTGGAAGCCAGAGAATGCAGAGCACAAGGAAGGCCAGGCCTGTCCTATGGGTCTGAAGAAGAGGCTGGAGGGGAGTGAACCAAATTCACAGAGCAGAAAGTTGTCCTAGCTGGCAGCCACCGGGGAGAGAACACAGCTGCAATCAATTAGGTTCTTCCAGCAGCCAGAGTGAGCCCAGATGGGGGAGCTTCTAGAAGCCTCCGTGTAGGGCCCAGCTAACCTGTCCTCTTGCATGGTGGAGAACCTGCCCACCCCATCTGGGCTCTGACCCACAACCTGCTGCTACTTCAGGTTGCTGTTGTGAGCACACACACACACACACACACACACACACACACACGTGCACGCGCTGCAGGCATGGCCCCCCCCCCCCCCCCCCCCCCCCCCGGCAGGGCTCAGTAGCTGGATTTCTGGGAAGTGATTAATGCATACAGAGGTTCATAATTTAATGGCATTTAAAAAAGGAAACTAGAAAGTGAGGCCTCCTTTGAGGAAGAGGTCACTGAGTGGTACCTTGAGAAGGGGTTTTCTTTGTCTTTGGCCCTTCTCTCTACTCCTGGCCACCATGAGGTGTTAGCTTTACTCCACTATACACATAGCCTGCTGTGTTCTGCCTCATTTGGGCCCCCAAACAACGAAGCCAGCTGACCATGGGCAGAGACCTCTGAAAACCTGAGTCAAACTAAGTTGACTTTCTCAGGTTTGAGTTGGTTTTCTTCCTTTCTTTCTTTAAGTTGACTTTCTCAGGTTTGAGTTGGTTTTCTTCCTTTCTTTCTTTAAGTTGACTTTCTCAGGTTTGAGTTGGTTTTCTTCCTTTCTTTCTTTAAGTTGACTTTCTCAGGTTTGAGTTGGTTTTCTTCCTTTCTTTCTTTAAGTTGACTTTCTCAGGTTTGAGTTGGTTTTCTTCCTTCCTTTCTTTAAGTTGACTTTCTCAGGTTTGAGTTGGTTTTCTTCCTTCCTTTCTTTAAGTTGACTTTCTCAGGTTTGAGTTGGTTTTCTTCCTTCCTTTCTTTAAGTTGACTTTCTCAGGTTTGAGTTGGTTTTCTTCCTTCCTTTCTTTCAGTTGACTTTCTCAGGTATTTTGTTACAGTGACAGACACAGACTTTGCCGCCAGGTTTATGCTCTTCCCTTCACAGCACAGGACATGAATGTGATAATGTCTGGAAGGGGCAGGCGCAGGACTACATCTGACCAGGGCTCCTGCCTACCCTGTGCTGGTTTCCTCTGTCCTTGACCTAGTTCTGTCCCGTTCCACAGACTCACCAAATCACCCTAGGGGTTTCTGTCTGTTCTGCATGGAGCTGTTTACCTGATGTCATAGTTTTAATCTGGTGTCTTCCAGAGGCTCATGTATGTTTGCTCTGTGTCACGGGTTTGACCTGAAACGTCTCCCACAGGCTCATTTTCTGAATGTTCTGTCTCCAGCTTATGGTGCTGTTGTAGGAAGTAGAGTCTGGCTAGCAGGAGGTCATTAGGGGTGGGCTTTGGAAGGTTATACCTGCCTGTGGTAGTTTGGATTAAAATGGCCCTCATAGGCTCATAGGGAGTGGCACTATTAGGAGGTGTGGCCTTATTGGAAGAAGTGTGTCACTGGAGACTGGCTTTGAGGTTTCAGATGCTCAAGCCAGGCCCAGCATCACTTTTTCTTCCTACTACCTGCCAATCCAGATGTAGAGCTTTCAGCTGCCACTCCAGCACCATGTCTGCCTGCATGATGTCATGCTTCCCAGCATGATGATAATGGACTAAAAACCTCTGAACTGCAAGCCAGCCCCAGTTAAATGCTTTCCTTTAGAAGAGTTGCCGTGGTCACGGTGTCTCTTCACAGCAATGGAAACCCTAAGACACTGCCCCTGGTTCCACTCTACCTGTTCTCTGCTATTACATGACTTTTCTCTGGGAAACACGAGCAAGAAACCGGTCACCCCAGGTGGGGCATGGACAATATAGAAAAGATTCTGCTCAAGTTTCAACTTGAACCAATAGATTTATTGGGGTGAGGAGTTACTTATAGGGAGTGTGGGTGACCCCCAAACAGTATCATTACCTAAAAGCCCCACCCCATGATAGGCGATGATCTCATGGATGCTGGATTATGGAGACCTGGCTTCAGTTAACTTTCCACACTCTGGCATCTCCCAAGATCCTAACAGTTTCTTGGAAGGAGGGAGTGGTAGCTGGAATTGCAGGCAAGGATATGGTGACCTCTTCTCCCTAAACTAAGAAGCATTGACAGCCCCATGGGCATTACCAAAAACCTGGCTATTGCCTTGTGGTTCCATGCATTTTGTTGTCGTGACTACAGAGCAAAGGTGGTCCATGATGACCCAGAGGAAGTTGGTTTACCTCAACATCTAGCCTCCAGCATTTGCCACCTTATATTCCTGCTGCCATAGACACAGCCACTCCTCCATGCCTTCCCTGTTGTGATGAACCAGAATCTCCCTGAAACCATGAGCAAGAATAAATCTTTCCTGTTTCTGGTAGGTGTCTGGCCACAACAATGTAAAAGTAACTAACACATCTGGTGGAATCGTCTCCCCTTCCGTTCCCCCACCATGTGGATCATGGGAGGGCTCAGGGCCAGAGTCTTCATCTCTGTGGGCAAGCAGACAGCAAGCATCCTACTAGACCCAATGAGCAAACACCTGTGCTTCAGAGGGGTGTCGAATAGTTAGCAAACGCTTGTGTTTCAGAGGGGCGTTGAGGCACTGGCCTACTCTCGGTCCATCTGAAGAGGCTGGGTTCCTGGGGCTGGCAGCCATGGGCTCTGAGAAGCAAAGGGAGATAGTGAAGTTGTTCTACATGTTCTAGAAAGAACTGGAGATCTGTTCCAGAATGTTCTATAGGGACTATGAGGCTGTTATAGAACATCATAGAAGGGACTGCAAGTCCATCCCAGAAGTCTAGAGGGTGTGGTGAGGCTGTTCCAGAATGTTCTAGAAGGTACTGTAAGAGGGACTGAGCTATAATTCAGTCAGTGGCATGCACTCATGCCCCTTCTCCTGCCAATTAAATAAATTATAAATGAATAAATGTTAAAAAAAATGTTTGCCTTGCAAGCACAAGGACCTGAGTTTGATTCCTAAAACCCTAAAAATGCTAGGCATTGTGCTGCATGCTTGTAATCCCAGTATTGGGGAGATAGAGAAAGAAGGCTTCCGTGGGCTCTCTAACCAGCCAGTCTAGTTTAATTGGTGAGCTCCAGGCCAGAGAGAGACCATTTTAAAGCAGGACAGCATTCCTGAGGATGACAACTGGTATTGTCTTCCAGCCTCTACACACTCGTGTGTGCACACATATGAACATTTAAAAGTATGCCCCAGAATGCTCTGAAGGGAATGGCATGACTGTTTTCAGAACGGGCAATGCAGATGCTGCACATAGGGATCCAGATGTCAGAGCATTGAGTGGGTGGGTGGGTGGGTGGGCGGAGCTTGCTGACAGGAAGGTCCAAGTGTCCTGGGAACAGAAGGGCTTTCCTAGCTGCTGGGACTGGTCCTTCCTGACTCTGTCAGTAAGGAGTCCTGGGGTTCCTTAAGGCCTGGGAGCTCTACTTGGTGGCAGGGGGTGGGGTGGGGGCTGGAATCTTCATATCTCTGTGGTGGTGGCAGAGTGATGTCAGGTCTCATCAGAGACTGGAAATGGGCAGAATAGAGGAGGGTATGTTGTCACCCCACAATTCCAAAGAGCTTCCTATGGAGGCCACATCTGCCCTACTGGGCACAGGTAACACATCCATGGTGTGAGACTACATGTACTAGGACCCTGTGGTGTTGTAAGACTCTTCCAGAGAGAGAGGGGCCTACCGTGGGCTCAGGGTGTATCTGCCTTTTCGATCCAAGCCACAGTAGGAGTGAATGGTAAACCAGAGGAAGGCGCAGAGCATCATGGCATATACCTGGAGCAATCAGGAGAGATGCCCAGGAGTCAGCAGCCATCAACAGTCCTGGTGGCAGATCCTTACCACTTCCAGGGAAGTTTCTAGGATTGGGAAATGGGGGGCATGAGATAGACACCAGACCACCTCCCTGGGTCAGGGGCTGGCTCCTCCCTGCTGACTGGGCCTGGAAGATCCTGGTAGTGCCATGACTAGAGTGTTGGCCTGAGGCAGTAACCCAGGACTGCTTCTGTCTGGGAAGGGGCAAGGCAGAGCAGGGTAGAAGGAGGACAAGGAAGGAACTGGTGGCTACCGTGAGGGCCAGGCTGGTGCAGGTCAGGGTGGAGGCGATTCTGTAGTGTGTCCACAGAAACTTCCCGATGCTCTGTAGGCAGTCCTGGACAGAGGCAACATGCATGGTTGATTACCCACCCTGGCCGGCCCTCCCTGCACTGTGTGCTCAGCTTGCCCCATTCCACTTTTCTCCTAGAAGCCCCTGGGGCTGCATGGTTTGCTCAGCCAGTGCCGAGGCCAGGGCAGTCAAGGTAGGCACCTTCCCAAACAGAACTACTGAGCGCTCTGGGGAAGAGGATGCATGAACCTTGAGACTGAGGGCATGGTGCCTGTCTCTGTGGGGACAGTGACCCACTGCCCTGGGGGCCAGGGAGGGCCTTCCTCCTCTGTTCTAGCTGCTCTGAGCTCCTCCAGTGGGCCACTGTTTGTCCCCAGGCAATCCAGAGTGAAAGTACTCTAGTCCCCAGAGGCTGGTGAGGACAGAGAGTCTGGAACTGCTAGACTCTTTGCTGTGGGTCTGACATCAACAGAGTCTCCCTTTCTAGAAACAGGAAGGTGACAGCTGACCTCTGGGACATTCAGATGCTGGCATTTTTGTTGGGAATAGCATTTGGGGAGGGTAAAGATAGGCTGAACCATGTGGAGCCCTACAGGGTACTTTCTTGCCTTTTGGCAAACAAGTGGTCTTCTCCCTGGCCTGCTCTGGCCTTGCTTCTCTCCCACCAGGGGTCCTTTGCAGCCCGGTCCTTGGTCACCCTGGGGCAGGAGGCAGGTGCTGAGCTATTTTGTATTTGAGACCTGAGGACTGTTCATGGGTGGATGGGACTCCCTTACTCTCACCCCCTTCCCAGCAGGCCAGCTCCCTTCCCTGCTGGGCCTTGAGCCATTCCCCACCCTCTTGTTTCTTGGAGGGTAGCCAGACATCTCTCCCCATGAGATAGGGCTGGTTTGTTTCCAAGACAGCAGGGGGATGGGACAAAGAGGGGGCTGGGTAGGGAGAGAGGGCCGGGGTGGGGGTGAGTGAGTCAGGGCCTAGTCCTCAGGGCAGAAGGGCTCCGCCCTGCCCTCCCACTAGCACTTTCTGTGCTTTCTGGGGACCCCTTCCTACTCCCCCTAAAGAGCTGATCACCCTGTTAGGTAGGGCCTCAGCTTTGAGCTTCTAGAAGCTTCAGAGGGGAGAGTGGGGGAGGAGCTTGATGTCCTGGGGAAGCCTCATGAGGGAGGGGAAGAGTGGGCGGGGCACATGCCTGATGCTAGCCTGCAGAAGGGAGTTGGGGGTCAAGTTGGCCACCCCACGAGTCCCCGCCACGGCGGGGAGTCCCCACCATGGGGAGGGTACATCCCTGAGACTTGAGGGCAGATTCCAAGATGTGAGAAGCCACAGGGACAAAGAGGATGCAGATGTCCCTTCACAGGCTTCTACCAGTGAAGTGCCAGCCCTCATTGGACTTGAGTGCAGAAGCCCTCATCCCCCTCCTCCTCACCTCTCTCAGGGCCTCCTGGCCCTGACACGGGATGGCTCTGGTGCTCGCCAGAAGCCCAAAAGGAGACTTCTTCCCACAACACAGAAACTGCAAGACAGACCAGAGAGGAGCATAGCATGGGCAGAACTGACTGATGGGAAAACTAAGGCACCAAGGCACAAGTAACTTAGGTGATTCTGCAAACTGGGCCCCCAAGAGACCAGAGCCAGGGCTCGGGATTACAGCTGCTTCTGGAAAACTAGCCACCAGTGACTTGGCCCTGGTGATGGAACAGCGTGACTCTCTGAGGACCTTTCCCCCTTACAGCAGGTCCCTGCTGCCTGCCTGGTGGCTGGACACCTACTTCCTTGTAGAATACCAATTCCTTCTTGGGATTCTCATTCCATGTTGAACAAGGGCATTGCCCTTTGATTTTGCACTAACATTGGGTAGCCAGTCCTATTAGGGACAGAGGGGGATGGGTGAGAGCTCAGTCATTTACCTGCAATGGGACATGTGTCCTGGGATCATCTCTTGAAGCCTGGCCAGGATGGCTGACTCTAAAGGATGTCTGGCACCCATTCTCTGAAGTACAGCAAGTATGACTACCCTGTCCCTGGCTCACCGTGTCCTGGATGGTGGCCAGCTCCTGCCACCAGCTGCTAGATGGGCTCTTCATTGCCTGGTCATACACGAGGTCATAGGTGTCCAATACTGCATCTTCCACCTGCACCAAGAGCATATGGATATAGGCAATAGACCCAGCCTGCTGAGAAGGGTGGACAGAGGTCTGGACTAGTTCCTCTGTTCCCTAAGGTGCTTGTGGACCCTTCTCCAGAACTACCCAGAATACTGGGAAGGTGAGCTCTAGTCTTGGACCAGGGAAGGTCAGGGGATCTGGGGTCAGATCCAGGTAGACAAGGCAGAGGAAGGAAGAAGCGGGGAGGGGGCTAAGGCTGGCCCTGCTTTTGCTGCACACACAAACAGCCTAGACTTTTTTGCTTCTTCTCCTAGCTTTGTTTCTCTGCTCTGTTCAATCCCTACCCCAAGATGTTCTCCCCTAGGCTGAAAATGTTTTCAGAGACAAGCTGGAATTTCATCTCTTCCAGGAAGGCATTCTGGATATGCAGGGCTCACTGGTCTTCTGGCCCAGGCCAAGTCCTCCAATATCTTCTGCCTTGAAGTCCCTGAATCCTCCCCACTCCCAGCCTCATGCAGGCCAGTAGCCAGGTCACACAGAGTTGTCCTGAATGGCTGGGGTGGTGTTGAAGCCCTATGCCTCCTCTGGTTACTCCTGCCTTTCAGAAAGGAAGGGTTTCTGTCCCACAGCATGGTGTCCACTATGCGCCTCCCTCCCCAGCTGCCTGCAGGTCATAGTAGGCAGGTAGGCAGTTAGAGGTGCTTGGTTAGTCTAGCCCAGGCCCAAGGCCCCTGCAGGAGGCAAGGGAACTCCCTGCTAACTGCTGATCCTGGCACCGATTTCTCCCTCTCCATCCATGCAGCAGAGCCAGACATCCCCATGAGTCATCCCCAGCTCAGCCTGCCCCGGCCCTCCCCCACCCAGGGCAGGTGCCAAGCTGGCCTTGGTGGCTGGTCATTCTGGGCCAGAGCCCTCTCATGGGCTCAGCTTCTTCAAGCCTGTGGGGTTACTGTGTCCTTAAGAGAGCAAATCCTGGGAAGGGTTGGGAACGCCTGGAGCTGGTCCGGGGCGGATGGGGCAGGTAGGCGAAACAAGCAGGCACTATTGGACTAAGCCCTTTTGGAACCTCTCCCTAGCACAATTGACTTTATTTCCCTCCTCAGTCCTACCACTTTTCAGGGATGTCCCAGTGCCCAGGGGCCCTCTGTGCACTGTCATTCCTGCAGGACAATAGAGATGACATCAGCTCTAGAGCTCAGCTCAGCTTGGTTCTGCCCAGCATCCCACCCACCATGAGCACAACAACAGAGGCTTGCCCAGACCTCAGAACCTGACCTTGGGGCCTTGGAGACCAGGCTGGACTCTCTGAGAGCCCTGCACTGGGGCGGGGGTAGTACATTGCCATCTGCACCCATTTTGGCACTCAGGGTGCTCTGTGAGAGACTTGAGGCTGGAGTTTTGTTTGTTTTTTTGTTTGTTTGTTTTTTCCATAGGAATCTGGAGGGTGGACCACAGGCTTCTTAAGCCAGAGCCCCAAGCCTCCACATCACTTACCCAGGGGTCCCTCCTAGCAGGGATCTGTGTCTGCAGGGTTGGCAAGCAGCTTCTGGGGTACAAACTCTCCTTTGTAAGTGTGTTATCCAGTGTGGAGGGTGGAGAAAGCCCTGAGTATATGAAGTCCTGAGTGGGTGTTTGTTGTCAAGGACCAAAGCCTCAGACCCACGAGAAGCTGGCAAAGCTTGCTACCCTGTGAGTCTCACTGAGGCTAGCTAAAGCTGCCTGGCTGTCCAGCTGTGTCCGATAAACCCTCTCTCCTTGTTTATCTGCTTGTAATAACCCCGCCTCCTTGTTCAGCTGTATATAGTAAACGCACTGAGCTGCTGGGGGCGAAGGGACTGCAGGGTTCCCGTCAGAGGGTTCAAACCACCCGATTCCAGCTTTCCTGTGTGTCTGTCCTTTCTTCACTCCCTTGCCACCCCGTCAGGTCAGTCCCTGGAGCTGTGCAGGACACGGCAGCCAGGTTATGTGCAGATTGAAAACTGGTGTCTAGGGTGTCCCCCTGTCTTTCTCCCTAAGGCCAGGACACTGTGATATCTGCCTGGGCTGGGTGACTTCCCTTCCCCCATGTTTGCCAGCTCAGGGTAGTACAGATGGGCCATACAGCCATGGCCAGGAGGGCCCCACGTGGAGCTGCAGGTGGCTTGAGGGCCGGCACTGGGTCTTGAGGCTACATAGACATGCCTGTTTTGTGCTTGGTCTTGACATGAATTATTAAGGAAAGCTGAACAATTCATTCTCCACTCCCCGGGGACAGTGGGAGATTGTGGCCCAGTAGCTCTGAAGCCACCGTGAGGGTGTAATGAATAGTCCTATCACTCTGTATTCATCACATCGCAGGCTGGGCCACACTGCTATCCTCAGCAACCTTGGATGCCTGCCTAGACCTGTGTCCTGGGAGGGGCATCAGGAAGGAGCACCCCATTCTCACTTCAGGCCAGAGCCTGTATCTACAGAGACAGACAAGGTCTCTTCCTCCGTCCTTCAGCTTCTTGTTAGACCCTTGCTTTAGGATGTCTTGGGGAATCTTTCCAGGGAGGTTTGGGGAAGCTGGGAGTGACTTCTAAGCATTACTAGTTGATTCCTGTATCCTTTCTTACCCTTGGGGCTGGGGGCAGCTGGGATGACCAAGTCTAAGACCATGACCTATTGGGCCTGGATTGGCCCACTGGTAGGGAGAACATGGGATGATGGGAGGATGTTTTGGTGATTTCTGTGCAAGCTGTGCTTGGTACCACACATGGCCTCATTCCAGCCCAGGACTCCCCAGAACTAAGTCCACATTCCAGACAACCTGGAGCATAGAGGAGCCTGACTGCCCCTGTTGGCTCATCTCTACCATGCAGCAGCACTCCAGCAGGGCCTTCTACTCTCCATGGAGAGAAGCCGACACAAAGGCCCAGGGGGGATAATGGACCTGCCCAAGGCTGGCCTTCTGCCTTTGATTTCAAACCCAGGGTGCTTTTCACCTCCAGGTAGCTCACCAGGGCTCATATGGGCCCTGTTGGAAGTCAGAACTCCAGGACAACAGATAGGCCAGCAGGCCAGGGCCTGGGAGGAAGCCCTGGCCCACTCAGGGTCAGGCACGCCTTGGAGAACTGCCCTAGTGATCAGTCTTATGGAGATTGGAGTAAGAGGTCCCTTCCCTTCTGTAGATTAAACCCTAGTTGCTGTCTGTCTGTCCTCTGGTCACTGTAAGGCCTCTGTCTGCCTATTCTGCACCCCAAGTTTAGGGCTCAGAATGTAAACACAGCTTTAGAACAGAGAGATGGGTCACAGCTGCTGCAGGCCAACCCGAGGCCAGTCCCTGATACCTGGCAGCTGTCTTGACTGAGGCCACCCACACTGTGACCCAGGCCTCCAGCCGTCCAGACCACCCATCACTGGACAGGGAATGTTCCGCCAAAATGCTGCTAGGCCCTGCTGCCTCCAGCAGGACTCTGGGACACCCATGCCCTCCAGCTGTTGTGGGGGTTCAACCCTCTTCCAGATCCTCTGCACCGTAGAAAAAATGTTTTTTCCTTTAATGTTAGGGTTGGGGTGAGTCTTTGGGGATCTCCTTGGGCAGAGAGGAAGGGTGACGCAGAAACTCTGGGCAAAGAGCCTGGCTGATCCAGATAGAGGGTCCCGGCTGCACTCACCTGGGTGGGGTTGTGGAATCTCCAGAATGCCATCTGCACCAGGATGCAGAATGACAGGACAAAGCACAGGAACCCCTAGGGACAGAGATGGCCGAGTCACTGCACAGTTAGGTATGTGGTCTGGGGAAGTAGGGCAGGGTACCAGGTAGGTAGCTTCCCCAGGTGGCTGGGCTGAGCTGCTGGCTTGAGCCCCATTAAATACTGCTCCCCAGGTGCCTCCAGAGGACCTGTGACCTAAGGTGTCACGTGCTTCCCCAGGAATGGAGGCCTTTCCAATATGGTGGAGACCCTAGTTCACTGAAGCTACTTCTAGAAAGAACAGTAACCCCAGGAAGCCCAGGCAGTGCATCCCTGTATCTGAAATGTTGGCCACAGAACCCCCGCCTTTAAACATTTTTTAGATTTTAAAAAAAATTTACATTTATGGGGAGGCCAGAAGAAGGTGTTGGATCTTCTGGAACAGATGCTACAGGTAGTTCTATGTGGTTCCTGGGACCTGAACTGGGATCCTCTGGAAGAGCGGGTAGCCCTTGTGACTGCTGAGCCGTTTATCCAGCCTCGTTCACCTTGCCGCCCATCCCCTCCTTTGAGGTAGAGTCTCCTGTAGCCCAGGCTGGCCTTGAGCTCATGATCCTCCTGCCTCCATCCCCTCAGTGCCGTGACTACAGGGGTATGCAGCCACTACGTTTTCTTCAGTGTTGGTGACTTTACGAGGGTGTCATGGGGGCTAGCCAAGCACCCTATCAACTGACCCACACCCCAGCCAGAAATGTCTCCCTTGAAGGTAGAGAATGGCCACCTCATACAGGGTGCCTTCTGTGGGCTCTTTGTTGTTCTGTTTCTGAAAAACGTTTCTAAGGGGAGCCTAACTTCTACAGTCTGACTCACAGAGGACCGCAGCCCACAACCCCAGGCATAGGCACCCCAGAGACTATATGACCTTCCTCCCCTCATGAGTTTTCTACCCTTCCTCTACCCCACTGTGTGGGTCCCTATGGTCATCCCACTCCATCCCTCACCCCAAGTGCTGAAAAGGGACTTCTTTACACACTCCACCCTTTCCTTCTTTCTTTTGGTTGGGTACAACTTTTTATTTCCTACAGAAGCTAGTGGACAGTGCAGATCTTCTCCCCGGACCACGTACTGGTACAAGTTCCTACTCTTCTGTGAATAGTTTCACAGAGTCACTCTAGACTAGGAACCCTGTTCCTCAATAGCACACCTCAAAATTCCCATCCGGTGACCTCTGATCTGGGTACCCTCCGAGCCCTGCCTAGCACTTTTGATTGTCAGCCCCAACACCATGCACATAGGTCCACTCAACACACAGAGGCCCCTGTGTGACCACTGAGCCTTCTGTATCAACCACCACCCCACCCCCAAGTGTCACTAGCATGTCACTCAATAGATAGGGGTTGCTGTGGCCTGGCTGTCTCAACCCAGCCTCACTCAGGGATAACCCCCGTAGGAAAAGTGACCAGTATGCAGAGCAACCTACAGTCATAGGCCAGGATGATGGGAACAAACAGCCTGGGCCAGGGCCAGCTTAGCTCTCCCAAGTGTATTGAAGAGCTAGGGTCACTGGCACTGCGTCTCAAACTTGGGTGGGTGTGGGCTCTGTGGGGTGGGGTGCCCCCTCCCCAGAGCCTGCATCACTGTCTCAGAGTCGGCCCTGGGTGCCTGCTGCTTCTGCCCACCTCCCGCTCCTGCAGCCTTCTCTCTCCTCCACCTTTTCTCCCCTCCGTCTCCTCCTCCCCCCTCTACTCTCTTGCTGGCAGTTGAGGGCCGCCTTCCCCATCTGGAAGCCATTCCTCAGCTCTGCCTCCCGGCTGAGGCTGTGAGCCAGCCCAAGAGTCCAGCCCTTCCCAGAAACCGTTTCATTCTCAAGAGGGGGTTTCTCCCTCCCTCCCCCTCTGTCTTTGTCTTTCTCTGTCTCTTCCTCTCTGTCTCTGTAACTGTCTATCTCTGCCTCCCTCCCCCCCCCTCTCTCTCTCTGTGTGTGTGTGTGTGTGTGTGTGTGTGTGTGTGTGTGTGTGTGTGTGTAGAAAGGGGTCTTAAGATCTGCATAGTGCAGAGAGAGCTTGGGCCAGGCCTAACTGTGACCATTTTTCTCTCTACTCATTCTAAATGAAAATGAATGAATAAATACACTTGTAAACAACTTGAGTCTGCTTCCTGCAGCTAGCTAGCTCTTTCATTTCCTGTGTTGCAGAAGGTGGTGCAGGAAAGGGCAGAGAGGGGGGCAGTGGGCACAGAGTCACGGTGGGGGATGTTTCCACTCCCTAGACCCCTTTATATGTGCTCTGATGTGCAGGCCAGGTACAACACACAGGCAGCAAACAGGGCAGGCAGAGGCAGACGGCACCCACCATGCACACAGGCACTGGTATAAACATGACACAAAGGGGCTGTGACCAGTGGAACTCCCAGTGACCCTGTGGTGGCTGAACTGAGCTTACTGTCCACGCTGGGGTAGAGGGAGCTGGGATTCAGCAAAGTGCAGAGCCCACACTGGTCCTGGAGTGATTTGGAGAACATAGTTCTGAACAGGAGTCTGGATGTGCCTTTTAGCCTGACCCACATAACCATACTACACCAGGCCCAGAGTCTGTTAAGGATGTGGAATTGAAGATTTGGGAGGCCTGAGTGGGTTCTAATGCTCCTGGAATCCTTTGCCCACAAATCAAGTGCCAAGCAGGACATGGGAGGAGCTTGGGAAGGCTGAGATGGAATAGGCTGATCTGGAGCTGGGGCCCACCTGCCTACCGCCTCCTGCTTCACAGTCTTCATGCTGACTATGGTGCCCCCTGGTGGCTGAAGTTATACCAGGCACAGGCCTCTCGGGCTGGCTTCTGCATACCCCTGCCTCCATCTTGTCTTTCCTCCTTGTTTCCCTCTAGCAAGGCGCAAATCGTCTGGGGTCCACCAGCTCTGTGACTTCTTCACTAGGGCCTCCCTCTGGGCCTTAAGTCCAGGCTATCCTTGTTCAGTGTTCATTCATGCCAGCATTATCCCTACCTACCCTGCCCCTGTGTCATCAGAGCAAGAATCCTGGTGAGGCTAGAGCTGCCAAGTTCTGCCTAGTCCACCACGCAGGCCCACCCAGGTCTGTCTGGTCCCTGAAGCAGCTCTGGGTAGGAGGTGACTCTGTCCCTGTCTTTGGAAACCAAGGGTCGTCAGCAAACGTACTGAGCATGAAGACAGGATGCAGAGTTTAGTTTCAGTCTATCCAGGAAGCAAAGTCTCTGGCTCAGGTTCCTGAGGGTCCCTGGATTCTCCCTGTCACTTACAGGCAGAGGTTGGGAGTCCTACAAGCAGGGGCACAGGGATGGATGGAGGAGGGAAATGAGATCTTATGCCCGGAATGGAGGTGAGGAGGGGAGGTAAGGGACCAGGGGATCAGAAAGGAGCTGCCCAGGTTCAGGTGACTGGGAAAGCCTGGATCAAACAAGGACAGGGTGGCCATGGGAAGAGTCCTGGCAGATAGAATCTGGATTAACTGTTGAGGGTTGTAGGGGCACACTAAGGCACCCACACAGAGAATAGTTACAGCACCAGCAAGGGCTTTCTTCTATGGGATTGTGAAACTTCCCTTCAATGGCTAGGCAGTGATATGGACCCGTGAGAAGGAAGCCCAGGCTGCAGAACCAGCTTCGGGACCTCCTTGTCCCTGGTTGGTCTCCTAATGAGAAGTGGTGGAATTCATCCAGACCTGGCTAGACATCAGAACCAGGCCCTCTTAGGGCCTTTGGAGATGGCCCCAGGGCTGAGAGTGCCAACTGTCTTTCAGGGGCCCTACAGAACCATTATTAGATCTGAGGAAGACAGGGTGATGTTGAGCCCTATGGAGACTTCTAAATGACCCAGGTGGAGGATCCTGACTGGTCCAGGTGGGAGGGTCCTGATTGGACAAGTGGAAGGTCGTAACTGTGTAGGTGGAGGGACTCCCTGGTGCATATCCCCTGACCTTTGCTTCTTTCTGGATACTTCTGCTGGGGTCAGGCAGCTCCCCAGGTTTATTTCTCTCCAGCTCTTGTCCCTGTCTGAGAGTCGGAAGCTGGGGTCATCTGGCAGCACACAGAACTTACCGCAGCCATGAGGCCATGGGCCTCCCTCACTGTGGCTATGGTGCTCAGGGCAGCGCCCAGGCTCAGTAGACCTGCTAGGCTGATCCCCACGTAGAAGGCTGTGGGAAGGGAGAGGCAGAGGGTAAGGGACCGAGCGTGGGGACTGGGCATGGAAGTTGGATCTGAAATCTACTTCGGAGGTCACAGAGCTAGAATTCAACTTCTGGGAGGTCCCAAAAGGCACATAATCTCTGGCCCAAAAAAAGAAGGGGTGTGCCATAGCCTAATAGCCTATTTCCTCTCAAGACTGGGAAGGAAGAGGGAAGAACAGGAGCAAGCTAGGGGCCATACTCTTTACCCCCTTTCTCCTGCCTTCCCTGCCTCACAGACTATCTTGAAGCCACATCCCCGTATTCTAGTGAACGGTGGCAGTGTGGGGCTGTGACTTATCAGTCCAGGCCCAGGCCTCAGGCTTCCTGCCTGGGCGGGGCCTAGCCCCTCGGAAGGCAGGGGGCCTAGGGACTGGGGCTGCCAGCCCCCCATTCAAAGGCCTCAATTTCTCCCATGCTTTCCTACTGGGTGATCGCCTTCCTGGGTTCCTTGCATTTCTACCAGGAACACCCTCCTCATTAAAGTAGCCCTGCTCTTGTGGAAGTGGGACACTGGCAGGCGTGGCCCCGGCTGGGCATTTTCTGCCCTCTGAATATGACATTCACTGCTGAGTCCCACAGACCCATCTGATCCCTGCCCTGAAAGCACAGATCTGGGGCCTGCCACAGCTTCAACAGTCCTGTATGGCTGGAGAACCAGGGCAGGAGTGCCTGATGTTGCCTAAATCTCCCCAACGTTTGTTAGTGCAACCAGGACACTGGGGCGCCCCTTCCCTGGCCCCCTAACCTCTGACTTTTGCCCAAAGCCAGCTCCTCCGGACAGCCTAGGGCTGGGGGAGTCAGGTCAGTTCCTCCTAGATGCTTTTGGCCCTGGAGCCACACACACACACACACACACACACACACACACACACACACACACACACTTCCTCTCCACAGCCATCTCTGGGCTCACTTACCCCAGTAGTGCATTGCTTCATAGGGGTTCCTCTCCAAGGATGCATGACCAATGACAGTCAAGTGGTCTCCAAAGCGAGTGACAGCTGCCACGGTGGCCGTAGAGAGGCCCAGCAGCTGAGAGTGAGGTGGGCTCATCATCAGAGCTGGGGACAGCGGCCAACCCCTGCCCCCCGCAATGACAGTATAGGGCCTGGGCATCTGGGCACCCCAGCCTGGCTCCCTCTAGGAGCAAGGCCACTGCAGGAGGCCTCCATGTTTCTGTGGACATGAGGGATAGGTCCTCCCTCAGACATGCTGCCACACAACGGAGATAAGTCCACGCCACACATACTTGCGCCTGTTTTCTCTAAGGGCTGAGAAGATCACATCAAACGGTCTGCAGAGACCCTGCGGTCCCTGTCCTCTCCCGGATCCCAGGCAGCACCCCTTCCTGGCAAGTCCCTGTGCACTGCAAATCACCAGCCAACCTAGATTCTCCCAGGCTCTTCACTGCCCCTTGGGGTAACAGCTGGGCCTACAAGGACAGGTGTCCACAGTCCTCTAAGGTGGCCACCAGGGACCCAGACCCAGTCTGTGGGACTCTGGTGTAGGGGGAGGGGGGCTCACAGTGCTGGAGGGCCTGGGCATGGTGAATTATTTCCCCTTCTGCCCACCTACCCACCCACTCCTTCTGCTCTACTTGCATGTTACCAAGACAAAGAAGTTGGTGATCAGTATCTGGCATTTGGCAATCTTGATTCGATTCCAGTGCTCCATGATGGTCCTCTCCTCGCCTCTCCTCTCCTCTCTCTTCTCTCCCCTCCCCTCTTTTCACCTCCCCTTTCCTCCCGTCCTCTCCACTCCCCTCCCTTCTGTGGTTCCTCATTGGGTGGGGACCTCAGACCACAGCTGACCCAGTAGGTAGGATGTGCCCTCCCATCTGTCAACAGCCCTTGTAACCTAGTGGCTGGCTGGGTTGGGGGAAGGAAGAAGGGCAGGCAGGAAGGGGGGGGGCAGTTTCTATACCTGCAGCTGCCCTGGCCTGGCCCAAGACAGCTAGCTGGGCTTTTGTAGGTGTATGAGGCCTCCCAGTGGGTGGGTTGGGCCGCACTGCAGCACCAGGAGTGGGTGGAGTCTTGTGGAGCGGAAAGAGAAGAGCCCAATGCCTGGCATTGGTTAGGAGAGTGGACTAACCTGCTCAGCTACGTTAGAACCTTTAGGGTTTGGATTAAAGACCCTGTGTCTCAAAGTCCTCCTGGTGTTAATCCCCAAACAGGACTCCTGCAGGTGCTTTTTGTCTCAAGATCAGATGCTAATGGCCAGTTCATAATCAGCACAGAGGAGAAGGGTGTGTTAGAGTCAAGTCTCAGGAATGTCCAGGGGCTGGGCAAACAGGCATGGTACATACATAGGCGTTTCAAGGTGGGGGAAGTTTATGGGTATTGCCCCTTGGTGGGCTAGCCATCTTTGATAGAAAACAAAAACAGAACATGTTTCTCACAGCCAGTACCTGGGAGGCTGAGGCAGGAGGATTATAGCAAGTTAGAGGCTAGCCTAACCCACATAGTGAGCCCTATCTCAAAAATAAGTAGGGTGGGGAGGTAGCTCAGTTGGTAAAGTGTTTGCCCTGCAAGCATAAGACCTGAGGTCAGATTCCTCAGAACCTACGTTAAAGACAGCAGACATGCAGCGCATGCTTGTAATTCCAGTACTGTAGAGGCTGAGACAGGAGGATTCCTGGGACTCACTGGCCAGCCAGCCTAGCCTATCTGGTGACTACTAGGCCAGTGAGAGACTTTATCTCAATAAA